>NC_089844.1:35651395-35985145 GCF_035609145.1 Eleutherodactylus coqui
AACCGCATTATCTGGATACCATAGGAACAGTTTACTAACGTTCAATTAACGCCATATCTCGGTCCGTGCTCTATGAATATGGTTTCCTTAATATTGTGGGCGCAATATGGAAATATCACAGTCGTCAATAAATGGTTTACCTTGGCCAGGGGTAAATAGTTCCATAGATGTTGATTGAAAATAGGAGTCTCCTCTGAAGGAACGTAGTTTTGCAGTAAGTTCAGTTAACCAAATGACTAAATCCCTTAACTGAAATATGCAGTCGCTGTCCCCTGAGCAAATTAGCACAGGACCTTTGGGGAGGTAGTACAGTGATAAAGTCAAAATAATCAGTTTTACTGGTAAATTGTCTGGGTGATGATATTCATGATTAAACACTATTGAAACTTGAATATCTGGCTACTAGTCTTTCTGCTCTCATTGGTGATCACTCTGCTGGTGACAGCTTGGCACTTGCAGACAATAATTACAGGTGATGTTTCCTTTGATAATCAGCAGGCTTCCCTCTGGCACTCAGGTTGCAAGAGCTGGGTAGCACTAGTTGCATTCTCTTTCTCTGGTACAGGAAAACCCAACTCTCCAGTAGTACTGGGGCAGCTAACTCCTCACAAGGCTCTCTGCAAAAAATTGCAGAATAACCACCCAGAAGCTGCCTTTTATACCAAGCAAACCAGTCAATCACTTCCCATTAGTCCATGACAGCAAACTTACAGTAAAATCATGTGGCCTCTCTGAAGGTCCTACAAGGAACATATTTAAAGTCCAGCAATAGTATATGTAGAAATACATGCATATGTTTTTGAACCTTTAGACCTTTTAAAAGCTTAACCTTTGGCTTCCTAAAGTACTAATCAGATGATGGAAGAGAAAATGTGAGTCCAGCCTCATTAAAAGGTACCATGATGATCTCAAAAAATATGAGCCGTGCTGTGATTGGTTGTTCTGGGCAGCAAGGCCACTTTCTGTGAGTTGTTTTAGGGGAAATGTAAATATTGCTGGCAAGGTTCATCAACAGGTGCATGTGGAAAAATAGGCACATAAACTTACCAATGGTCTGTGATTAGAGGGGGTCTGACTGCAGCAAAATGAAAGGGCTCTGGCAGTCTCTGTAGCACCACGGACTCTCCCCAGAGTTACTCTTGGTTTATAGTACCAAATCCCAACCTGAACAAGCCAGCTCAGGTGGCATTCGGTACATATGCAGATGAAGCCAAGGCCTCGCTCTACTGTGGATGCAAACAGAGCTAGGTTATTATAACATATCTTGGCCTGTGGGAAATCAATCAAACCAAAGGGAATCCTTCAATAAAAATCAGCTCTGGTGACATCCAGCGCATGCGCATTGTGTGAATAAGGCCAAAGCTAGTATATTTCTCTATATTGCACAAACATCAGATGCCACTGGATCTGTTGGTAATGCCATATCTGTAGGACATCAATCAAGCCAGAAGGAATTTGTTAATACATGTTAGCTCTGGTGGCGTTTGGCGCATGTGCAGGATGCTGATGAGGCCAAGGCTAGTATACCTTGCTCCATTGTACATGTTGGCTTGTTATGATATGACTTGGTCTGTGGAACATCAATCAAGTAAAAAATAATCCATCAATAAAAATCAGCTCCATTGGTGTCCGGCGCTGGCGCATTATGCAGCCAAGGCCAAAACAAGTTTATTTTGCTCCATTGCACATGTGTCAGATGCCGCTGGAGCTGGAGGTAATGATGTATCTTGATCTGCAGAACATCAATCAAGCTAGAAGAAATTTGTCAATGCAAGTTAGCTCTGGCGGCATCCGGCGCATGCACAGTGTGCAAATGAGGCCAAGGCTAGTATACCTTCTCCATTGCACATGCGTCGGATGCTATTGGAGTTGGCGTGTTATGTCCTATCTGCAGGACATCGATCAAGCCAGTAGGGGGCATGTTTAGGAATTGGTCAGTGTGACTCTTCGGGTGACTGGCACCACCTCCACCACTGTTTAGTGGTAATTTGCATGCATCATTTGCTGTGTTTAGACTTTTTTTTTTAGACAATGCAACAACTAATAATAGTTATAGCGGCATGTTAAGAAAAGTAATCCCAGACAGTATAAGGACTCGTTCCCATGAGCGCATAAACGGCGATGGCGCTTTTACATTTTCACGCCCTCTCCGTAGAAGTGCCTAAGTGGACATTTTTCCGTGATCACGGGCAGCATTCCGGAAAACCCTTGCTCTGCCAAAAAGCCATTGGATTCCTTCCAATGCCTGTATAGAAATATCTGTAAACTTTTTGCAGCGTTGGACACTGCAAAAATGCCTCCCCCTCCCTTCTCTTTCCCTGCTCCCATAGGAGTCTATGGGACCCTCCTGCATATATTGGCCAAAAGATAGTTCCCGAACTATTTTCTGGCTGAGTGTATATGCACCGGCTGCATATATGTTCTATTTTTCACGCTGCCGGCATATTTACGTGCTGTATATTCGCTTGTGTGAACAGCTGCATTGGAAACTAATGCTTCACATGGGTAGCGTATACGTGCCCGGGCGTGAAATCGCGGTGTATATGCGCTCGTGGGAATAATGCCTTAGGCTGTGTCAGCGCTATTAGGGTTTAATTAACCGTTTCCCTTTAAATCCAGTGATGTTTGCACTCATGTCCCCCACACAGTCCCCGGGCACAGATCAGTAGAGCAAAGTTAGGGGTTGTCCGGTTGTGAACTATTCATGACCTATCCTCAGGGTGGGCAATATCAGCAATAGATTGGCAGGGGTCTATTGCACAGGCTCCTTGCTGATCATCTGTTTGCCGGGTCAGTGCACCCACATGCTGAGCTGAATTTTGCAGGAAGTAGACAGTTCTGTTCTTACTGTAGTGGCCAGGCTTGGTATTGCAGGCTGAAATGAATGGGAACTTTGCTTGCAAAACCAAGTCTGGCCACTACATTAAGAACTGAACTGTCTGGTTCCTGCAGAAATCAGCTCATTGCATAAGCATGTTGGCCACGCAAACAGCTTATTGGCAAGGGTCTCCGGACAACATACCCCCACCAATCTACTACTGATGATCTATCCGGAGGATTGGCCATGAATAATTTACAACCAGACAACCCCTTTAATTAACCTATTATTAGGACGACAATGTGATGGGAAAGCTTGGGAGGCATCAAGTCACAAATGGCAATGAAATCAAGTCACGAATGCGGTGACCTTTGCTGTTCGTTCAGGTGTTTTATCTCCAGCGTTCTGTGTTTTCAAGCGCGACGCTCACCTCGTTTTCTTTCATTCTTTCCATCCTTTTTCTTCCTTTCCACCCTACCGGCTATTATCTCACTCTCTCCCTCTATGTTCAATCTTCTTTAATCTCCCTTTAATCTCCTACTATAGCTTCTACCTATTATTTTCTTAACTTTGAGGCTTTCCTCCTCACTTGAACTACAGAGATATATTTTTGAGAACTTGAAAGCCAGAAATGTGAAAAACTATGGTAGTATAAACTGGCTGCTGCGGTGAGGGGTGTATACATTGTATCCAGTTATACCTATAACTTCACACTTAACAGACACCTAGAAATTAGATGAAAACCCTAGTTTCCTCCATAATTCTGCTAACTAGCAGGTGCAGAACATGTTGTTTCCGATTTACTTAAAGCTACTTCCTTTTTGAAATCCTTATCTCTTCTTATTTTCGCGTTTAGCAGTCATGATGTCGTTCCTTAATGGATTTCCTAAAACGTTCCTAGAATTTGTACATTGTTTAGTGCTGTGTGAATGGAAGAATTAATGAGGGAGACTGCAGCATCAATTCCCTTAGAGGGGGAAATAGGAAGACAGTACCATCTGTAACTACCTTATTTACAGGAAGAGACAGGGAACTAGTCATATCTGTACCTACATCATTAACAGGAAGAGACAGGGGGCAGTACTATCTAGGCTTATGTCATTTACAGGGAGAGACAGGGAAGCAGTACTATCTGTACCTACATCATTTACAGGAAGAGACAGGGAACTAGTCCTATCTTTGCCTACATCATTAACAGGAAGAGACAGGGGGCAGTACTATCTAGGCTTATGTCATTTACAGGGAGAGACAGGGAAGCAGTACTATCTGTACCTACATCATTTACAGGAAGAGACAGGGAACTAGTCATATCTGTACCTACATCATTAACAGGAAGAGACAGGGGCAGTACTATCTAGGCTTATGTCATTTACAGGGAGAGACAGGGAAGCAGTACTATCTGTACCTACATCATTTACAGGAAGAGACAGGGAACTAGTCCTATCTTTGCCTACATCATTAACAGGAAGAGACAGGGGGCAGTACTATCTAGGCTTATGTCATTTACAGGGAGAGACAGGGAAGCAGTACTATCTGTACCTACATCATTTACAGGAAGAAACAGGGAACTAGTCCTATCTGTGCCTACATCATTTACAGCACAGGTGTCAAACACAAGGCCCGCTGCCTCATTTTCTGTGGCCCGCGGCGTGCCGACGGCCGCTCACCACTCAGGCGATTACCAGCTGGGCTGCCGCAGCTCCCCGCTGGTAATCACGCTGTTACTGCTGATCCCGGCGCACACTGACGTCAATGTGAAGCTGGGATCCTCCTCCCTTGAGTCCCCTGCTCTTCAGTTCCGCAGGAGAGGACTCAGGGAGGAAGCGTGCCGGGCTACACACTGACGTCAGTGTGCACTAAGGTATCAATGCGAGCAGAAGGGGAGCAGCGCTGACAGCAGGGAGGAGGTAAGTATATGGGTTGGGGGCTTGGGAACTTTTATTACTGGGGGAGTTAATGTTGCTGCGAGGGATTAATGGTGGCTGCTTAGGGTGGGGGTTAATGGTGGCAGCTGGGGGGTAATGGTGGCTGCTGCTGGGGAGGGGGGGGTAATGGTGGCTACTGCTCGGGGGGCGGGGGAATGGTGGCTGCTGCCTGGAGGGGGGGAAATATTGCTGCTGGGGTGCAGGGTTAATATTGCTGCTGCTGGGGGGAGCGGGTTAATATTGCTGCTGGGGGGGATAGTATTGCTGTGGGGTTATTACTACTGGGGCCACTGTGGGGGTCGCTATTACTACTGGGGCTACTGTGGGGGTCGCTATTACTACTGGGGAAACTGTGGGGTACCCTATTATTACTGGAGCCACTGTGGGGTACCCCGTTACTACTCGGGCCACTGTCGGGTACCCTGTTACTACTGGCTGCTGGGGGGAGGTAATAGTGGCTGCTGGAGGGAGGTAATAGTGGCTGCTGCTGGGGGGGGGGGGGGTAATGGTGGCTGCTGCTGGGGGGGTAACATTGCTGCTGCTGGGGGGGGGGGTAATATTGCTGCTGCTGGGGGAGGGGGGTAATATTGCTGCTGCTGGGGGGGATAATATTGCTGTGGGTTTATTACTACTGAGGGGGGTTAATATTACTGTGGGGGTCACTATTACTACTGGGGCCACTGTGGGGGTCGCTATTACTACTGGGGCCACTGTGGGGGTCGCTATTACTACTGGGGCCACTGTGGGGGTCACTATTACTACAGGGACCACTGTGCGGTCGCTATTACTACTGGGGCCACTGTGGGGTACCCTGGTACTACTGGAGCCACTGTGGGGTACCCTGTTACTACTGGGGCCACTGTGGGGTTACTTGTTACTACTGGGGCACTCTGGGGTAGTTGCTATTACTAATTGGCCTACTGCGGGGGTCAATATTTTTACTGGGGCCACTATGAGATTCACTATTACTACTGTGACCACTATAGGGGTCACTATTAGGGCTCGTTCACATGGGCGTAATCTTATTTCAGTCGCACAAATACGCTACGTATTTGCACAATCGAAAATTGCTTATGCCTGCATATTTGGGCATGCAAAAAAGAATGCAGATGGGCCCACTGAGATGGTGCGCAAATATGCAGTAAATACACAGGTTTCCTGCGCATTCACCACGTATTTGAGTGGCACATTCACTTCAATGGCTTATTGGGGTGCGTAGTACACAACAAAATAGGTCATGCTGTGTGAAAATATATATCATGTGAATGAAGTGATTGACATCAATGGCTTCTATTCACTGCATATTATGTACGAAAATACGCTTATGTGAATAAGCCCTTACTATACTGTCTTACAATCGGCCCATTGAAGGCAACCATAAGCCTGATGTGGCCCTCGGTGAAAATGAGTTTGACACCCCTGATTTACAGCAAGAGACAGAGAACTAGTCCTATCTGTGCCTACATCATTTACAGGAAGAGACAGGGAACTAGGCCTATCTGTGTCTACATCATTTACAGAAAGAAACAGGCAACTAGTCTTATCTGTACCTACATCATTAACAGGAAGAGACAGGGAGGCAGTACTATCTAGGCTTATGTCATTTTCAGGGAGAGACAGGGAAGCAGTACTAACTATACCTACATCATTTACAGAGAGAGACAGGGAAGTAGTACCATCTGTACCTACATCATTTACAGGACGAGACAGGGAACTAGTCCTATCTGTGCCTAAATCATTTACAGGAAGAGACAGTGAACTAGGCCTATCTGTGCCTACATCATTTACAAAAAGAGACAGGGAACTAGTCTTATCTGTACCTACATCATTAACAGGAAGAGACAGGGAGGCAGTACTATCTAGGCTTGTGTCATTTACAGCGAGAGACAGGGAAGCAGTACTATCTGTACCTACATCATTTACAGGAAGAGACAGGGAACTAGTCCTATCTATGCCTACATTATTTATAGGACGAGACAGGGAACTAGGCTTATCTGTGCCTACAGCATTTACAGAAAGAGACAGGGAACAGCTGTCTGTGTATGGGTTTCTGGCTTGGTTTCCGTTTCCCAATTATTGTTTTACAGACTTGTTAAAAAGTTATACATTGATTTGCAGGAATGCTGCCATCCAATAGGTGGCACTGCAGAGGTATTGCGATATCTTCCTTATTCGCATAAATTACCCAGAGGTGCGTGCATGGCCTTATAAGTCTACTCCCTTTTCAGATCAGTGGGGGTCTCAGCAATAAAACTCACACCAATCAGCTAGTTAATCCCCTATCCTGTGGATAGAAGCTAATTTGAAATTCTAATATAGCCCCTTAATGGGTAAATATCATTTTTAAAGGGGTTATGTAGGAGTTTAATGGGGTTGTCTCATCATGATCAACAGATCGGGGCCGATCTAGCTTGTGAGTCATCTAGGGGTTGTGACTGGCCACATATTTCACGAGCAGGAAAAAAATCAAATAAGCCACACCCACTTGCTGTTATAAAGTCCGCCCACTTTTCCTACACCAGGCTTGAATGTCTCATTTGGATACCAGACAACTCGACTAATTTCTTGTTCTGAAGCATCTGTCAGCCTGTCTCAGGAGTGAAAAGGTTACATTTTTATGCATCAGTTCTGGTGGTGAAATGCGATCAGTGCGGCGTCTGGACATGAACATTACTGTGTATTATGATATGATAAAGATGTCTATTGTTTTCCATCACTTCCTAATTCAATTGTCGTCTGATTCTTGTTAATGCAGTTCTCTATGTTTCATGGCAAGAACAGTAAGTGAAATACAATTATCTTCAATTACATGGAGCCACACATTATAAGGGGACAAGGAGACGGAAATTCATGTAAATTAATACATTGTCTTCCGTAGGTTGTCCCCCTTGAAGAGACACTTTGTCATAACAACATAGTATCAATATCCTAGCAGCACTGATCGTGATCACCATCCTGTTATGTCTGTGTCACTGGAACATTGGAAAAAATGTTACTACATGCGTTTCAGGAGGAATCCATATTCACCCATCCTCCCTCTCTCTCCAGAGCTAGTGAATGTCAAACAGTAGTGTTTAGTGAACTTTATAAAAGTTCAGCTTATCCGGTTTGACAAATTTCGGCCAAAGGTTTGGATCAGCCGAATCTAACCAAACCGGAACTTCACCAATACTACTAAAACTGGTATATAACACTGTCTAAGAGCTATAAAAGCCCCTTATAACAGAAGAATAAGAGGAAGAAGAGGAAAAGAAGTAGTACAGGAAATAACAAGAAGAAAGGAGAATAATTGGAAGAATGAAGACAGAAGAAGCAAGAAAGAAGAAGGTAGAAAAAAGGAAGTAAGAAGAAGAAGAAGGTAGAAGAAAGAAGAAGAAGAAGGAAGAAGTAGGAGGAAGAAGGAAGAGGAAAGAAGAAAGAGGAAGAAATAAGAAGGAGGGGGAAGGAGAATGAAGTATGAAGAAGAAGAAGGAGGAAGAAGAAAGGAGGAGGAGGTGGAGGAAGAGGAGGAGGAGGAAGAAGAAAAGAAGTAGTACAGGAAATGACAAGAAGAAAGGAGAATAATAGGAAGAATGAAGACAGAAGAAGCAAGTAAGAAGAAGGTAGAAAAAAGAGGGAAGTAAGAAGAAAAAGAAGGTAGAAGAAAGAAGAAGGAAGACGTAGGAAGAAGAAAGAAGTAAGAAGAAGAATGAAGAAGGAAGAAGAAGGAAGAGGAAACAAGAAAGGAGAAGAAATAAGAAGGAGGAGGAAGGAGAATGAAGAAGACGAAGGAAGAAGAAAGGAGGAGGAGGTGGAGGAAGAGGAGGAGGAGGAAGAAGAAAGAAGATGCAATAATCAGAAGAAATAGAAGAGGTAAGAAGAAGGCAGAAGAGGTAAGGAAAAGTTGCTGGTTGATTAATTATCACCTGATGTAAACAGGTGATCATTTGTCTTTCAACCACTAGCTCATACTCTTTGCAGGGAGGTGTGCGCTTCAGCAATCGCAAATATGAACTACAATCGCTCCGTGTAAAGGCACACCCACGGCAGTTGTTTGTACGTTAACAACACTGGAGTAATACTTTTCACATTAATGGCTGTTTTGTAATATGAGGATGGCAGAAGGTCTGGCAGAGCAGAAGTTGCTCTTATTCAGTGGCTCTCCATTCTTTCTGGGTCATAGAGGGGCATCCAGAGCGAGGGACCCTTGTGTATGACAGTAATATGATAGGACATGTGAAATACTCCACCTGACAGTAGCATGGGGACCTTCTTGACAGAAGTTAGGCCTAGGGTGACTAACTAGCATTACCATCGGCTCATTACCCAGTGTTTGGAATAACAGCTCTGGGGCAGCCAGTTACGAAACAGTATCATTGCTCCAGAAAACTGTGCCTGGATGTCCGTACTGGTAGAAGAAAGTACTATCACAGGGGCCCCGGGCTGGTACTTGGCAGGTAATGTCACTCCGTTGATACATGTTGCCACCAATTTTATTTAAGGGTGACTCCGGTAATACACCAACTTCAGGGAAACTGGAGAGGCTGAAAACTTCAGTAGTTTAACCCCTTAAGAAACAAGTGTGGTAAATATACGGCGCTTGGCCCTGGTCTTTAATCCCTGCTGATAGCATATGTACGACGCGGGATTAAAACCTCTGCTGCTGCAATCGAGCTGGAGCAGGTCGGGTTGCCGGCTGTTCCCAGAGGAGAAACGTTTTACAACAGCTTCTGTCTTCTCATTTCCCAGGGTACATAGCGCTCAATGAGCACTATGTACTAAAAAGTGAAAATGGAAGTATTCCTTGCACTACATGACCCAGCGATCACGTGATCACCAGGTGCCCCTGTTACAGCAGGGCTGCACGGTCCTAGCAAACCCTGATCAGCTCCGCCAGTGACTATTGTCACTACAGGGGGATGTTTTCCCTGTAACTGGAGCTCCTGTGGACGCCCCACCTACAGTGGGAAAGTGTAAAATAAAACAAAAAAAAAATAAAACAATGTGAATGAACCCCCAGAGGTCTTACATGACATCATTGGGGACATAGATAGTAAGAAAATAGTTCAAAATTTTTTTTTAACAAAGATAAGTTAAAAAAATTACAGAAGAAAATAAAAATATATACAAAAAAAAAGAAAATGACCCACTGCCAACGCCAACAAAACCATCGCCGTCTGTGCCCTATAATCTAATATTATACATATTATATCAAAATGTCTGAAACAAAATGTGGGACCCATTCCCATACTTTATTTTAGCATAAATATACTAATAAAAAAAACCCAGCAACTATAAATGTAAAAAAACCCAATTTTTTTAGTTTTTTACCCCCAATAAAACTAAAAAAAACCTGAAAAAAGTCAGTGAAAAAGAGATATGTCGCGGAAAAAAGGCAACAAACATAATTGTGATAGCTGAAAGAAAAAAGATAGGGCAGTAAAACCACCACTAGGGTAAAATCCCCCAAAACAGCCTAGTCCTTAAGGGGTTAAGGACCATCTTGTGCTTAAATAGCAACCAGATGCCCAGGAACCCACAGCTGAGTTTCATCTAAAGATTCTATGTGTTACTCTCTCCTCCCGTCTTGCACTGTAGTAATAGCGCCCCTACTTACAGTCCGCTCTCCTGCCAAAGTCTTCAGCCTCATTCAGGCTGTATCTGCAGGGGTGAATGTGATATTGCTCCAAGAAAAAGCGGATATTGCACTGGTAAACCTGTGATTCTGATAAGATTGCGATACGTTTTGGCTTCAAAAATGCATCGCAACACTGTACATGTGATTTACACGTGTGTTAAAAAATTGCATTTTCTTCACGCACCTATAGGAAATAATTGGCGATTCTTGAACAAGAATCACATCAATATAGCACATGCAGGAATTTTTCTATCTTTCAAGGCTCTTTCACACGAGCGTAGGCGTTTTTACGTTTTCTCGTACACGCCGTTTATTGGCATGAATGGATGTTTTTCTGCAATCACAGCTAACGTTTTTTCGCCCATTCACACGACCGTGATTTTTTAGCGAAAAAATAAATTGCACTCTGGAAAATCCCTGGGGATGCCTTCCAATGTGTACATACAGGCACCTGTAAGTTGTTCGCAGCGTTGGACGCTGCTAAAATGCCTCCCCTCCCTTTCTTTTCCCAGCTCCCATAGGAATCAATGGGAGCCACTGTTTATCGGGCAAAAGATATTTCCAGAACACTCACTGTATACATGCTGGCCGTATTACGGTCGCGTATGTTTTATTTTTGACGGTCCGACGTTTTTACGTGCCGTATATTCGCCCATGTGAATGGATGCATTGGAAACCAATGGCTCAGATGGTTGTGTATATCGGTCGCATGAAGAAACATCGCACTTAATGCGCTCGTGTGAATGAAGCCTCACTCTCGGTCCGAGAGAAAATACACCCATGTGTATAAACCCATTGAAAATCTTCGTTTTTTTTACTTGTCCGAGTTCCGTCTATCACAATGGACAGAACGCGCACGAGTTTCCTGCCTGTGTAAATGCAGTCTCAGGATGAGTTCACTTTAGCGTCTGAATTCCGTTTGAAGACCGGACAAAAAAGTGCAACGTGCTGCAGTATTTTGTCCTGCAGAAAGCCACAGGCCTGGTCGACAAGAAACAGACCCCATTACAGTCAGTGGTATCCATTCTGCACCATTTGCTTTAATCAAGCAGCAGGTCCATTTATCCAAGGGTTGCTTTTTTCTTGCTCTTGGATCCGAAGAACAGAACCCTCAAACGCTGATGGGAACAGCCCTTAGTCACAAATTTAGGGCTCATCCACACGAGGGAATTTGTGTAGCTAATGTACATGCGCAAAAAGGGACTATTAGAACCAATGAAGCCGGGCACATGTTCTTTCCTCCGGCGCTGCAGAGAGACGGCCGTCTTTAGGTACGTCCGTCTCCTTCCTGCAGTCACACGGGTGCTTCGGCACCGGAGTACGGATGCCAATGCACCCGTGTGACTGAGCCCTTAAAGGGGTGGTCCAGTTGTAAACTATTGATGGTCTATCCTCAGGATACGTCATCCATAGTTGATTGGCAAGAGTCTGTTGCACGGGACCCTCACCAATAAGCTGTACTCAGTGTTCGTAAACTGAGTTGATTTCTTCAGGAAGCAGATAGCTTTGTTCTCATTGCAGCGGCCAGGCTTAGTATCACAGGCCAAGTTCCCATTCACTTCAACACCTGCAATACCAAGCCTGGCCACTGCAGGGAGCACATCAGCCGAGAGAGCAGTGGATCAGAGAAAATGCCAGGTGGCAGACACGTGCTGATCTACAATTGATGGCCTAACCTGAGAAGAGACCATCTATAGTTTACAACTGGACAACCCCTTTAACTTTGGGAATCATTGGTTAGGACAATCAGCGCATAAGAGAATATGTGGTAAGGTTTTTTTTCAAGCTCATTGAAAGCATTCTACAACTTTGGCCCAATGCACATGGGCGGATTTTTTCCTGCGGAATCCGCAGCGGGCGTCTAGCTGCACATTCCACAGCAATGTCTGTCTATAGCATGCAGTGTAAAATGATTCTTCCATGCATACAAGTGGAAATCGTTGCGATTTCCGCTAGCGGAGGAATAATTGCAGCATGCTCCATTACCGTGTGGGACTCACATGGACGACTTCCATTACAATCAATGGAAGCCGTTCGACCCGCGGCGATTCTGAAATGTCAATTTCGAAGTCACCACGGATCTGCAGCACGGAGAGGAAGAATTCGGAGAGATACAAGGGGGGTCACCGCTGATTTCACAGCGGGATCCCGAATGCGGAATCCAACCCGGCTGTGTGAATTTCGGCCTTCCTCTGATTCTTGATCAAAAAGTGGGTGAAAAAGCACCACCACCTAGATCAACATTATTAGGTCGCAGTCACATATTCCAGTTGCAGTGAAACATATTAGGGACCCTCACATTTCTTCTAGAAAAAAAAAATAACAGGTAGCGAATGCAGAATAATAAAATTGTTGATATCTTGTGGCATCTATACTGTGCGGGAATGTGAAGGGTTAATTCTGGGATAAGAAACAGAGAGGAGAAGACTAAAAAAACTGCAAAAACGTCACTTCTGGTCACGGAAGAGTTAATAGCCCTGACTGTATACGGGTCTCCCTTCTGGACCGACGCGACTGATAGACCGTTATGGTAACCACGATGGTTTGTGCCGTCGGAGGGGAATCTCCGTGACATTTATAGTCTATGACTCACAGCCACCTCCTGTGATCCAGAAGGTCTGACAAACTGCTTTTATCTCAACAAGTGACATATTCCTGATCAAAACCTCAGAGATCTGCGTCGCCAGCGGCCATGCAGGGGTTAAGGTCGCAGCGTGGCGCCCACCCTCACACTCACAACAAGTCCCAATCTACTAAATGTCATTTTTCTCCAATTAAACTTCCCACTTCAAAACCCTTCACATATTAATTGTGTAATTAACCCGCAGATTAAGACGACCAGGGAGAGGGCCTGCTTGTAAAAAAAACATGTGAAGTTATTATGTTATTTTATGGTACTAATTACATTTACATCCTCCGACGCGTCTCTGAAGCGGTTAATGTGAGAGAAGAGCAGTGCGAATACATACATTTACTGGGATTATCTAAGAGGCCGTTACATGCTACACTGCTGGGTTATTGTACGAAAACTATGCGAGTATTATAGTAGGCATATTCTTGTACATAGGGGGCAGTCTTATAGTAGTTGTATTCTTGTATATAGGTGGCATTATTATAGTTATCTTCTTGTACATAGGGGGCAGTATTATAGTAGTTATATTCCTGTACATAGGGGTCAGTATTATAGTAGTTACATTCTTGTACATATGGGGCAGTATTATAGTAGATATATTCTGTATATAGGAGGCAGTATTATAGTAGTTATATTCTTGTACATAGGGGGCAGTATTATAGTAGTTATATTCTTGTACATAGGGGGCAGGATTATAGTATTTATATTCTTGTACATAGGGGGCAATATTATAGTAGTTATATTCTTGTACATAGGGGGCAGTATTATAGAAGTTATATTCTTGTACATAGGGGGCAGGATTATAGTAGTTATATTCTTGTACATAGAGGGCAGAATTATAGTAGTTATATTCTTGTACATAGGGGGCAGGATTATAGTATTTATATTCTTGTACATAGGGGGCAGTATTATAGTAGTTATATTCTTGTACATAGGAGGCAGTATTATAGTAGTTATATTATTGTACATAGGAGGCAGTATTATAGTAGTTATATTCTTGTACAAAGAGGGCAGTATTATAGTAGTTATATTCTTGTACATAGGAGGCAGTATTATAGTAGTTATATTATTGTACATAGGAGGCAGTATTATAGTAGTTATATTCTTGTACAAAGAGGGCAGTATTATAGTAGTTATATTCTTGAACATAGGGGCAGTATTATAGTAGTTATATTCTTGTACATAGGGGCCAGTCTTATAGTGGTTATATTCTTGTACATAGGGGGCAGTATTATAGTAGCTATATTCTTGTACAGAGGGGTAGTATTATAGTAGTTACATTTTTGTATATAAGGGGCAGTATTATAGTGGATATATTCTTGTACATAATGGGCAGTATTATAGTAGTTATATTCTTGTACATAGGAGGCAGTAATATAGTAGTTATCTTCTTGTACATAGAGGGACGTATTATAGTAGTTATATTCTTGTACATAGGAGGACGGTATTATAGTAGTTATATTCTTGTACATAGAGGGCAGTATTATAGTAGTTATATTCTTCTGCACAGGTGGCAGTATTATAGTAGTTATATTCTTGTACATTGGAGGCAGAATTATAGTAGTTATATTTTTGCACATAAGGTGCAGTATTGTAGTGGATATATTCTTGAACATAGTGGGCAGTATTATAGTAATAATATTCCTGTACATAAGAGGCAGTATTATAGTAGTTATATTCTTGTATATAGTTGGCAGTATTATAGTAGTTATATTCTTGTACATAGTTGGCAGTGTTATAGTAATTATATTCTTGTACATAGGAGGCAGTATTATAGTAGTTATATTCTTGTACATAGGGGGCAGTATTATAGTAGTTATATTCTTGTACATAGTTGGCAGTGTTATAGTAATTATATTCTTGTACATAGGAGGCAGTATTATAGTAGTTATATTCTTGTACATGGTTGGCAGTGTTATAGTAACTGTCAGGACAGTGTCCGGGATATGGGAGTCCCTGAGAAATCCTGCAACCCTTGTCCCTGCCTACTTGCCCCCCTGGGCTAACCCCCAGGGCAACAACTGGGCGGCGGTCCCTACCCTCACTAGGGAAGCAGGACACGGGAAGACAAACAGACACTGAAGTCAAACAATGGTAGAATGGTCAGACAATCCGGGTCGGCAACAGGAGGGTACGCAGTACAGAGGGGAAGGCAAAAACGTAGTCAAGTCCAAAAGCAGAAGTCAGAAAAGCCGGGGTCACAAGAGCAGTCAGAATAAACGCGGGTGCAGCTGGAGAACCAAACAGACACTGGCAAGGGCTGGAAGGAAAACACACACATTTAAATGCTGTCAGAGCTCCCGCCCCAGCAGCTGATTGGGGCGGGGAGCCTGACAGCAGCAGGGCCCATCAAGGAGGTGCTGGGTACATGCCCCCCGCCTTGCTGAAAATTACAGTTACCAAGGAAGCAGCTTGGTAGTCAAGGAATTAGAGAAGCACCTGCTGCCTCCCTAGCAACCCGGCGGCGATCAGTTTTACAGCGGCGCGGGGAGATCACGAGAAGCGGGGCTCCCGTACACTGCACTCCTATAACCCAGGTGGCAGGACCGGTGGTGTGGGCACGGCGGCCCCGAGAGTTGCTGGTTCTGACAGAAATTATATTCTTGTACGTAGGAGGCAGTATTATAGTAGTTATATTCTTGTACATAGGGAGCAGTATTATAGTAGTTATATTCTTGTACATAGGGGGCAGTATTATAGTAGTTATATTCTTGTACATAGCGGGGAGTATTATAGTAGTTATATTCTTGTACATAAGAGGCAGTATTATAGTAGTTATATTCTTGTACATAGGGGCAGTATTATAGTAGTTATATTCTTTTGCATAGGGGGCAGTATTATAGTAGTTATATTCTTGTATATAGGAGGCAGTATTATAGTAGTTACATTCTTGTACATAGGGGGCAGTATTATAGAAGTTATATTTTTGTACATAGGGGGCAGTATTATAGTAGTTATATTCTTGTTCAAAGAGGCAGTATTATAGTAGTTATATTCTTGTACATAGGGGGCAGTATTATAGTAGTTATATTCTTGTACATAGGGGGCAGTATTATAGTAGTTATATTCTTGTACATAGGGGGCAGTATTATCTTGGTTACATTCTTGCACATAGGAGGCAGTATTATAATAGTTATATTCTTGTATATGGAGGCAGTATTATAGTAGTTATATTTTTGTACATTGGAGGTAGTATTATAGTAGTTATATTCTTGTACATAGGAGGTAGTATTATAGTAGTTATATTCTTGTACATATGGGGCAGAGATATAGTAGTTATATTTCTGTACATTGGGGACAGTATTATAGTAGCTATATTCTTGTACATATAGGGCAGTATTATAGTAGCTATATTTTTATACATAGGGAGCAGTATTATAGTAGTTATATTCTTGTACATGTGGGGCAGTTTTATAGTAACTATATTTTTGTACATGGGAGCAGTATTATATTAGTTATATTTTTGTACACAAGGGGCAGTATTATAGTAGTTATATTCTTGTACAAAGTGGGCAGTATTATAGTATTTTTATTTTTGGACATAAGGGGCAGTATTATAGTAGTTATAATCTTGCACATATGAGGCTGTATTATAGTAGTTATATTCCTGTACATAGTAACATAGTAACATAGTATGTAAGGCTGAATGAAGACAATGTCCATCTAGTCCAGCCTGTCTATCCTACTTTGTTGATCCAGAGGAAGGCAAAAAACCCCAAGGCCAGAAACCAATTAGCCTTTTTTGGGGAAAAATTCCTTCCCGACTTCCTAATGGCAATCAGACTGTTCCCTGGATCAACCCCTAATAGTTCCTACCTGCCTATATACCAGGATTGACACTTCACCTAATATTTATATTCTGTAATATCCTTCTTCTCCAGAAAGACATCAAGTCCCCTTTTAAACGCCTCTGTGGATTTTGCCATCACCACTTCCTCCGGTAGAGAGTTCCATAGTCTCACTGCTCTTACAGTAAAGAATTCCCTTCTATGTTGGTGATGAAACCTACTTTCCTCTAATCGTAGCGGATGTCCTCTTGTTACCGTCGTGGTCCTGGGTGTAAACAGATCGCGGGAGAGATCCATGTGTTGTCCCCTCATGTACTTATACATAGTTATTTGGTCCCCTCTTAACCTTCTTTTTTCTAGAGTAAATAGACCCAATTTGGATAGCCTCTCTGGGTATTCCAGTCCCGTCATTCCATTTATTAGTTTAGTTGCCCTTCTTTGAACCCCCTCCAGTACCGCAACATCCCTCCTGAGGACCGGTGTCCAGAATTGTACGCAGTATTCCATGTGAGGCCTGACAAGTGCCTTATATAATGGAAGGATGATGTTCTCGTCCTTCGCCCCTATACCTCTTTTAATGCACCCCAAGACTTTATTTGCCTTTGCAGCAGCTGACTGGCATGGGTTACTCCAGTTTATTATCCACTAGTACCCCCAGGTCTTTTTCCATATCACTTTTCCCTAGCAGTACCCCAATAAGTGAATATTGGTGACATCCGTTTCTCCTGCCCATGTGCATAGTCTTACATTTTTCAACATTGAACTTCATTTGCCATTTTTCTGCCCAAGCCCCCAGCTTGTCCAGGTCCATTTGTAGCCGCACATTGTCCTCCGTTGTATTAATTATATTGTATAATTTTGTGTCATCTGCAAATATTGATATTTTGCTGTGCAGCCCCTCTACCAGGTCATTGAAAAATATGTTGAACAGAGTGGGGCCCAAAACTGAACCCTGTGGCACCCCACTAGCGACTATGGTCCAATCAGAGTACGCACCATTTATTACCACCCTCTGCTTTCTATCATTGAGCCAATTTTTTACCCACTTACACACGTTTTCGCCCAGTCTGAGCTGCCTCATTTTGTATATTAGCCTATTATGTGGCACGGTGTCAAAGGCTTTAGAGAAGTCCAGATATACAAGATCAATAGATTCTCCCTGGTCCAGCTTAGAGCTTACTTCATCGTAGAAACTGATCAGATTTGTCTGACATGAGCGACCCTTCATGAATCCATGCTGGTGAGGAGTTATTCCCTTAATCTCCTTGAGGTACTCATCGATGGCGTCTCTCAGAATCCCCTCGAAAATTTTTCCCGTTACTGAAGTGAGACTTACTGGCCTGTAGTTTCCAGGCTCACTTTTGCTCCCTTTTTTGTAAATTGGAACCACGTTGGCAATGCGCCAATCCAATGGTACTATACCGGTCTTGATAGTGTCCACAAATATTAGGTATAGCAGCCTAGCTATCTCATCACTTAGTTCCTTTAGTATCCTTGGGTGTAATCCATCTGGGCCCGGCGATTTATCAATTTTAGTTTTCTTTAGACGCAGAAATAAAGTAGTTATATTCCTGTACATTTGGGGCAGTATTAGAGTAGCTATATTTTTGTACATAGAAGCAGTATTATATTAGTTATATTCTTGCACATAGAGGGTAGTATTATAGTAGTTATATTCTTGAACATAGGAGCAGTATTATAGTAGTTATATTCTTGCACATAGGGGGCAGTCATATACTAGTTATATTTTTGTACATAGGGGGCAGAAATATAGTAGTTATATTCCTGTACATTGGGGGCACTATTATATTAGTTTTATTCCTGTACATAGGGGTCAGTATTATTGTAGTTATGTTCTTGTACATAGGGAGCAGTACAATAGTAGTTATATCCTTGTACATGAAGGACAGTATTATCGAAGTTTAACAAATTGTTTAGTATTATATTAGTTAGAATCATAGAATGATATAGTTGGAAAGGTCCTCCAGGGTCATCGTGTCCATCCCCCTGCTCAAGGCAGAATTCACAAACTTATCCCTTACAGATATCTGTACAACCTGTGTTTGAAGATTTCCATTGAAAGAGAATTCACCACTTCCCATTGCAACCTGTTTCAATAATTGATCGCCCTCATCATTGAAAAGTTTTTTTCTAATATCTAATCTGTGTCTCCTGCTTTTCAGTTTTATCTACGTGGTAGTCTTTAGCAGAACCAATTTTTTCTAATTTCTGCGAATGACCCAGCTGTTACATCTATGCGGCACACTAAAGTTTCATGCCTCAGCTCAGACGCAAAAACTTTTCCTAATAAAGCTGCAGCACCTCTCATAGTGTTGTATAGACAAATTACACCTCCAGGTAATGATGGAACGACATCTGACCCTTACTTATCAGGGAAAGCAGGGAACTCCGGCCTAAAAGCAGAGTGATTGTCCTGATAAGGACAGACCAACTGACTTCATCTGGGACCTGGCTATCCCTGGTGAGGAACCTGGAGATATGTACAAAACACACAGGACACGACACTCTTCACACACACTAAACACAGAAAGCGATAGTTCACACCTTATGTCTAGCCACCTAAACAGATATATAAGTCATTGTTTACACCTACACACATGGTAATTTATACCACATAGAAAAGGAACCCCACCTAGAACTCACATGCATTCAGATAGTAAGCTAAAGTCTAAGTGTACTCACTCCAAGGGAAAAGAAAGTCAGCCACCATGCTGACATACCAGGAACAGTGTCAGGCATCACCCATCTGACACACTCATAAGACATCAAACATCTGCAGGTCGCACCTCTAAAGTGATAGGGAGAAACCTGTGGGTGTATGCACCTGTGTGGTCTCAGTACCACACACTACTCGATGCACGCACCCCAGAAAGCAAGGAGCGAAGAGACAAAAGGTGCCCAGACCGTCTTCAGGGAAGGTGATAGAGACACTACAGACAAGCATGCATTAGACCAGCTCTGAGTGGGATTAATACAGAGTGCATCAACAGAGTAAAATGAACAAAATCTTCTACCAAGAGATGCTTGTATTTAAATGCAGAAGACCAGAGGGGATTGGCTGAAGAAACACCACACCCTGCCAGCTCAATTAACCTTCACCTATGAAGGTGTGCTCATGGAAACCTGTAGAACCACAGGTCCCAGATGCACAACCTAACACCAGCAAAATGAGTTTCACATGTTCAAGAAATTGTCTCCCATGCCATCTTCTAAGGTATTTTAAGCTGCAGCACAATCCATATTCCCAGAACATATAGTGTTATACCTGACAGTAGGTTACAGTCTCATTAAAATACAAGAGTAGCGGAATAGGTCTTGGTATCACATGTGCAGGGGTGGGGAGCCGTTTGAGCAGGGGTGGAGCTATGCCTTTTCCCAACACATAAGCTTAGGGAAGACATAGATTCTTCATGCACCACTGCAGTGGATTTGAGCTGTCTCGTGGCACTGACCAGGGATCCTGCTCATTTGTCCTCTGTGCAGTGTCACCTGCCTGCAGTTTCCCAATATCTTTGCATGAAGATTAATGACTCCAGTTTATAATTCCACCTCTGTTGAGCTCAAAAACAGAAAGGAGGAGAAATGTAATGAATTAATATATTCTCGATGGCCCACACTACAGCAGCCAGTGATCCGTATCTTGCAGTGATGGAATCTAACAAGTTCAAAGCAGTCTGTCCCCTGGTTGTATTGAAGGCTCTGTATCTATGGCTCTATAAATGATAAAAACCAGCATGTCTTCATGGAAAGAGCAATTTGCATATCTGTACCCACAATCCTTTTAGCTGTATTTAATCCTTCAGTATTTGGCTCCATAGGATAATTAGCTGTCAGAATGTAAATACTTTCTATTACTTTCTTACTTATAACAAAGTGTTCTTATCAGAAGTATAGAAACGCAGCCGCACGTGTATGTTAATCTCTATAGAGGCTGCAGGGAAAATGGCTTTTATCTGTTACCTCATGAGGGAATACAATCAGCTGTGAAAATCAAACATATTCCATCTCATTCTCCAAACATGTGGAGGACTGAGGGTTTGTAGCAGACCCTCACACAAATTACATCAATGGCAGGAACTTGGTATGGTGCCATTCTGAAAACAAATAGTACCTTTACTGACCTGTGTGGCGAAGAGTATTAAGGCAGCAGTATGCAGTTCTAAACTCTCGATCACGACCTGAAGGTTGCGAGTTCAATCACCGCTTGGTTCAGGTAGCCGGCTCAGGGTGGACACAGCCATCCATCCTTAAATCAAGTATCCAGCTAAGTGGGTGGAGTAGGGTGGGGGGTAATAAATAAATTACCTGAAAGCACTGCTGGATAAGTTGGTGCTATAAAAATAACCAGTCCCTTTACTGTACTTACTATGTACAACTTATAACAAATATACCAATTGACAAGACTGTAACTATTATAATATTGCCCCCTATGTACAAGAATATAACTAATATAATACTGCCGCTATGTACATGAGTATAACTACTATGATACTGCTCCTATGTACAAGAATATAACTACTATAATACTGCCCCCTATGTACAAGAATATAACTACTATAATACTGCCCCTATGTACAAGAATATAACTACTATAATACTGCCCTCTATGTACAAGAATATAACTACTATAATACTGGCCCCTATGTACAAGAATATAACTACTATAATACTGCCCCTATGTACAATAATATAACTACTATAGTACTGCCCCCTAAGTACAAAAATATAGCTACTATAATACTGCTCCTATGTACAAGAATATAACTACTATAATACTGTCCCCTATGTACAAGAATATAACTACTATATTACTGCCCCTATGTACAATAATATAACTACTATGATACAGCTCCTATGTACAAGAATATAACTACTATAATACTGCCCCCTATGTACAAGAATATAACTACTATAATACTGCCTCTTATGTAAAAGAATATAACTACTATAATACTGCCCCTATGTACAAGAATATAACCACTATAATACTGTCCCCTATGTACAAGAATATAACTACTATATTACTGCCCCTATGTACAATAATATAACTACTATAGTACTGCCCCCTATGTACAATAATATAACTACTATAATACTGCCCCCTTTGTACAAGAATATAACTACTATAATACTGCCTCCTATGTACAAGAATATAACCACTATAATACTGCTCCTATGTAAAAGAATATAACTCCTATAATACTGCCCTCTATGTACAAGAATATAACTACTTTAATACTTCCCCTATGTACAAGAATATGACTACTATAATACTGACCCCTATTTACAGAAATATAACTATTATAATACTGCCCCCTATGTACAAGAATATAACTAGTATAGTGCTCTCTCCTACGTACAAGAATATAGCTACTATAATACTGCTCCTATGTACAAGAATATAACTACTATAATACTGTCCCCTATGTACAAGAATATAACTACTATATTACTGCCCCTATGTACAATAATATAACTACTATGATACAGCTCCTATGTATAAGAATATAACTACTATAATACTGCCCCCTATGTACAAGAATATAACTACTATAATACTGCCTCCTATGTAAAAGAATATAACTACTATAATACTGCCCCTATGTACAAGAATATAACTACTATAATACTGTCCCCTATGTACAAGAATATAACTACTATATTACTGCCCCTATGTACAATAATATAACTACTATAGTACTGCCCTCTATGTACAAAAATATAGCTACTATAATACTGCCCCCTATGTACAAGAATATAACTACTATAATACTGCCTCCTACGTACAAGAATATAACTACTATAATACTGATCCTATGTAAAAGAATATAACTCCTATAATACTGCCCTCTATGTACAAGAATATAACCACTATAATACTGCCCCCTATGTATAAGAATATAACTAATATAATACTGCCCCTATGTACATGTATATAACTACTATGATACTGCTCCTATGTACAAGAATATAAATACCATCATACTGCCCCCTATGTACAAGAATATAGCTGCTATAATACTGCCTCCTTTGTACAAGAATATAACTACTATAATACTGCCCCCTATGTACAAGAATATAACTACTATAATACTGCCTCCTATGTACAAGAATATAACTACTATAATACTGATCCTATGTAAAAGAATATAACTCCTATAATACTGCCCTCTATGTACAAGAATATAACTACTATAATACTTCCCATATGTACAAGAATATGACTACTATAATACTGCCTCCTATTTAGAGGAATATAACTTTTATAATACTGCCCCCTATGTACAAGAATATAACTACTATAATACTGTCTCCTATGTACAAGAATATAACTACTATAATACTTCCCATATGTACAAGAATATGACTACTATAATACTGCCTCCTATTTAAAGGAATACAACTTTTATAATACTGCCCCCTATGTACAAGAATATAACTACTATAATACTGTCTCCTATGTACAAGAATATAACTACTATAATACTTCCCATATGTACAAGAATATGACTACTATAATACTGCCTCCTATTTAGAGGAATATAACTTTTATAATACTGCCCCCTATGTGCAAGAATATAACTACTATAATACTGTCTCCTATGTACAAGAATATAACTACCATAATACTGCCCCCTATGTACAAGAATATAACTAATATAATACTGCCCCTATGTACATGAATATAACTACTATGATACTGCTCCTATGTACAAGAATATAAATACCATCATACTGCCCCCTATGTACAAGAATATAGCTGCTATAATACTGCCTCCTTTGTACAAGAATATAACTACTATAATACTGCTCCTATGTACAAAAATATAACTACTATAGTACTGCCCCCTATGTACAATAATATAACTACTATAATACTGCCTCCTATGTACAAGAATATAACCACTATAATACTGCTCCTATGTAAAAGAATATAACTCCTATAATACTGCCCTCTATGTACAAGAATATAACTACTTTAATACTTCCCCTATGTACAAGAATATGACTACTATAATACTGACCCCTATTTACAGAAATATAACTATTATAATACTGCCCCCTATGTACAAGAATATAACTAGTATAGTGCTCTCTCCTACGTACAAGAATATAGCTACTATAATACTGCTCCTATGTACAAGAATATAACTACTATAATACTGTCCCCTATGTACAAGAATATAACTACTATATTACTGCCCCTATGTACAATAATATAACTACTATGATACAGCTCCTATGTACAAGAATATAACTACTATAATACTGCCCCCTATGTACAAGAATATAACTACTATAATACTGCCTCCTATGTAAAAGAATATAACTACTATAATACTGCCCCTATGTACAAGAATATAACTACTATAATACTGTCCCCTATGTACAAGAATATAACTACTATATTACTGCCCCTATGTACAATAATATAACTACTATAGTACTGCCCTCTATGTACAAAAATATAGCTACTATAATACTGCCCCCTATGTACAAGAATATAACTACTATAATACTGCCTCCTACGTACAAGAATATAACTACTATAATACTGATCCTATGTAAAAGAATATAACTCCTATAATACTGCCCTCTATGTACAAGAATATAACTACTATAATACTGCCCCCTATGTATAAGAATATAACTAATATAATACTGCCCCTATGTACATGAATATAACTACTATGATACTGCTCCTATGTACAAGAATATAAATACCATCATACTGCCCCCTATGTACAAGAATATAGCTGCTATAATACTGCCTCCTTTGTACAAGAATATAACTACTATAATACTGCCCCCTATGTACAAGAATATAACTACTATAATACTGCCTCCTATGTACAAGAATATAACTACTATAATACTGATCCTATGTAAAAGAATATAACTCCTATAATACTGCCCTCTATGTACAAGAATATAACTACTATAATACTTCCCATATGTACAAGAATATGACTACTATAATACTGCCTCCTATTTAGAGGAATATAACTTTTATAATACTGCCCCCTATGTACAAGAATATAACTACTATAATACTGTCTCCTATGTACAAGAATATAACTACTATAATACTTCCCATATGTACAAGAATATGACTACTATAATACTGCCTCCTATTTAAAGGAATACAACTTTTATAATACTGCCCCCTATGTACAAGAATATAACTACTATAATACTGTCTCCTATGTACAAGAATATAACTACTATAATACTTCCCATATGTACAAGAATATGACTACTATAATACTGCCTCCTATTTAGAGGAATATAACTTTTATAATACTGCCCCCTATGTGCAAGAATATAACTACTATAATACTGTCTCCTATGTACAAGAATATAACTACCATAATACTGCCCCCTATGTACAAGAATATAACTAATATAATACTGCCCCTATGTACATGAATATAACTACTATGATACTGCTCCTATGTACAAGAATATAAATACCATCATACTGCCCCCTATGTACAAGAATATAGCTGCTATAATACTGCCTCCTTTGTACAAGAATATAACTACTATAATACTGCTCCTATGTACAAAAATATAACTACTATAGTACTGCCCCCTATGTACAATAATATAACTACTATAATACTGCCCCCTTTGTACAAGAATATAACTACTATAATACTGCCTCCTATGTACAAGAATATAACCACTATAATACTGCTCCTATGTAAAAGAATATAACTCCTATAATACTGCCCTCTATGTACAAGAATATAACTACTTTAATACTTCCCCTATGTACAAGAATATGACTACTATAATACTGACCCCTATTTACAGAAATATAACTATTATAATACTGCCCCCTATGTACAAGAATATAACCACTATAATACTGCTCCTATGTAAAAGAATATAACTCCTATAATACTGCCCTCTATGTACAAGAATATAACTACTTTAATACTTCCCCTATGTACAAGAATATGACTACTATAATACTGACCCCTATTTACAGAAATATAACTATTATAATACTGCCCCCTATGTACAAGAATATAACTAGTATAGTGCTCTCTCCTACGTACAAGAATATAGCTACTATAATACTGCTCCTATGTACAAGAATATAACTACTATAATACTGTCCCCTATGTACAAGAATATAACTACTATATTACTGCCCCTATGTACAATAATATAACTACTATGATACAGCTCCTATGTACAAGAATATAACTACTATAATACTGCCCCCTATGTACAAGAATATAACTACTATAATACTGCCTCCTATGTAAAAGAATATAACTACTATAATACTGCCCCTATGTACAAGAATATAACTACTATAATACTGTCCCCTATGTACAAGAATATAACTACTATATTACTGCCCCTATGTACAATAATATAACTACTATAGTACTGCCCTCTATGTACAAAAATATAGCTACTATAATACTGCCCCCTATGTACAAGAATATAACTACTATAATACTGCCTCCTACGTACAAGAATATAACTACTATAATACTGATCCTATGTAAAAGAATATAACTCCTATAATACTGCCCTCTATGTACAAGAATATAACTACTATAATACTGCCCCCTATGTATAAGAATATAACTAATATAATACTGCCCCTATGTACATGAATATAACTACTATGATACTGCTCCTATGTACAAGAATATAAATACCATCATACTGCCCCCTATGTACAAGAATATAGCTGCTATAATACTGCCTCCTTTGTACAAGAATATAACTACTATAATACTGCCCCCTATGTACAAGAATATAACTACTATAATATTGCTCCTAAGTACAAGAATATAACTACTATAATACTGCTCCTATGTACAAAAATATAACTACTATAATACTGCCCCCTTTGTACAAGAATATAACTACTATAATACTGCCTCCTATGTACAAGAATATAACCACTATAATACTGCTCCTATGTAAAAGAATATAACTCCTATAATACTGCCCTCTATGTACAAGAATATAACTACTTTAATACTTCCCCTATGTACAAGAATATGACTACTATAATACTGACCCCTATTTACAGAAATATAACTATTATAATACTGCCCCCTATGTACAAGAATATAACTAGTATAGTGCTCTCTCCTACGTACAAGAATATAACTACTATAATACTGCCCCCTATGTACAAGAATATAACTTCTATAATACTGCCCTCTATGTACAAGAATATAGCTACTATAATACTTCCCCTATGTACAAGAATATAAATACCATCATACTGCCCCCTATGTACAAGAATACAGCTGCTATAATACTGCCTCCTTTGTACAAGAATACAACTACTTTAGTACTGTTCCTATGTACAAGAATATAACTACTATAATACTGCCCCCTATGTACAAGAATATAACTAATATAATACTGCCCCTATGTACATGAATATAACTACTATAATACTGCCCCTATGTACAAGTATATAACTACTATAATACTGCCCCCTATGTACAAGAATATAACTACTATAATATTGCTCCTAAGTACAAGAATATAACTACTATAATACTGCTCCTATGTACAAAAATATAACTACTATAGTACTGCCCCCTATGTACAATAATATAACTACTATAATACTGCCCCCTATGTACAAGAATATAACTACTATAATACTGCCTCCTATGTACAAGAATATTCCCACTATAATACTGCTCCTATGTAAAAGAATATAATTCCTATAATACTGCCCTCTATGTAAAAGAATATAACTACTATAATACTTCCCCTATGTACAAGAATATGACTACTATAATACTGACCCCTATTTACAGAAATATAACTATTATAATACTGCCCCCTATGTACAAGAATTTAACTTTTATAATGCTCTCTCCTACGTACAAGAATATAACTACTATAATATTGCCACCTATGTACAAGAATATAAATGGTATAATACTGCCCCCTATGTACAAGAATATAACTACTATAATACTGCCCCCCAGGTACAAGAATATATCTACTATAATACTGCCTCTATATACAAGAATATATCTACTATAATACTGCCTCTTTGTTCAAGAATATAACTACTATAATACTGTCCCCTATATACAAGAATATAACTACTATAATACTGCTCCTATGTACAAGAATACAACTACTATAATACTGCCCCCTATATACAAGAATATATCTACTATAATACTGCCTTCTATGTACAAGAATACACCTACTATAATACTGTCCCCTATGTACAAGAATATAACTACCATAATACTGCCCCCAGGTACAAGAATATATCTACTATAATACTGCCTCTATGTACAAGAATATAACTACTATAATACTGCTTCTATGTACAAGAATATAACTACTATAATACTGCCCCCTATATACAGGAATATGACTACTATAATACTGCCTTCTATGTACAAGAATATAACTACTATAATACTGCCCCCTATATACAGGAATATGACTACTATAATACTGCCTTCTATGTACAAGAATACACCTACTATAATACTGCCTTGTATATGTCAGAATATACCTAGTATTATCTTAGGTCTTAGTGAAGTATAAAATTGTATCCCTGTTTGGATGTTGGCCGCTGTGATGAGATATCTGAGCCGTCTTCACTGATCAGTCTGTAAGATGGTTTGATAGGATGAGGATGTCAGTGGAACGACTGGGAATTAAATTAAGTAAAATAAATCTATCTACTTAATACTTAAATTAGTATTTATTTGATGCTCTTACTTGGGATTTTATCTCCCCCCTGGAGGTTCAGACCATTTCCCCCCTACATGAGGCTGTATAGAGTTCTGCGCGGCTCCATTTCTCTGCTCAGAATTCTGATAACAGCAGATGAGAAAGGGAGAAAAATCTAATTTGTCATTAAAAATAACGATCAATAATGACTTAACCAGTGACCCTCTGCTGGAGTATACATTGTTTCTCCAAGCAGACGGTTCCATTGCCAGTTATTTATTGCAAGGAGATGACTAAAACTACATGGGGAGAAAATGTATTTAACCTCTTCAGAACTGGAAGCAAACACCAAGATGTATTTCCCTACTCATTATTAGCATGTCAGACTAATTCCAGGGATAATAGCAATTATCAGCAATTGAAAACAATTGCTCTGGATCCTTTTCTTGTCAGTAATTAACAACAAGAAAAGGTTGGAATTAATTGAATTTTATGCAAAATCATAGTACAACTAAGGACGCTTTCACACAGCGCGACCAGGAATCGCATGAACGGGCAAACAAATCTGCTGCTTGTGTGTCCATTCAGACGGCCCGGGTCCGGCTCATATACGCCGAGTCCTGATTGCCGGCGGGTGGGGAGAGACAGTTTAACTCCCCATAAAGAACAGTGTATATGCGCATGCACAGCCTGCAAAGATGAGTTTGCTCCGCAGACATTTGCAAACTCCCCATTGATCAATGCTGTGCAAATACACCGAAAAATAGAACATTCTATATTTTATGTGCGACCGAAATATGCGCACAAAATACGAATAAAGTGAAGAAACCCATTGAAATCAATGGGTTCTCGTAGAATCCTTGAATGGTAGAGTTGGAAGGGACCTCCAGGGTCATCGGATCCAACCCCCTGCTCAGTGCAGGATAACTAAATCATCCCAGACAGATGTCTGTCCAGCCTTTGTTTGAAGACTTCCATTGAAAAAGATCTCACCAGCTTCTGTGACAACCTGTTCCACTCATTGATCACCCTCACTGTTTATTATCTAATCTGCGTCTCCTCCCTTTCAGTTTCAATGGGTTCTATTCTCTGCGCATTGTGCACGCAAATTATGCATGTGCCAATACATCCAAGGAGCCCTTAGACTGGCTCCCGTTCTAGTAGCCTTTCTGACGTCTTGATACTATAGAAGAGCCATTCATATGAACTGCCGTCCTGCAATACTACAGGTCACCTGCAGTGGCTGCTGTAGGGCAAAGGTGTAGCCTCCATAGCCAAAATCAGTCGATTGATGGGAGTGCCAAGAACAAGATGCTGGGTGCACAGCTGTTCACCCCAGGCCACACTTTCTTGGAAAGGGTGTGCATCTTGGCACAACCCCTTTAAGGTCATGCCCCCATAACAAGAGCACTGTTCCCTTAAAGGGGTTGTCCCGCGCCGAAACGTTTTTTTTTTTTTTTTTAACCCCCTCCCCCCCGTTCGGCGCGAGACAACCCCGATGCAGGGGTTAAAAAAACAACCCGCACAGCGCTTACCTGAATCCCGGCGGTCCGGCGTCTTCATACTTACCTGCTGAAGATGGCCGCCGGGATCCTCTGTCTCCGTGGACCGCAGGGCTTCTGTGCGGTCCATTGCCGATTCCAGCCTCCTGATTGGCTGGAATCGGCACGTGACGGGGCGGAGCTACACGGAGCCGGCATTCTACACGAGCGGCCCCATAGAAGACTGCAGAAGACCCGGACTGCGCAAGCGCGGCTAATTTGGCCATCGGAGGGCGAAAATTAGTCGGCTCCATGGGAACGAGGACGCCAGCAACGGAGCAGGTAAGTATAAAACTTTTGATAACTTCTGTATGGCTCATAATTAATGCACAATGTACATTACAAAGTGCATTATTATGGCCATACAGAAGTGTATAGACCCACTTGCTGCCGCGGGACAACCCCTTTAATAAACAGTGCCAGAACAGTGCCCCCTCATAAACAGTGATACCTAGTAGTAATCTTCACATAGCCTTAGGATATAGTCACACTGGTCAGATCTGCTGAAGATTTTCAACATTGAAAAATCTGCAGTAAAGCTGCATTGAATCCACTTTGGCAAAATCTGCACCGATGGATTTCATCCTTTGAATTCGAAATGGCAAGAGTTCTACTAAAATCTACAAACAACATGCTGTGGATTTAAAATCCGTACCGCATGTCGATTCCACTGCGGATTCCACGCAGATTTTTTTTCATACTATTTGGTTGCGATTTGTACTGCTAAAGATCCTCAGTATTTACATTCTGTATGAACATACCCTTAGAATTCAATGGTAAATTTCTGGCTACCTGCACCAGCCACTAGGGGGAGCTTAGTGCAAAAATGTTATACAGCCCTGCAGATAATGTGAGTGGAAGTGATATAAATATACATACAGGCAGCTACCGCTAATAGTGATTGCTGCAAGTGTTTGCAATGGATTTGCTTGCTATGTTGAGAGTCAATTTTAGTAGACCCCCGGAGAATCATAAGGAGTATACAAGTGTGTATATGTCATGTCGAGTAATTTACTGGAGAGCAACAAACAGCAACTTTCCATGAGCTTAAAAAAGCTTTAAAACTGGAGTCACATAAAAGTCACATTCCACTAATAAATCTGTACAACTACCTAGCAAAAAAACAGGTCAGTGTTCAGCTCTCCTGCTGCAAAACTACAACTTGCATCATTCCATAATAGCTCAAGACAGCTGATAGGGCATGCTGGGAGTAGTAGTTTTGCAACAGTTGTCGAGTCAGAGGTTGGCAAAAAATGCACTTGAGAGGAAGGTCCTGGCAGGGCAGTACTGAGATAGCTGAAGTGGAGTGGTCTAATTCAAAATCCTTTTAACACAGACTACATACAGGACTTTCTCAACGTATGTACAGCACTGTTAGCTTGGATCATATGTGAGATAAAAATACATAAAAATGTTCATACAAGTGAAAGAGAAAGAGTGACAACGTCTATTGGCATAGAAATCACTATTTGGCTAGCACACACTGCGCCAAAACTGCACTGTGCAAACTGGGAAAAGTTATCCATTCTGAAGCCACGTATTTAATCAAGTAAGAAGCAGACTGCAGTAAAAGGGGTTAAAAAACTCCTAAAATGTAATAAAAACCTAAATCTATAACCTTAATTGTGTTGGATTGCTTGTAATTACTTAATCAATTTCGTCTACATTTTAAAACTGACAGTTAATTGAGAATCAGACAGGGGATGGTGGAATACTAAAGATGAGACGGCACTCATCCCAAGACACCAGACTAAGCTACTATAGGAGCATTGTGCAAGTGTTAGCCACACTTATTACTCAGTTAACACTAAAAAAAAAAGTTAATACCAACGAGTGTTGGCACGCAAAGACCCTAGGACTCTGTATAGGGCTTAAAAAAAACTCTTGTCCGATTTCAGCTCAGAAAAACATCTACACAAGTTGCGTTCTTTCAAGTAGTGACTGCCTCATTAGGACAAGAATATTACTGCTATAAAACTGCCCCCTATGCATAAGGATATAACTACTATAATACTGCCCTCTATGTACAAGAATATAACTACTATAATACTGCCTCCTATGTACAAGAATATAACTACTATAATACTGCTCCCTATGTACAAGAATATAACTACTATAATACTGCCCCTTATGTACAAGAATATAACTACTATAATACTGCCCTTATGTACAAGAATATAACTACTATAATACTGCCCTCTATGTACAAGTTTATAACTACTATAATACTTCCTCCTATATACAAGAATATAACTACTATAATACTGCCCCCTATGTGCAAGGATATAACTACTATAATACTACCTCCTATGTACAATAATATTACTACTATAATACTGCCCTCTATGTACAAGAATATAACTACTATAATACTGCCCCCTATGTACAAGTATATAACTACTATAATACTGCCTCCTATGTACAAGAATATAACTACTATAATACTGCCCTCTATGTGCAAGAATATAACTACTATAATACTGTCCCCTATGTACAAGAATGTAACTACTATAATACTGCCGACTATGTGCAAGAATATAACTACTATAATACTGCCCCTATATACAAGAATATAACTACTGTAATACTGACCCCTATATACAAGGATATAACTACTATAATACTCCCCCTATGTACAAGATCATAACTGCTATAATACTGCCTCCTATGTACAAGGATATAACTACTATAATACTGCCCCCTATATACAAGAATATAACTAATATAATACTGCCCCCTATGTACAAGATCATAACTACTATAATATTGCCCCCTATGTACAAGAATTAGAGATGAGTGAGTACACTCGCTAAAGGCAATTGCTCGAGCGAGCATTGCCTTTAGCGAGTACCTGCCCGCTCGAGACTGAAGGTTCCGGTGCGGGGAACAGTGAGTAGCGGCTGTCCAGGGGGGAGCGAGGGAGAGAGAGATCTCCCCTCCATTCCTCCCCGCTCTCCCCCGCAGCTCCCTGTCTGCCGCCGGCACCCGAACCTTCAGTCTCGAGTGGGCAGGTCCTCGCTAAAGGCAATGCTCGCTCGAGCAATTGCCTTTAGCGAGTATACTCGCTCATTTCTAAAAAGAGTATAACTACTATAATACTGCTCCCTATGTGCAAGAATATAACTACTATAATACTTCCCCCTTTGTACAAGAATATAACTGCTATAGTACTGCTCCCTATGTACAAGAATATAACTACTATAATACTACCCCTATGTACAAGAATATAACTACTATAATACTGCCCCCTATGTACAAGAATATAACTACTAAAATACTGCCTCCTATGTACAAGAATATAACTACTATAATACTGCCCTCTATGTACAAGAATATAACTACTATAATACTACCCCTATGTACAAGAATATAACTACTATAATACTGCCCCCTATGTACAAGAATATAACTACTAAAATACTGCCTCCTATGTACAAGAATATAACTACTATAATACTGCCCCCTATGTACAAGAATATAACTACTATAATACTGCTCCCCTATGTAAAAGAATATAACTAGTATAATACTGCCCCCTATGTACAAGAATATAACTACTACAATACTGCCTCCTATATACAAGAATATAACTACTATAATACTGTCCCCTATGTACAAGAATATAACTACTATAATACTCCCCCTATGTACAAGAATATAACTACTATAATACTGCCCCCTATGTACAAGAATATAAGTACTATTATACTGCCTCCTATGTAAAGCAATATAACTACTATAATACTGCTCCCTATGTACAAGAATATAACTACTATAATACTGCTCCCTATGTACAAGTATATAACTACTATAATACTTCCTCCTATGTACAAGAATATAACTACTATAATACTGCTCCTATGTACAAGAATATAACTACTATAATACTGCCCCCTATGTACAAGAATATAACTACTATAATACCGCCTCCTATGTACAAGAATATAACTACCATAATACTGCTCCTATGTACAAGAATATAACTACTATAATACTGCCTTCTATGTACAAGAATATAACTACTATAATACTGCTCCCTATGTACAAGAATATAACTACTATAATACTGCTCCCTATGTACAAGTATATAACTACTATAATACTTCCTCCTATGTACAAGAATATAACTACTATAATACTGCTCCTATGTACAAGAATATAACTACTATAATACTGCCCCCTATGTACAAGAATATAACTACTATAATACCGCCTCCTATGTACAAGAATATAACTACCATAATACTGCTCCTATGTACAAGAATATAACTACTATACTACTGCCTTCTATGTACAAGAATATAACTACTATAATACTGTCCCCTATGTACAAGAATATAATTACTATAATACTGCCTCCCATGTACAAGAATATAACTACTATAATACCGCCTCCTATGTACAAGAATATAACTACCATAATACTGCTCCTATGTACAAGAATATAACTACTGTAATACTGCCCCTATGTACAAGAATATAACTACTATAATACTGCCTCCTATGTACAGGAATATAACTACTATAATACTGCTCCTATGTACAGGAATATAGCTACTATAATACCGCCTCCTATGTACAAGAATATAACTATCATAATACTGCTCCTATGTACAAGAATATAACTACTGTAATACTGGCCCCTATGTACAAGAATATAGCTACTATAATCATGCTCTCTATGTACTAGACTGTCACTGCTATGATGTAAGGGTTGACATGCAGGTATCTTATTTTTCAGTCTTGTGCTTTGTAGGAGGACTTTCTGGTTCCTTCTATCCTATGAGACCTTACTACTGTCCTCTGTACTCAACGATTATTGACCTCTGAAGACATCTATAAAGTGCGCCGTCCATTCCTAATGAAATAATGATGATACACCGTTGTGCTGCCTAGCACTGCCTTACGTCTTCTGTATAATCTGGTTTATCCTGGAGGTGCGAGGCTGTCTCGTACCTCACATCTGTCTATAAATCATACAAAGCTTATGCTTCTAGGTTCATAATATATAACAACACCCAAAGTCAGAGGATCCATCTCCATAGCCGTCCTGCATTCCGTCACTATCGGAGGTGCATAATGTTTTCCAATGACTTTCCGCTTCCTCCATATAGTAGTGGCAGAGAATACACCCCCTTCCCTTCGCCTAGGGGTGCACATGGAGTCTTTGCATTCGCCCTCCCGCTGATTACTTGTATATTTTGTTTACCTTTTTTTTAACTTTTCGCCTTTGATGTAAAACTGAATTCCATCTGCACGCATCTGTCTGAGCGCGGAGAGAGATAGCGACCTGACCGCGTCTAATCTCCTCCTGACATTCTCTTTCTCTTCCGTAGCATTTCCCATCACGCTACGAGTTGGAGATTGACCTGCTCACTACATTAGTTACTTGCATAACAATGTATGACGCTTGTCATAATATAGCTATTATCAACTGGCCCGTCCGGCTAACTAATAGCTCTCAAAGCTGCTTGTTGCCTTAAGGAAGTAAAGCAGGTTGACTACTCGATGCAAGATGCTTTATGACAGTGCCAAGAGGGAGGTAATAAAGCCAGGCTGTGACTCTGAGCTATAGATATATCGTCTATTACACAGACATTCACGGATCCAAGATAGAAGGAGCTATTAGGACCAGGGTGCCAGAAGCTACTTGCAGGGTATTGTTTATTCTTCGGCTTTTATACGATGGTGCGGACACTTAAAGGTAGTAATGGCGTCTTCAGTGGTCAGTTTACAGGATCATCTTATAGTACGTTACAGAATTTTCCGGTATTAGTAAATGAAGCCCTTTGTGACCCCCAATACTCTATTCTACTGACCTCACTAATGAGCTTCAGATCTGCAGATGGTTGACTAACTTCTGACAGCAAGGCTCCTGCTCTAACCACCAGGAGCGAAAAAACCTAGAATCCTGGCAGTTTAAAACCTTAATGACAGGGGGAGGAAGCTCCCTCTGTCACCATCAGCCCTCTGCAATACGATTGCAAGGTACCAATGGGTTTCCATAACAGCTGTAGCCTTGACAGACGTGTCCATCTCTGCCATGTAACGTAGCCTATTAGACCGCACCTCTGGCAGTGTCTAATAGGTTGATTTAGTAGAATGCACTACATAAGTAATGCAGTGTATTATCCTAGCAATAGAATGATGGGTAGATTTTTTAACTGTATTTTTTGACATTTTTTTCCCAACAAATGGATAAAATACAAACATTTTTTAAAAAAGCAGCACATAATAGGTATTACCGAGTTCATAATGACTCAGACTATGAAAATATTTTGTTTTTTGTCTCACATGGTGAACGCCGTAAAAATCATTTTACAAAGTAATGCCAGACTTGCGATTTTCTTAAATAGCAATACAATAAAACGCAATCCACAAATCGCATATGACCCAAAATTCTACCAATAAAACCTAAAACTGCTCCTTCAAAAATAAGCCACCACAGATTTCCGCTGCCAGAAAAATAAAAATGCTATAGGTCTTAAGGCCCATTTACACGGAGCAATGATCGCTCAAAAATAGCTAAAAAGCGATCGTTTGAGCAATAATCGTTGCGTCTAAACACACTTTTCGTGCACTGCTAGCTGATTGATAAATTCAGGCCAACCTAAAAATCGTCCTTCAGCCTTATCAGCAGTTCTCCACGGGTAGTGCTGATAGCATTGTTTCCCGTTGGAGAACAAAGGAACTGAAAGTAGATAAGAGCCCTGCGGCTATTAACTGCTTTCAGCTAAGGCTTCATTTGCACACTTAATTGGTCTTAAGTAGCTGAGTAGCTTCTTAATAGTTTATGCAAAATGATCTCTCAAAGCTGTCACTCAAACTGTCCTTTGAGCGATCTTTGAGTAATCACGGGTCCATGTAAATGGGCCTTTAGATTGTGGTGGTGCAAATTTAGCCCCTTCCCTCCCCATGACGTAAGGGTACTTCATGGGAGCGGGGTACTTCCCGCAAAATGACGTAGCCCTATATCATAGGGATAGCGCGAGATCATAGCAGATCTTGCGCTATCCCGCAGCGGGAGCCGGCTGTCACTAGCAGATGTGCCCACCCGCTGTTAATCCCTACCCTGCCGCAGGAAAAGGGTTCACAGAGGGAGTGCGCTCCGTCTGTGACTTCAGCCGGCTCTCACGATATAATCGTGAGAGCCCGGCTGGTTGCTATGGCAACAGGACGCCAGATACCGGCGTCTTGTATTGCCATTGCCTAAGATCGCTATAATAAGCGATAAGGCATGTCAGGAGAGAAGTCCTGCCATGCCTTATCGTAGCGATCTTCAGTCTTGCAGTGTAAGTCCCTCAGAGGGACACAGACTGTGTAAAAAGGAGAGAAAAATAAAGAACAAAAAATAAAAATGTAAAAAAAAGTTAAAAAACCGTTTTATGCCTTTTCTCATATTAGCATAAAAAAAAATCCCACATATTTGGTATTGACGCGTCTGTAACAACACGTACAATAAAATGAACATGCTTTTTATCCTGCTCGGCAAAAAGCGTTAAAAAAATGCCAAAAAACTGAGTCAAAATGCTAATTTTTAGCATTTTACCTCCCAAAAAACGCATTAAAAGTGATTTAAAAAAGTGTGTACCCCAAAATGGTACCAATAAAAACTACAGCTCATCTTGCAAAAAATAAGCCGTCAGAGAGCTCCGTCCATGGAAAAATAAAAAGTTATAGGACTTTGAATGCAGCGATTTAGAAAAAAATAATAATTTCCCAAAAAAGGGCTTTTATTGTGGAAAAACCTAAAACAAATATAAGAATTTTGGTATCGTTGTAATCGTACCGACCCGCAGAAAAAAATGTAGTTTGTCATTTATGCTGCATAATTAACGCTTTAAAAAAAAAAAATCTACAGCAGAATTGATGCGTTTTCTCTTCCTACGATCATACAAAAAATAAAAGTTTTACAATGTAGTCTATGTACCCAAAAATGGTACCAGTAAAAACTACAGTTCGCCACGCAAAAAACAAGCCCTTATACGTCCGCATCGATGGAAAAATAAAAAAGTTATGGCTGTTGAAAAATGGAGCTGAAAAAACACCAAAAATTGTTTGGTCCTCAATGCCAAAATAGGCCATGGCCTTAAGGGGTTAATTACGACTGGATCATCACTTCTTTTTTTTTTTTTACAAAAGTGGGTGTAAGTCTACAACACATTTAGGAAGCTCAAAGTCAGAAAACTGTTGGAAAAACCTGGTGCAAATAAGACCAAGTAAAACGTGGTCTAAAAATCAACAGCAGTGTTTTGGCGCATTATATGGTGTACTGCATTTATTCGCACATTTTGATGCATTTTTGTTGAGTACATTTTAGTCGTAAGGAATCACAATTTGGCGCAGTTTCTGGCACACAGCACTTGATAAGGGCTTCTGGTGCATTTATGGAAAGTTAGGCCTTTCTGACACATTTACGAGATTTTTGGTGCATCAAATTATTTATTAGTATATATGGCGAATAGTAAACCCATCATGAAATAGCGTCAGACTAGTGCATATTATGTCCCTATTGATAAATATGCCTCTTTGTGCTTCAATTCTCTGTCTGTTAATGGAAACATTCTTGTCTATATCCATAGACTTAAAGGGGCAGTCTGGGGAATTGTGCTCAGTGCTGTACAAAGACATTAAAAAACACTCTCCCCTCACCTGATCTCCTGCTGCATCCGGACTGATGGTGCCCAGTTCCCCACTGCTCACTTTATCTGTCTCCAGCGATGACAGGGCCCACTGGCCGTGACCACTGCAGCCAATCCTAACTGATACTAAGTTACATACATAATTGGCTGCAGCAGTCACATGTCCTACCGACGGGACATCATCACTGGAGCTGGAAGCAGAGTGCAGAGCTGAGTGCATTTCCATCTAACTACTGAGTCGAGTTACATTATTATGCCCACCATAGAGTAACAACCATGTGCCACACAGACAGCAGCTAGACGTGCCAGCAGTGACTCAGTAAGGTGCTGGTAGGATGTCCCAGGTATCTGGTGCCATGCTGACTGCAGTGCTTCCCTGCTGGAGGGTCCGTAACGGAGGATACATAGAGCGAACATGACGATTGAGGTGGTCCCACAGATGCTTAATTGTCTTCAAGTCTGGGGATTCAGGCAGCCTGGGAAGTACTTGGAAGTCTTGGTGTGCTCTTCCAATCACTATCGGGCATTTCTAGCTGTATGTTGCATTGTCTTCCGGGAAGACAATCACCGGGAAGACAATCACTATGTATGGGTGTCCATGATCTGCAAGGATGGATTCAAAACCAGAACGACTCAGAGTGCCTTCCACATGGATGAGCGGCCCAGAAAGTGCCAGAAAACATCCCCCAGACCATAACCCTGTCACACCAGCCTGTGTTCTTTCAGCAATGGCTGCAGGGTGTTTGTTCTCTGATGTTTCTCGCCTGATACACCAACGTCCATTCATTCGATGAAGCAGAAAACGTGTTTCATTGGAGAAGGCGACCCTCTGCCAATCATTGGTGGTCCAATTCCAATGTCCATGTGAAGCCGCCCTGAAGTATAACTGCACTTTATTGAAAAACTTTTGACATGTCATAGGGACATGTCCAAAGTTTTGATCGCTGGGATCTGACTACTGAGACCCCTAGTATTACTGAAACAGATCAGCTGAAGCACTTGTCTGAGCAATGTCACTGCTCACTAGCTGAAAATGGGCTTATAGACTGTCTGTTGAGTCTATCTCCAGCTAGTGAACAGTGACAGCACTCAGACGAAAGTTTTAGCTGCTTTGTTCTAGCACCCGGACCTCCAGACAGAAACCTTCTCTAACTATGAGCTGGAGTAGGTTTCAGCTATAATTTAGACCTATATCTGACATAAATTACAGTATAGTAAATCTGGTGGGCAGCGCATGGGCATATCCCTAGCTCTAGGCCCCACCCACTATTTAAAAAAGTTGTGTGGCCTGGTGTTAACCCTCAAAAGTTACATTTTCACAACTTTTTTGTGCTAGAATTCTGGCACAAGAGGGTTAATGCATCTGCCCTTACAAATATATTGTTCTTAGATCCAGTATTCTGGACTGATTACTTATTATCATAGCTCATTATAGAGCTTAAAAGCTTTGTTTTCCTTATAGAGGCTCCAAATCCTGCGTACCTCACTAAACTGTATTGTGGATGACTGCGGAGGCTCGCAGGCGGTCATGCACAGTACAGTTTTTTTTTTGTTTGATTGTTTGTACTTCCCGCGCCATTGCTTAGCGATGATGCGGGTATCTGTAGCCCATCCGCAATATTAATTGCATATGGGCTGCAAATCGGGCGCCTCCATTAACTTCAATGGATGTCATCCATGCGGATTCCGCAGTAAAATAGAGCATGCTGTTTTTTCTTCACCTCACAGAATATGTGATTCATATAGGCGAGTATAAAGGAAAATTGGGAAAAAGCATGCCTATAAATAGCCGCATTTTACCGTGGAAAATCGGGGTGGATGGCAATTGCAGAAACCGCAATACAAATTGGGTAATGTGAGACTGGCCTAATAGATATTAAGTTTAATAATAAATGTGTTTGCCTGCAGACACCATTAGAAGGCACTCAGAAATTTACTGCATACTGTGTTGTTATTGAGATCAATGTGTATAGAGTATGCAGTAAGCTCCTGAGCTCCCACTAGTGGAGGCTGCCGGCAGGGAAAATATGAGCATTCATCTCTATATCTTTGCAATATCACAATAAGGGCTTATTCAGACGTTCGTATATTGGCCAGGTTTTCACACCCGGCCGATATACGGTGTCCCTTTCTGCAGGAGGAGGAAGCGGGCTATGCTGGGAGCAGTGCACTGAGGTCCCGCTCCCTCTCCGCCCCTCGCCACTGTTTGCAATGGGAGGGACGGGACGGAGCTAAGTTCTGCTCTGCCTCCTCCCAATGTTCCCAGAGCGAACATGACGATTGAGGTGGTCCCACAGATGCTTAAATGTCTTCAAGTCTGGGGATTCAGGCAGCCTGGGAAGTACTTGGAAGTCTTGGTGTGCTCTTCCAATCACTATCGGGCATTTCTAGCTGTATGCTGCATTGTCTTCCGGGAAGACAATCACCGGGAAGACAATCACCATGTATGGGTGTCCATGATCTGCAAGGATGGATTCAAAACCAGAACGACTCGGAGTGCCTTCCACATGGATGAGCGGCCCAGAAAGTGCCAGAAAACATCCCCCAGACCATAACCCTGTCACACCGGCCTGTGTTCTTTCAGCAATGGCTGCAGGGTGTTTGTTCTCTGATGTTTCTCGCCTGATACACCAACGTCCATTCATTCGATGAAGCAGAAAACGTGTTTCATTGGAGAAGGCGACCCTCTGCCAATCATTGGTGGTCCAATTCCAATGTCCATGTGAAGCCGCCCTAAAGTATAACTGCACTTTATTGAAAAACTTTTGACATGTCATAGGGACATGTCCAAAGTTTTGATCGCTGGGATCTGACTACTGAGACCCCTAGTATTACTGAAACAGATCAGCTGAAGCAGTTGTCTGAGCAATGTCACTGCTCACTAGCTGAAAATGGGCTTATAGACTGTCTGTTGAGTCTATCTCCAGCTAGTGAACAGTGACAGCACTCAGACGAAAGTTTTAGCTGCTTTGTTCTAGCACCCGGACCTCCAGACAGAAACCTTCTCTAACTATGAGCTGGAGTAGGTTTCAGCTATAATTTAGACCTATATCTGACATAAATTACAGTATAGTAAATCTGGTGGGCAGCGCATGGGCATATCCCTAGCTCTAGGCCCCACCCACTATTTAAAAAAGTTGTGTGGCCTGGTGTTAACCCTCAAAAGTTACATTTTCACAACTTTTTTGTGCTAGAATTCTGGCACAAGAGGGTTAATGCATCTGCCCTTACAAATATATTGTTCTTAGATCCAGTATTCTGGACTGATTACTTATTATCATAGCTCATTATAGAGCTTAAAAGCTTTGTTTTCCTTATAGAGGCTCCAAATCCTGCGTACCTCACTAAACTGTATTGTGGATGACTGCGGAGGCTCGCAGGCGGTCATGCACAGTACAGTTTTTTTTTTGTTTGATTGTTTGTACTTCCCGCGCCATTGCTTAGCGATGATGCGGGTATCTGTAGCCCATCCGCAATATTAATTGCATATGGGCTGCAAATCGGGCGCCTCCATTAACTTCAATGGATGTCATCCATGCGGATTCCGCAGTAAAATAGAGCATGCTGTTTTTTCTTCACCTCACAGAATATGTGATTCATATAGGCGAGTATAAAGGAAAATTGGGAAAAAGCATGCCTATAAATAGCCGCATTTTACCGTGGAAAATCGGGGTGGATGGCAATTGCAGAAACCGCAATACAAATTGGGTAATGTGAGACTGGCCTAATAGATATTAAGTTTAATAATAAATGTGTTTGCCTGCAGACACCATTAGAAGGCACTCAGAAATTTACTGCATACTGTGTTGTTATTGAGATCAATGTGTATAGAGTATGCAGTAAGCTCCTGAGCTCCCACTAGTGGAGGCTGCCGGCAGGGAAAATATGAGCATTCATCTCTATATCTTTGCAATATCACAATAAGGGCTTATTCAGACGTTCGTATATTGGCCAGGTTTTCACACCCGGCCGATATACGGTGTCCCTTTCTGCAGGAGGAGGAAGCGGGCTATGCTGGGAGCAGTGCACTGAGGTCCCGCTCCCTCTCCGCCCCTCGCCACTGTTTGCAATGGGAGGGACGGGACGGAGCTAAGTTCTGCCCTGCCTCCTCCCAATGCAAATAGGGGCAAGGGGCAGAGTGGGGGCTGAGCTCAGTGCACTCCTCCCAGCCCGGCCCACCTCCTTCTCCTGCAGAAAGGGACACCATATATTGGCCGGGAGTGAAAACCCGGCCGACATACGGATGTGTGAATAAGCCCTTAAGAAGCACTAACTGCTATAAAGATATACTGAAAAATTATTCAGAACATGATTTTCAACTTATTTATATCAAAAATGATGCTCTGGGGTGGAAATTTCCTTTAACCCCTTCAGTGGCAAGTTTAGTCTCTAGCACATTTCAACATTGATTTTTAGAAGATTTTCTGGGCGTGCCACTAAAGAGGTTAAAAGTTTTTCTGGGACTTGAAGAAAATTTTTTACAACCTTAAAATTAAGAAAAAATGAATACTCACCTATCCCGGCCACTCTGCATCTATTGTTGGATCCCCAATGCCGGGCACATAGAACCCAGAGAAAGCGATGGGTGGTCACACGCCGATCATTGTGCGCCTGTCTGCTCAGCAACTCACAAGCTTTAATGGTGATTCTTTTATGCTTGCTGAAGCCTGTGAGTGGCTGACCGGTCACATGCATAATAACTGACATGTGGCTGCCCACTGCGTCTTCCAGATTCCATGCGCCGGTCATCAGGTCTTCAGTACAGGGCGGGAAACCACTGGAATAGGTGAGTTTTTTTTTTTTTTTATTAATTTCCGACTATTATAAGGTAGTAAAAAAAATTTTTCATGTCCCAGAAAATCCCTTTAAGAAGTACATCAAATTTAGAGAAGAGCAGGAAGGTATTTTGCCCAGAAACTTAAAAAGGTTAAATAACAATCTTGTAAAGACTGATGCCGCTGCTGACACGGCTGAAGATTAACTGTCACACCAGGATGATGGAACTTGGAGAACAAGGTACATATATAACCGAAACAATAACTATAAATCAACAGTTCTTAAAAGGAAAAAGTTGCCCAAAATCTGTTCTGATATTACAGTTCCAACAGCGCACCGAGCAGTCAGTTATGGAGGAAATTACTGAGGATATACTTAAAAATAGCAAAAATCTTATATCAACATACCATGTGATGCTGCCATCTAAGGGGGTAGAGGGCTCCCTGGAATAGCCTATGAGGGTGCATTCAGACGATCGTATATCGGCTGGATTTTCACGCCTAGCCGATATACGGTGTCCCTCTCTGCAGGGGGAGGAAGCTGGGAGCAGTGCACTGACCTCCTGCCTCCTCTCCACCCCCTCTCCGCCCCTCACCACTATTTGCAATGGGAGAGGGCAGAGCGGGGGTGGGGCTAAATCTGGGAACTTAGCTCCGCCCCGTCCCGCCCGCCTCTTCCAGCGTGAAAACCCAGCTGATATACGGTCATCTAAATGCACCCTTATGGTGTATTTACATGAGGGCTTTTTGACTGCACTCTCAAAACAAGTATTGAATACTGCATATGGGCTTACCACAGTTTCTGTGAATTTGAGATGCAATTAGTGGCTACGTTTTTTTATAAGATGAAACACTTTTAAACTACTGGTCAAATGTTTTTAGAACATGTCAATTTTCCAGTTATTTTTTACTTCAGGATAGTTGAAGTAGTCCAGTAAATAACATGAAATGGTTCAAAGGTTCAAAAGTAAGTAAAAACATAAAAATGTTATGAAATTTTCACTTGAAACGCAACAATAGTCTGAATTTATGATTTTAAGCAAAGGGCTTTTTTTAGGGAACACATCAAGGACGGCTGCTCTGCAGCACAGAAAGCAAATTATGGTTTGAAATTGGATGCAAAGTATTCCTACAGGTGTCTCAACTTTTGTAGATTACTTTCAAACCCTCTGATTCTATATAATCAGTATTGGAACAGACTGTATTATACCCTCTATGGCAGGATTTGGATAGCTTTGTTCTTCAGGACAGAACACATTGCTGTCATAATAGCAAGAAAAAGGCAATTAACCAAAGAGCACAGACAGGCAATTAAAATGCTAGTTGGTAGGAGCCCTATTGCAGGAAAAGATAAATGAGTTTCTATTTCAACTGTGAAGACAAGACTTCCATCTGCAGGTTTGACAGGTAGAGTATCAGTAGGAAAACCACTGCTAGGACTGTGAAAAAATAAAGACTTGCCTTGGCCAAGCAGAACCTCTAATGGACTACTGAAGAGTGGAAGAAGGCCTTGTGGACTGCTGAATGAAAATTTGACACTTTTGGTATATCACGCAGGGTTTTGTATACCATTGAGTAGGTGAAAGGATGGTTCCTGAGCGTGTGACCCCAACTGTCAAACATGGAGGAGGAAGTGTAATGGTCTTTTTTGCTAAATCGAGAGACTGGCACACTGGACAAAAAGAGCTACCGCAACATTTTGATATGCCATGCAATACCCTCTGGTGTACACCTAGTTGGTCAGGAGTTCATATTACAGCAAGACAATGGTCGAAAACATAGTTCTAAGTTATGTCGGAACTACTTAAAGGGGTTGTCCCACGATAGCAAGTGGGGTTAAGCACTTCTGTATGGCCATATTAATGCACTTTGTAATATACATTTACCCCCTCGGGTGCTGGCGCCCCCGTCTCCATGGCGCCGACCATGCTTAACCCCACTTGCTATCACGGGACAACCCCTTTAAGGCCTCGGTCGACCATCTTTTGGCGCGATTTGTGGCTAGCATGACGGATGCGCATCCGCAAATCGCGTGACCGGGCCGACGATTCACCGAAAAATCTGCAGCTAGCAGCGTTTTCAGCGAAACGGGCCTGATCAAAGGAGCGCTGTCCAACCCATTGAAATTCAATGGAGCCAGCAATACAGCCGGCTCCATTGAAAGCAATGGGCTGCCGGCGACCGCAGGATGAATTTTCGGGAAGGGCTTAAAAATATAAGCCCTTGCCTGAAAACCATCCTAAAATGTGTAAAAAAAACAAACAAACAAACAAACAAAAAAAATATTATATATATATATATATATATATATATATATATATATATATATACTCACCTTGTCCCTGCAGCCGGAGTTCAGCCGCGGCTGGCCGGCAGTTCTCCTGAACTGCTCTGTGTAGTATTCAGCAGGCGGGGATTTAGAATCCCCGCCTGCTGAATGGGCTGCCTCTGATTGGTCACAGCCCTCACCAATCAGAGGCAGCTCTCTCTCACCCATTCATTAATTCATGAATTAGTGAGTGAGTGCTGCCTCTGATTGGCTGAGCGCAGGGACCAATCAGGGGCAGCTCTTAGCTGTCATTCAATAGCACTCACTCACTCATTCATGAATTCATGAATGGGTGAGTGAGAGCTGCCTCTTATTGGTGAGGGCTGTGACCAATCAGAGGCAGCCCATTCAGCAGGTGGGGATTTTAAATCCCCGCCTGCTGAATACTACACAGAGCAGTTCAGGAGAACTGCCGGCCGGCCGCGGCTGAACTCCGTCTGCAGGGACAAGATGAGTATAATTTTTTTTTTACACATTTTTGGATGGTTTTCAGGCAAGGGCAAGCCCTTCCCGAAAATTCATCCTGCGCTCGCCGGCAGCCCATTGCTTTCAATGGAGCCGGCTGTATTGCTGGCTCCATTGAATTCAATGGGCGAACATCATTCTTCTCTGCCACAGCTGTTACAGCTGTGGCAGAGGAGAATGATCTTTATAGTATATGTTCTCAATGGGGTCGGCGCTGCTGCCGCCGGCCCCATTAAGCACATATATAGAACACAAGGAGTCGCAGAACGCAGATAGGCGCGATCTGCGATACCTCGTGTCCTATAATTTATCAGACATCTGCATAAAAAGCGGCCATGTGACCGATCCCATTGCGAAGCAATGGTTCTATATATGCGCAGATCGCATGCGCATCCGCAAATCGCGGCAAAAACGGTCGTCTGACCGAGGCCTAAGAAGACAAAGTTTGAAATAATAGAGTGGCCTGCACAGTCCCCAGACGTAAACCCCATTGAGCTTGTTTGGGATGAACTGGACAGAAGGGTGAAAGCAAAGCAACCTAGAGGCGCAGCACATTGTGAGAACTGCAACAATGTTGGGAAGTAATTTCTGTATCGTATTTTTCGCTCTGTAAGATACACCCGATGATTAGATGCCTCCCTGTTTTAGAGGTGGAAAACAGGGAAAAAAATATTTTGAACTCACACAGAGACAGTGCAGGGGATAGTGCCAGGCAGAAGGGCCAGTAGAGGTCTGAAACACCGGAGCTCCGTGTCACAGTGGCGCTTGTGTATGGCAGGAGGAAGGGAAGAATATGACTGGTGGAGGCGGGGGAGCAGCAGCAGTTCCCGCCAGTGGTCACCACCTATCAGCGGTACGTATGGGTGGTAGTGCAAAGGAGAAAGAACTGCTCCCCTAACTGATCTCGAGTTTCTTCGCCTGATTGTTCGCACAATCGCATGTTAAACTTGCTACCGCACGAACAAACGGCACATGCGCTCTATAAAAAGTACTGACTTTTTTCCCCCACTTTGGGGGGAAGAAAAGTGTATCTTATAGAGTGAAAATTACGGTAATTATAGAAAGAATGCCTCGATGGTGTAATGCTATTATATCAGCTGGAGGGGCGACTATAAAGAGTCAAAAATATAGATTTAATTTGGTAAAACGAAGTTAATCCGTTATTTTTATTTATCTTTACTTGTTTATTTGTTTCATGCTTTCAATTCAGACACTAAACTGCATAAATATCAATAAAAACTGGAAACCTTGAGGTGTGCTAAAACTTTTGTCTCTTACACCCTGTAAATACTACGCGGCCAATAAGCACATCAAAAAACTGAGGCAATCGTGGTAAAAACTGCATGTGGTTTGTCACCATGTACTATAAATACACCCTTAGGGCTTATTCACATGAGTGTATATCGGTCGGTGTTTTCACGACAGGCCAATATACACTACCATGTGATGCACAGGCCTGGCGTATATGCCATTGGGTGGGGGAAGACAGCTTAGCTCACCTCCTCTCTCCTCCCTTCCGTCTGTTTGCAATGGGAGGGGCCAGGATGGGGGCATAGCTAAACTCCTTCCGCGCCCCTTGTCCACAGCCAGCCAGCTTAGCTCTGCCCCCGTCCGGCCCCTCCCATTGCAAAGCGTGTAGAGTGGACGGGAGCTCAGTGCAGGACGTGAAAACTCGGCCGATATACGGACGTGTGAATAAGCCCTTACCGTAAGAGCTGCTACATACAGGCGTATTTGTGCGTGAAAAATGTACACATGCAATACGCAGAGACTAGAATCCATAGATTCCAATGGATGCGTATATATTTCCGCAAACCCCTCCCCAAAAAACGCAGCATGCTCTTAATAACGAAAACTACGCTTCAGGTTTATTTTGGGTGTTTCACACATTATAATATAACAGTCTGACCACACTCGTTCTCCTATCACTCTACTTTTGTGCACACCAATGGTCCCTGTAAAGGTTTATGGGGGGTGTATGCAAATACACGTGCAATACATAAGAGTAAAGTCCGCCGACACGCACGCAAAAAAAAACTTGCTCATAATGCAAATGTGTTGCACTGAGGCATGCACAATTGCGCATGCGCCCATGTGAAGCAATGATAAACTAAATGGGATTATGAGAAATCCAGTTCATGCTATATGCAGCGCACATTGACCTGCGATACGGATTTTAAATCTGTAGTATGTCAATTTATAATGTGGATTTTCAATGTGGATTTCTCCATCTTCAAAGGATGAGTAAAATCCGCATCAAAATCCACATCGATACCCCATGATATATGCAGGTTTGCACCCTGAGTGCAGCATATTTTCCCCTGGTGACGATACATTACATGTGCGCAGAGTCTTTAGATGCCACCACTCCTGGGTGTTCTCATCCTCCTTACAGTTTGTGCTTGTTTGTTCATCCCTCGCCCCCAAACTATCATGCCTGACCCCTCCGCTCACACCCTGCACCTCTCCTCTGGACTTCATCCCTGCACTAAATGTTCTTCTGATATTGACTGCTTGTATCTTGACCTTAGTATTTCTTCTTGTCAGGTTTTCTTCATTCTATTATAAGCTGCAGTGACTCATGCTCAAGACCCGGGGCGACCGAGTACAAGTAACCACATCAAACTGTAGGAGAAAAACATGGAGGCTGCTATAGGCGAAGAGCAGACGGCTGACTGAGGAGAATAATTGGCCCCTGGACCAAACACTACAGAGATCGTGGTTGAAGCTATAGCAGACATTAGTGTTATTCTCAGGCTTGGCGTATCTCAGGTCATTATATATATATATATATATATATATATATATATATATATATATATATATATATATATATATACACACATATATACATACTACATCATCCTACCAAAAGTAACTGGACAATTCGGCAAGAATGAAAAGCAGTATTTATTTCTGTACATTAAAACCTAGTGGGGCTCTTTTGGCTCTAATGCCATTGGATATTCTCCAAAACATACGTTCTACTAACGTCTGATACAGTTCAGCTGGTATTTCCCTCCATTCATCCTGCAAACATCTGGCGAGTTCTCAGTTTGATGGTTGAAGGGAAAAGAACCATGAACACGGAGGTATAACTTGGTATTCTAGACAATAATATGCTGCCGACAATGTGGTAATACTCTGGGAATGGTTGGCTATACTTCCAACGAGACAACGCGCCTTGTCATGCATCAAATGCTGTTTTACGTTGGTTTGAGGATATGGATGTTCCACAATTGAACTGGCTGCAAAGAGTTCCGACCTGAACCTACTGAACATCTATAGGATGAACTGGAACGTCGGGTCAGGAAATATGAACAGCATCCATCATCTTTGAAAGAAATCACCAGACATTTGCAGGATGAATGGAAGGAAATACCAGCTGAAGTGTATCAGACACAAATAGAATGTATGCTATGGAGAGTATCTGATGTCAGGACCAAAGAAGACCCACTAAGTATTAACATACGGAAATAAATACTACTTCTGATTGTTGCTCAGCTGTTACAATCTTTCCTTTGCTTTTTTTTTAACCTGCCATAGACTTCTATGAAAGCTTTCTGTGTAAAACGCAGAAAGATAGGGCAAGACCTATCTTTTTTCGTGCGCAGGAATTGCACGCGAGAAACACACTCAAGAGAATGAACGTATTGAAATCAATGGGTTTAATTCCTCACATTTTACGGGGGTGAGTTTCACGCTCGCAAAAACATGCGCAACCACATTTGTTTGTTTAAGCCCTTGATGCCAAAGAATGGATCAGGTGGGATCATGGATCCATCATGGATCATTGCAACAATGGACAAAGATGTGCCCAATTAGTCAATATAGCTACAGGTTCCATTAACCTCTTTCCAATGTTCCATTATACTGTTTAAGTAATTTGATGATCACAAGTTCAAATTCCTTAGGAGGGGCTAAAAAAGTGTAGAAATACCGTTTTTCCGGTGTATAAGACGACTGGGCATATAAGACGACCCAAGCTGTTGACTTATACGTCGGGAATACGCTGTAGAAAGAAAAATCAATACTCATTACCCGCGGCGCTGTTGCAGGCTGTCACTCCCTCCTCCACGCCGACAGAGCATTGCTTTCTGGATGTAGGGCTTGAATGCCCCGCCCCCAGAAAGCTAATCCTCTGATTGGCTAACTCAGCACGGCGTCAACCAATGAAAGCTGGCACTGCATTAACCAATCATAGCCATTCAATGATGTCATTGAATGACTGTGATTGGCTAACTCAGCGCGGCGTCAGCCAATGAAAGCTAGAGCAGGGTTAACCAATCAGAGCATTAGCTTTCTGGAGGTGGAGCATTCAAGCCCTGCATCCAGAAAGAAATTCTCTGTCAGCATGGAGAGGGAGCGACAGCCTGCAGCAGCGCCGCGGGAGGTGAGTAATGATTTTTTTTTTATACAGCGCATTACCGGCGTATAAGACGGGTTATAAAGTCGTCTTATACGCCGGAAAATACAGTAAGTTAAATAAGTTTTTGAATCATTAGGAAAAATGTTAAATACTACGGAAACCGTTTTAGAATAAAAACGTTTTCCCACTCATTGTATAAAAAATAAATAAGTGAATAAAAACTGTAAACTGTAAACACTGTATCAGTAAAAGTCCAGTTTATTAAAATATCACATTATTAATCCTGCAAATACGCAGTGTTTCATGCATCTCCTTGTGTATTGCACACATGTGCGCCCCCCGCATTGACTTGGGGACCTTTGGTGTGCAAATATGCAGAGAGATAGAACATGTTCTATCTTTTTTTACATGACCAAAATGCCGACACCAAAATGTGGAAATGGGAGTAAAATCATTGACAGCCTTGAAAGGTATTTTATTTTGACCCACAGAATAAAGATGTCATTTTTACTACAGTTCTTGAAGTTGATGTTGGAAGCAGGAAATATGGGGAAGTGTAAGAAACTGAGCGACTAACAAGCACCAAGTTGTAATATGTAGATGATTGGGTAGAGTGTCTCCAGAATGGCCAGTCCTGGTATGTAGTGACCTACCAAAAATAGTCCAAGGATGAACAACCGGTGAAGTGGTGACAAGGTCATGGATGCCCAAGGCTCATTGATGTGTCTGAGGAGTGAAGGCGGCTCGACAGATAGATAGATAGATATGAGATAGATAGATATTAGATAGATATGAGATAGATAGATACACTGGTGTAACTATAGGTGATGCAGGGGATGCAGTTGCACCCAGGCCCAGGAGCCTTAGGGGGTCCATAAGGACTCTCTTCCCCATATAGGGAGCCCAGTACTATGAATAAAGCATTATAGTTGGGGGCCCTGTTACAGGTTTTGCATTGGGGCCCAAGAGCTTCAAGTTATGCCCATAGATAGATAGATAGATAGATAGATAGATAGATAGATAAGAGCTGGAGGTACGGTAGATTTATCTCTATTAGAGAATCATTTCCATCGCTGACATTTTACAAATCCGTATAATGAAATTTTAATGTCAGTTCCATATGGAAAGTAATGGAGACATCCCTGTATACCTGATCCATATCAATTGTGTTCCCTCCTCAGTCACGATCCTCCCTCCCCCACAAACACATAGCCTTTGATAATAACTTCTTCGTTAGCATGCTCGCAGCTCGTTCGCCTCCTTAATGAAGAGCTCCCTTAGGACAATTTATATCTGTCACCAGGTGACAGCTCTCTGAGAAATGACAGTGCATCATTACTAAAGTAACCTAACACCCTTTACGTTAATTGTATTTAATCCATGTGTGCTGTGTTCATTTATCACATCACTAAACTCCACTCCATCCCTGTTGGTCTTATGAGTCACTCTACCTCCGTATAATCCGTGACCACCTGGTAATATCATATCGCATATAAAAATATACAGTTATGCACCTTTAATTAGCTTGACTGGTGGCATGCAGAGCAGACGGACAAAAATGTGAGGACCCAATGGTGGAGCATGGCACAGAGGTTCATAGAGCACCAATGAGAGTATATCTGTGTCATGCCCCGAAGAGTCTGCACTAGGAATAACATTATACCAGTCTTGCCCAAAAGGTTCCTTTAAGGAGTAGGGAGGAAACAGAGGAAGAGTACAAGGTAGAGGTGACAGAGGAACAGTCTAGGGTAGAAGAGAGAGAATGAGTGAAGCATAGAGGAGCAGAAGAAGAAGAAGAAGAAGAAGAAGAGACAAAGGTAAAAAAGACAGAGGAAGAGCGAAGGGTCGAAGAAACGGAAGAAGAGTCAAGGGTAGAGGAAACTGAAGAAGTAGAAGAGACAAAGAAGGAGTGAAGAGTAGAGGAGACAGAATCAGGAAGAGAGAGGAAGTATGTAGGGTAGAAGAGACTGTAGAATAGTGCAGGGTAGAAGAAACAGAGGAAGAGTGCAGGGAATAAGAGACAGAGGAAAGGTGCAGGGTATAAGAGCCAGAAGAAGAGTGGAAATGCAGAGTAGAAAAAAAACTGAAAAAGAATGGAGATTATAAGAGCCAGAAGAAGAGTGCAAGTTAAGAGAGACAGAAGAAGACCCCAGGGTATAAGATTCAGAATAAGAGTGCAGGGTAGAAGAGACAGAAGAAGAATGCAAGCTAAGAGAGACAGAAGAAGACCCCAGGGTATAAGATTCAGAAGAAGAGAGCAGAGTAGAACAGTGAAGAATAGAGGAGACAGAAAAAGAATGTAAGCTAAGAGAGACAGAAGAAGACCCCAGGGTATAAGATTCAGAAGAAGAGAGCAGAGTAGAACAGTGAAGAATAGAGGAGACAGAAAAAGAATGTAAGCTAAGAGAGACAGAAGAAGACCCCAGGGTATAAGATTCAGAAGAAGAGAGCAGAGTAGAACAGTGAAGGGTAGAGGAGACAGAAGATGAGTGCAGGGTAGAGGAGATAGTGGATGAGGGCAGGGGAGAGGAGATAGTGGATGAGGGCAGGGGAGAGGAGATAGTGGATGAGGGTAGGGGAGAGGAGATAGTGGATGAGGGCAGGGTAGAAGAGATAGTGGATGAGGGCAGGGGAGAGGAGATAGTGGATGAGGGCAGGGGGTAAGGAGATAAGCTATGAGAGCCTCATGGAGGAGACAGAGAATGACATAATGCCGCTCTCTGCAGCTCTGGTAAATGACTGTAGATAATGTAGGAGATGGTGACAAGTTCTCACCAGTGGGATAGAAATGTCTCCCGTTGCAGTGTTGTGTCGATAAAAGCTAATTACATATTGTTTAAAAGAAAATTACACGGCGGAGCACCCATTAGGCAGCGCTGACATCATCTACCACACTGGAAGTTTCTGTCAAGTACAGAGCACAGTACAAGGGGTTAAAAACCAAACCAGCAATATTCAAGCAATTAACAGGACAGAGCTGCTCCTTGCTGTGATTAGACAAAACGATCAATAAAGTTATTTGAATTTTGTCTAGAAGTGACTTTTAGTGTTTTAAAGAACTCTCTGATTATTGCAGCGCAATGCAGACATTTGGTTAGAAGGAGCATGCCTGGTACCCGAGGCGTATAATGGCACACCAAGCTATTATTATGTCACCCCATGGCTTTTATAACAGTGAATACCCGCCTGTATCCACAGAGGTGCCTGGATTAACATGTCTGCCCACTGAATATGGTGACTGGAGGAATAAAGGTTTTGTGATTGCATCGTTTCCTGCTGCCACGGCTATTTTTTCTCCTGATTGGCTTTCTGGAGCTGAACGATCCGGCTCCTCGCTGCGGCTGGTACATTGGCCGGTCCCACCCAGAGGGTTATATGGTGTTGTGCTGCCCTGGACTTTATTATTGCGTCTGCCCACTGAATAAAGTGTACCTTCGTGACCAGCTGCCCCAGGCTCCTGTTTCCCTACCTGCAGGGTATCCATAGACATTAAAAAAACCTCCTAAAATTCAGTCTACTACAATAAATGGAAGAGAGGGGAGAGGAGGGAGATGCAGCTGCAGTTTATCTTCCTTTCTCTATGCCTGTCATATCAGAAAGAGGACCGGCTTGGTGTGCAATAATTGTTTTAAGGGGGTTGGCTGGGGCTTTGGGGATTTTATCTATCGATGACCTATCCTTAGGATAGGTCACCAGTAGATGATCGACGGGGTCCGATGATCAGGATCCCTGGCAGTCAACTCATTGCCAGCACCACTGTCAGTATGAAGACTGCACTGTCTGCATTGGTTTGGGAGTGCAGGTACAGCTCCCATTAAATTCAATGGAAGCTGCATCTGCAGAATCAAACTGGGCCACTGCAGCTTGGACAGTGCTATCTACTTCCAGTGCTGTCTGTATGGACAGCTGCCTTGGCAATCGACTGATCGGTGGGGACCTTGAGTGGTAGGCATCTGCCAATCAATTACTGACGACTTATCCTGAGGATAGGTCATGAATAGAAAAAATTCCCCAAAGTCCCAGACAACCCATTTAAGCAGATATGGTAGATACTTTTTAAGGGCCTCGTGTTTTTTTCGGACATAGTCTAATCTACAGGTTATTATGGTGGCCTTAGTGAAGGCTCCCTGTCCTGTGGCACAGCTTAGTAGGTATCGTTAAAAATACAATATAGTGCAATGCAGACGTATTGCAGTATATTGTACATGTAATCAATCGATCGCAAGTTCTAGACTCAAAATTTTCTCATTCGAAAAGAATCAAAAGAATTTTAAAAATCATAAATGGTATTCCTGCAATTGTACAATTCCAAACTTTTAAAACATCACATTATTTACCTGGTGAACACTGGTGAAAAGAATACGCAAAGCCAAAGTTGAGTTTTTTTTGGTCACAACTAGAGATGAGCGAGCACGCTCGGTAAAGGCAGATACTTCAATGAGCATCGCTCTTCTCGATTAACTGCATACTTGTCCAAGCAAATGCGGGGGGGGGGGGGGGTGGAGAGAAAGATCTCTCTCGCTACCCCCCCCCCACTTCCCTCCGTTACCCTCCCCGCATTTGCTCCGACGCAGGTTGCACCCGGGCCCAGGAGCCTTAGGGGGCCTATAAGGCCTCTCTTCTCCATATGTGGAGCCCAGTACTATGAATCAAGCATTATAGTTGGGGGCCCTGTTACAGGTTTGCATTGGGGCCCAGAAGCTTCAAGTTACGCCTCTGCTCGGACGAGTATGCAGTTACTCGAGAAGAGGGATGCTCGCTCGAACATCTGCCTTTACCGAGCATGCTCGCTCATCTCTAGTCACAACGCCTCTGAAAATAAAAATTAAATAAAAATTGCAACAGTCTAATGCATCTACCAGTAAAAACAACAGCTCATTTCAGCTCATTTCACAAAAAAAGAACAACCTTAAACCATCCCATCAATGGAGAAATAAGAACGTTATGGTCATTTATGCTCAAAATATGGTGACAGAAAGCAATTTTCTTTAAAAATTGAATTTTAAAAATAGTAAAACATAAAAGACTATATACATATAAATTTAGCATCGCTGTAATTGTACTGACTTGCAGATTAAAGTAAACAAGCCATTTATACCTCACTGTGAACACTATAAAAATTAAGCCAAAAGAAGAATTACAATTTGCATTTTCTCCATTTCATTCCACTCCATTTTCAAAAATTCTAAACACTTTTTCTCTCCATTACATGGAGCATTAATGATACCATTACAAGTTTTCCCCCCAAAACAAGCAGCCATATGGCTATGTTAACAGAAAAAAAAGTTATAGCTCTTGGAAGGCGGGGAGAATAAAAATGAAAAATGGCTTGGAAATGAAGGGGTTAAACTAAACATTTCATCCATGTTTTATGCTTAATCTGTTTTAATTAAAATGTTAAACTCTTCAAGGAAAGGTATTTGCTGATGACAATTACATGACATTTTAAGAGTGTATTTGCACGGCCGGTAGTCTGGCAGATAGTCAAATACATAGGCATTTCATTGCAATTTTTTGTGACTCTGTGCTGCAGTCTACCGGCTGTGTGTACAGGCTGGGTGGGTAAGTGGCCATGTAGTTTAAATGGGCAGAAAATAATGTTGCTGGGGCACAGAGTTTTGAACAATGAGAAGTTACTGCCGGTGCCGGCTGTTAAATCTGTTGCCCACCAACAAGTAAGGAAACATACACACAACTATGGGATTCTGCTTGGGGGTTCTGTCACAGGTGCCGAAAACGGCATTAAGAGCGAACCCCAAATGGAATTAAATGGAGCCATTCACTGTCATTAACTGGACACCACTACTCCTGGCACCCCCACACATCCCACAATTTTGCCCCTGGTATTCCCACACACCCGATAGTGGCCTGTGCATGCCCCTACACACTCCAGAGTGGCTCCTCAGTGCCCTTACACAGCCACAGTTTATAGTGGTCCCTCTGTGCTCCTACATTACCTCCAAGAAGTTGCCACATCCCTCCATGGCACGGCCTCGAAGTCCGAATCGTCACTCGCAACTTATTTGATTCACGCAGCCCCACTACCTGGGCATTCCAATGCCTCCCCCCATTCTCAGGTCACAACTTCCTTCACTCTATCATCTCTGCCTGTATCTGTGTCTGTCGGGGTAGAAGTTAGGGGTTGCACTGATCACAGTAGCTGACTGTGACTACATGTGAGTTAAAACTCTTGTCATCCAGAACAGCATCCCAAATTCGGGACTGTCCAGAATTCGGCATGGTTTGGAGTCATGACAATACTGTTATTTTGACTGTTCATGTTAGTTGCTGTGTGAAGTTTTTACTGTGTAATATAACTGTGACTTTAAGGAGGAGGGGGAATGAGGAACAGAGCTGAGCAAGAAGAAGAGACCAGAAGTAGTTAGTCTGTGCAACTATGCTACAATGCGGGAAGCTCGGGATTCTCCTCTGTGTCTGTGCAGCTATGCTGCAGTGTGAGGGCTGGAGATACTCCCTTGAGTCTATGCAGCCAGGCTGTGAAGTGAAGAGCAAGGGATACTCCTTGATGTGAGAGAAATTACACTGTGCAGGAGTAGCCCTACGGGCGCGAGCTCTTCAACGGGACAGACTTTTCTGTTGGTAATAAAGACTGAGCTGGATACAAGCATTGAATAGACTCCTGCCTCCTCATTCTCCTCTTCCCTTCTGCCGAAGACTACATTACTGGTTACCTGGTAAGGACTTTTGAGAAACCTGTTACATGGGAAAAAGAGGACTTAGACTGAAACACTGGTTACCGGGTAAAGATTTTTAAAGCCCAATATATGGGTACTGGACTTTAAATACAACACTGCAAATGCGAATACTCAGTAAGAGCCGACCGGTATATAGTGGTGAGTGACCCCAGAAGTGGCCTAAACCGTTCACTTGTTTCTATTGTTCATTAAAGTTCATTGTTGAAAGCAGATATGTTGTCTCCCAAACCATATGGGAGTTATCCGCAGAGAATCCCAGATCACTGGGGAAATCCCAAGCCCCAATGCTATTTCCGGTATCTGTGATGGAACTCCCAGACAGAATCCTGAGACATGAGTGCCTCCTAATTACGGTACATTCACAATCATATAATAGTCCAATTGGGCTCGTTAACACTTTCACGCTGCCATTTGACAGTTCTGTTGTTCAGCTTCGCTCTAGTAGATGAAGAATGGCAAATGTGGAAGTTTTGGATCTGGCACACATTGGACGGAAACACCGCCAAAAGGGATCCATTGTCTATAACGGGTTCTGTTTGGTGCTTCTATGCATTCCACCTTTTTTTATTGATAGATTAGCGCTGCATGCAGTGCTTTCTGGTGCATGATTTTTGTGGAAATCAGCAACGGAGGCTCCGATGCTGATATGAACCAAGCCTAAGAAAGATATCAGTCGCTGTTTATGTTGTCAGCTAATTTTAATGGAAACTCAGTCAAGTTTAGTGATGCAGAGAGAACAGTACAGACATTTCAGAAGATTTCCGTAATTAGTGGAAGAGATGTAATTACTACGTTACTGGTAAAATAGAGAGAAAAGATTTCTAAATACATTATAGTATTAATTGTGATGTGTTTCACTTCTACGGCCCTCCCAGTCTCCACCACCGGTTCATCATAGTCGAGCCACCGCAGTCATGTAATATATCATCACCATAAGGGCTTTGAAATGCATTGAAATTGTGGGTTTGTATTGTACAATGGTCTATAAAGGGTTTTTTGGGTACTTGTATATTAATGGCCTATTCTCAAGATAGGTGATCAATTTCTGATTGGTGGGTATTTGCCATCTGGGACCTCTGCTAGTCAGCTGCTTGTAGAGGCTTGGGTGAGCGCCGTGACCTATTCTCAGACTAATGACACTACGTTCATCGGTCACATGGCCTTTAAGCAGCTCAGTGTCATTCAAGTGAATAGGATTGAGCTGCTATACCTCGAATAGCCACTACATAAAGTACGGAGCTGTGTCTGGTATGCAGTGAAGAGGCCGCAGTGCTTGTCTGAGTGCTATGGCCACTTCAAATAACTGATCTGCAGGGGTCTCAGGTGGCAGACTTAGCCAATCGAATATTGAGGATCTATCCTAAGAAGAATTAATTCATATCCTAGTCTCGGAAAACCCCTTTAAGGCCAAGTTTACACACAATGGCTACAATGCATTGCAGTTCATGCGTTTTTTTTAACCCCAAAATGGTTTTAATTCCAAAAAATTTATAAAACTGTTCAACTTAGGATATGATCCAAGTTTTGGTGTCAGAAGTAAATACCCAGTGTGTAATCCAAGCTAAGTCCTAAACGTGTTTTGGAAATGTATGGACCTCAAGAGTAGGGACCACAGATAGGTACTTTTCCTCACTTACAGTAGGGGAAATCGCAAGACACAGTCCAGTCCTTTTAACTACTTTGCTGGCACCGGGAAGTGTTGTACAAATGCTTCTCAGCCGCACAGGCGTAAAGAAGTGTGTGGCCAAGCACAGTTCAACTACTAAATTATGGGGGTGCCTTTCAACCCTCGAACAGAAATTCCTACTGGAAAACTCTCCATATGAGAGCTAAAATGAGATCAAGATATATATGAGATGTAATGGAGTCAGTAATGTGTGTAATTTGCAGATGTTGAGACATTTTTCTTCCCTCATTTATGTAAATGTTAGTTTTCCCTATTGTTGGAACCCCAGTGGGCGGGCTGTTCCTGGTGTGATGTCAGAGCTGTGTTGTGTGCTCTGAGCCAATCAGCTGTTTCCCTCTGCTACTCCTCCTCCCCTTCATATGATTTCACTGAAACTCCGAGAAACTGCAGCTGCATCTCCCTCCTCTCCCCTTCTACTATTTGTTGTTTTGTATTAGATGGACTTTTTTGGTTGATGAGGAAGTTTCTGAATATTTACAGAGAACTTGCAGACAGGAAAAAAGAGAACTAAAGACTGCAGGAAAGTGAGGAATGGGACATGTTATCCTAATAAGATTTATGAATACTGATTAAGTATTCCCATGTGCTATTTAATATATAATAGGTACAAATGAACGTAAAAACTATTTTTGTGTTGTTGTAGCTTGTTGCATCCAGTTATGACAAAGAAATGTAAGCTTTTGGGCCCCAATGCGAAATCTGTAGCAGGACCCACACCTACCATGGCCATTAACTATACACTAATGAAGAGAAGACAACTCGGAGGATGAACACAGTATGGTTAGAAAACATGAGGAGGTCGGAGGTATAGAGAAACTGACGTTTAATGGCAATGCAGTGACTGGAAAAAGCTATTGATATGATACCGAAACGCGTTGTCCATTAGACGTCAGTTTCTCTACACCTTGGATCTCCTGTTTTCAGCAGCGCCGAGTTCATCCTTCTGGTTGTCTTCTCTTCTTCCATTGCATATGGAGGTGTTCTGCACCACTTCGGTCCAGAGGAGGCAGCAGCTGATAGACAATCTAACGTGTTGTACCGCAAGCACAACTACTTTAACTAAGAACGTCTTGCATCCCCCATACGAATAAGGTGGCCGTGCACACGGAGTGCTTTTTTTGGTATTTTGCAGAGCCATTTATAATACAGATGACTTTTTAGGTCACTTTTGGACTTGTTCAGATACCAAGACTCTGGTGCAACTGCTACCTCTGTACCCCCTATAGCGGAGGTGTAGCTAAAGACTTGTACAAAAGTTCAGCATGGATGCCCCCCACAATGTTCCTCTGCATTGTTGGGTCTGTTAAAAAGCCCATCAATACAACACTTGCAGTCGGAGACATTGCTAGAAACGTAAAAGATTAGGTAGATGCTAAATATATGGAGCCCCAATGTAAATTCTGTAACATAGCCCCCCAATCATCCTTGTGCCATTTATAATACGGGTGTTTTCCTATAGGATAGAGGGGCCTCTAGGCCCCCTAAGGCTCCATGACCCGGTAGAGACTGCTACCTCTGCACCCCTTATAGCTATGCCCCTGCCCTATAGCTAGTTCCCTGTTATGTCATCACCATTTTGAGACTTGGTATAGGCTCATTCTGCACAAGTTTCCAGGAAACCCCCCTTTAAATCTTGTATCAGGTACAGAAATATATTTGGCAGCGACCTGTAAGAGGCGGGTGGAGGGACTGGCACCACCACTGCTCCGACTCTTGAAATATCCTCATCACTAAATGGAATTAGCTGCTATCAAGTGGGATATTAATGGTAGAACGAAACACAGAAAGCAACTACATAAAGCTGAAGGCAGAGAACAGGAGAATGAATGGCTTCTGAGGAGAAAAGGAATTGCCTTGGAAAGGAGACAAAAGATAAGGAGGGAAGGAGGCAGCTCCCAGATGAAGAGACGGAGGAAGAGCAATTTAAATCATAGAAGAAAGAAAAAAAGTGTATCATCAGCCGGGGAGAAGGGAAATCTGGGGAGAATGTACAAAGCTTTGGAGACGGACTCAAAACGCTTATTAAATACATTCTTCCCCCAAATATTAACTTTCCTCTATGCACTGGTTACAAAAACCTAAAAAAACCTGATAATCGGAATGATAATAGTCATTTTTGACCTAATCATTATACCCAAATACTGCCACACAATTTCAAATAATACTGCCATACAATGCCAAATAAAACTACCATATATTCCAAATAATACTGCTATACAGTGCCAAAAAATACCACTGTACGATGCCAAATAATCTCGCTATACAATTCAAAATACCACCGTACAAAGCCAAATGTCATATAATATCGCCAAACAATTCCAAATAATAGCACCATACAATGCCAAATAAGGTGCACAACTGGCAACACAACCCCATTTAGTAATAGTGTGGTACAAGGTTCTGGTGTTGCTCTGTCACAACCTCCAGATCCAACAAAAAACAAATACTAGGACTTCACACACCCTTTGAGTTTGCAAAAGTAGGTGCCTAATTACAATTGTAGTCATCCAGAGTTACCAGGGCCCCTCCATGAGTGTGAATGTGTTTGTCTCATGCAATTGTATTGTCAGTGTCTTCAATGTGTATGCATTTGGGTTTGAATGTGTTAATGCCTGGGTTATGTCTGAGAAATGTATCTTGTTGTGTGTCATGTGATCATGTTATATATATATATGCAAGGTGTAGGGAGAGAGTCTTCTGGTCTTCTTGCAAAAGAGAGTGTGGAGTGAAATCAGTCTGCAAGTTCAGGAGTCTTGGGAAGAGAAAATTGTTTGTGAGTAGGAGAAATTGAGCCTTGTGTTAGGAAGACCCCAAGATGGAAGAAGCTGAGCGATGGCTGACTACATGTACTAGGCCCACTTAACTCAGGGAGCCTCGGCATTACTAAGCCATATTGAGAGTGAGAGAGGAGCCGCCACACAACACTGAGTGTAACTTCCAACTGTGAGTGTGTACCGTTAGAGAGCTGGAGAGAGAGGGAAGAGAGTCGCCGGGAGTAGACCCCACAGATAACTGGGACTGTGGCTTCTTCTGCCATCTAGAGAATCTTCCTTGTCACACCACTATTCTGTTTGGCACCTATGTTATGCTGGCTATATATTGTGTTATGCAAATCTACATATTAGACTCCAGCACTAGATAAGTAAGATGCGGCTCCCGCTGCAGGGGCTTGTAAGCACATAATTTCTGCAGGATAATTTACTTTGGCCGAATGCACATAGTCGGGTCGGATTCTGCATATGGATTCCCGCAGCGGAATCTGACCCGGTGCCCGACCGGGGACCCCTGTGTCCCCTTCCGGATCTGTCTTGCGGATGTGCCAGCGGGCACAAGCGCAGTACAGATGATAGCTCCAGACATCCGCTCCAAATTCCGCAATGCAAATATGCCCGTGTGTATTGGGTCTTTCTCTGAACATAAAATCAGGGCTGCCATTGGGGTAGTACAGGAGCTTTTAACAGTCCTTGTCATATGACTAAGGTCTAAGGCAAACCACAATAACCATGTACAGACACCTGCTTTGAGGTTCTTGCCACTCATCAGTACCCAGTAGGATTCTGGTTGGCTGGGTGAGAAGCCATCAATATGAGTCCTTGCCTGGGGAGAGCACCATGGGTGAGCCATGCAATGCTCAAAGACCTGTTAAAAGGTCAACTATTGGTTCCTAGGATAGCTACCTTCCAATACATAGCGCTATGGAGAAATTATTCCATTACTTATTTGCATAGTTCTTTCCCAGGAAGCATTGCCTGGCTTATAATACTCCCTACACCCCAGCGGTGCTCTCTGCAAGGAGAACCATCAGAGATCACTTCTCAAAAGAATATAGGGGATGGTCTTGGTCTTGTGGCTTGCAAAACAGGGAGAGAAAATTTGGGAGCAGAACAAGAAAAATTCTAGAAATAAATTAGAAAACTACTTTAAAGAAAAAAACTTAATTTCAATCAACATTGTGCAACTTGTAAATGTGAAAGATCTGAATGCGGAGCCGTTGTGTAAGCTTCCTGGGAGAATTCAGTGCTATTCAATTTATTTTTTTTCTACATGACAAGCAGCATGAGGCAGTCATTTACAGCGAGTTGTCTCAACCTGAGAAATGCGTGTCCTCGGGGTACAAACAGCCGACACATTCAAAGGTTCCTTCACCAGTTATATCACCCCAAATAAATATTTAATGTGAAGGATATTCCAAACATATTAAATACGTTTACAGTAAAGTCGGAGATGTATGAAGGGTTATTTGTTTAGTGTGCGCACATGACAGAGCGCTCCGGCTAACAGGTGAAGGTCCCAAACAGGTGATCACCTTTATGAGGGTTGGAAAAGAAGTTTTCTAAGACATTTAGCCCAAGTCACACGGATGTATGTGTATTTGCGTGTACATTTCCGCCGAGTTTTTGCACATTGGGTGTTGCGTATTTGTGTACCCAACAGCATATTTTACTGTACTTCTTGTGCACGCAAGTCATGTGCAATTGCATATCCAAAAAAAAGGGAGTGATGCTCTTAGACATTGAAATAGCCAATTAGTTTAATGAGTTCAAGATGTCTTCCTTCCCTGCGCAAATGCGCAGGAATATGGAGAAGCCGGTGTATTTTTTGCGTGACACAATTGCGCACACCAATTGTGCATACTTGTATGTGAACGTTGCTGTTGCTAGTCGTTTAGTCATTCATGTCGCTCGGTGACCCTAGAGGCGAGCTCCCTCCATGTTTTCCAGTTTTGCGCTGCTTCTTTCAGTTGTGTGATATCCCTGGCAGTATCAGCTTTGGGAGTATCAGCCATCATGTTCTTTGGCGGACAGTTTTTTTGGCCGCTGATCTGTCCAAGCATTATAGATTTTTCTAGCGACTCTGCTCGCATTACATGGCCAAAATACGTGAGTCTGAGGCCGATCATTAAAATCAATGGATCCTATTTTCTGCATATTACGTACATAATTTTTTCATCCACACATACTTTTGTGTGAATCCGGGCCTTAGGGTTGAAAATCCATCATAAAGTGTGTAACTATCCAGGTTTGTAATTTGAAGAGAACCTGTCCCTAAAGAGAACCTGTACACCACCCTACTAAAAGTAATTAGGCACCTGAACAAGAATGAAAAGTAGTATTTATTTCCATATATTAATACTTAGTGGGACTCCTTTGGCCCTAATGACATTAGATGCCCTCCATGGCATACTTTCTGCTAACATCTGATACACTTCAGCTGATATTTCTCTCAATTCATCCTGCAAATGTCTAGCGAGTTCTCTCAAAGAAGATTCATTGACCTGTCTACAGTGACGTACAGATAGTTGAGCAATGGAAGAACATTCTATGGAGTGATGAATTATACTACTCCATCTCCATGGACGTACCCGGGTGTGGAGGATCCTGGGGAACATCTTCCGCCGGTGTGTGTTGTGCCAACAGTTAAGTACGGCGGAGGCTCTGTTATGATCTGAGGATGTGTTACGTGGCATGGTCTTGGTTCATTGGTCGTACTGACAAGAACCATGAACACGGAGGTGACCCTGACATCCTAGACAATAATGTGCTGCCGACCATGTGATAATACTCTGGGAATGGTCGGCCATACTTCCAACAAGACAACGTGCCTTTTCACACATCCAACGGTGTTTTATGTTGTTTTGAGGATATGGATGTTGCACAATTGAACCGGCTGCACAGAGTCCTGACCTGAACCTACTGAACATCTCTGGGATGAACTGGAACGTCGGGTCAAGAAATATGAACAGCATCCATCTTCTTTGAGAGAACTCACCAGACATTTGCAGAATGAATGGAGGGAAATACCAGCTGAAGTGCATCAGACATTAGTAGAATGTATGCTATGGAGAATATTCGATGTCATTAGGGCCAAAGGAGCCCCACTAAGTATTAACATGTGGAAATACATAGCACAACATTACTTAAAATGAAAGAGCAGATTTGTAGATTTATTTACAAACTACAAAAGAGCGGTACACAATCCGCACAACACTGGAAAAAGGCTCCAACTTTTTAATGGCATACAAGTAAATTCCAGTTTCTGCCACATCGCAGCGCTGTCTCCTGTTCTTTACAGTTTATTGAATAATGGCGACACCACAAGAGAAATAATGTTGTGTGTTTGAGTTGTTTGCTAAGGGTGAATCAAAAACAGCCGCCTCATCACAAGCAAATTCACCAGTGGCACTGAAAATTTGTTGAACTGGTTGCATATGCAAACAGAGAAGCACTGGACACCCACACACGTCTCCTGAAAAAGGCAGAGCATATTAGAGGCGCCCAGCGCTGCAATGTGGCAGAAAATGGAACTCACTAGTATGTCATTAAAAAAACGTCCTCTTTTCAGTGAGGTGTGGATTGTGTACCGCTCTTTTGGAGTTTATAGTTAAATCCCCAAATCTGGTCCTTTTTGAATAACCTTGTACTTTTGATTCTTGTTCAGGTGTCCTATTACTTTGGTAGGATCATATAGATACATGCCGCTCTTCCCATTGGCAGCATGCACTACCAATGGGCTCCTACATTACAAGGAACTATGTTCTACTCTGAAACATATTGGTCTTCCCATAAAGTCATTATAAAACCAGCTGAGCACAAGGAGACGTGTCCACTGAGCAGAACCCCAACAGCATCTCCTCGCCCAACTCAACCTGATTGATATGGAGAGACTTGTCAATTAAGCCAAGGCAGGAAGGAATAGCCAGGAGGACAGCCGCCCAGCAGACTCTTCTTCAGAGGAGCTCATTTTAAAACTATGTATTCTCTGAAATGTCACAGTCTTTCATAGCAAAACATAGTTCTTTGCAATATGGAAGCTTGTGGTATTACTCATGGTTTGGGCAGTATGAATCTACTGGGAGGTTCCTTTTAACCCCTTAAGGACCAGATACTTTTTAGGGATTTTACCCATGTGGAGGCTTAACTGCCCTATTTTTTTTCCTTCAGCTATCAAAATTATTTTTGCTGCATTTTGTTTGTCTGTGACATCTAGGGTTTTTTTAAAAATATATTTTTCGCTGACTCCCCCCCCCCTCTATTTTTTAGTTTTATTGCGTTTAAAAATTTTAATAAAATGATTTTTAACATTTATAGTTTTTTTTTTTTTTAATTAGTATATTTACACTAAAATAAAGTGTGGAAACGGGTTCCTCATTTTGTTTCGGACATTTGATATATAATATGGTTTACAGGATGCATACGGCGATGGTTTCGGTTGGCGTCGGCTTTGGGTTATTTTCTTTTTATGTATATATTTTAATTTTATTCCGTAATTTTGTTTTACTTATTTATGTAATTATTTTTTTTATTATTTATGTCCACCATGACGTCATATAAGACCTCTGGGGGACAGTCACATGTTTTTTGTTTTCTTTTATTTGACACTTTTCCACTGTAGCTGGGGCATCCATAGGAGCCACATTCATAGGAACCCCTAGTTACAGCAGAAAACATCCTCTGTAGGGACAATAGTCACTGGCAGAGCTGATGTGGGTCTGCTATGACCCTGCAGCTCTGCTGTAACAGGGGATCCCGACAGTCACGTGACTGCTGGCTCACGTAATGGAAGTTATACTTCTACTTTTACTTGTTAGTACATAGCGCTCATTGATCGCTATGCACCCAGGAAAGAAAAAGGCAGAAGGGGTTAAAAAACACTCCTGCCTTTTCCTTTGGGTTCTCAGCTGTGACTAACAACCAACAAACCTAACCTACTTCTGACTGATTGCAGAAGCAGGGGCTTTAATTCCCCACTTCCCCATATTTTTTACAATAGGCTGGGATTAAAGCCAAGGATCAAGCGCTGTAAATTTACAATGGGTTAAGACCTATCAGTTTAGAGCTCAGTGCAGGAAAAAAAGGATTGCCTAGACTCATACTTTGTAAAAGACTGTTTTTGAAATGGTGGGAAATTAAAACACAAAGCACATCAAAAAAGGTTTTGTGACATTTCATCATAAAATGATTAACTTCTATATAGAGTGTAGTTAAAAAGTCTGATCTCGGTACTGATGCCCTATACTGCACTACATGATGGTATGGCACATGGGCCCCTGGGAGCCCCGGAACATGGATTTCAATTTTGTGTTGTGGCCCCAGTAAGAGACGGAGAGTAAAACCCAATTGTAAATTGCAGAGTAGCATGTGAGGAGCAGAAACCCGCAGTCCCGCATCTCTTTAAGTCCCGTAGGACTGCTGCAAGGACTGAAGTAAGTAAAGCGTACTGGAAGTGACCACCTTCTGCTATGATACATGCACAGAGCCATTCGATAGTGCAGTCCAGGGTTGAAACTATAATTGTGCGACCATGCTAATGAATAGTGAAGCATAACTTCAGTGCAGATGCAACACAAATTACTAGTAAGAACATGTCCCAATCAGAAGACAATGCAAATTTCAGCGTGAACATGTGGGTTGGATTTTGGCGTGATCACCTCGTTGGACCTGTGTTCACTCCAGGGACTCTCAACACGGATTGGTCCCTGAATCTCTTGCAGACAATGGTGGATGACTTCCTGTATGATCTACCGCTATCGTAGCAGAAAGAGGCCACTTCCGGAACGCTTTCCTTACTTCAGTCATGGCGGCGGTCCCATGGCGCTCAAAGAAATGCGGAAAGCCGGTTTCTGCTACTCAGATGCTACTCCTCAACGTTGCATTTGGGTTTTACTCTCTTAAAGGGCCACAAGACAGCATTGAAATCCATGGCTCCCAGGGGCCCGTGCTCCAAACCATTCTGTAGCACTTCCATGCTTTCCTATTCAAGTACACTATTGTTATTTCCATATAGCATTCCAGTATAGAGATATAGCGCCGGATCCGTCTTCTTAACTACACCCTGTATGCATAAGAATAAATGAGTAGCCATCAGGTGGCATATGAGGGTCTAATATATCATGAACACCAAATATATTAAGATGCGTGCCATTTTGATGAATTTGGCACAAATAAAATGTAATGCTTGATTTATATCATGTAAAGTGTAGTTCTCACAACGCTATTGTGTGGAACTCAAAATGCACGTAGATACTTTTGTCTTACGCAACCGATAGGCTCTTTCAGCACCATGGACAGCTCCCATAAAACCATCTCTCCTGCCTGTGATATACGAAGCGCAGAGCCCGCCTTCCATTACAACCAGTAGAGGAGAATATCTGCTGTATTTTTTTCATGTCGGATGAAAAAAAAAATTTCCAATTTCCTAGTTTCCCAGTCTAGAACACGTTCATGAAGCCCTCTTGTGCCTACGTCTCATTTAACATTTGTAGAACGCTGTATAGGTTTCTGTCTACCATGCCATACAAAAGCTAGGCACCCGGGGAATCACGTACCAGACGATGATATCAAAATAAAAGGATGTGGATGAGCGATAGTGTAACAAAGGACAAGTAGAATGAGCCACGCGTCACCAAGAGTTGGGTCTATTCCAAGAGGTATTTTACTAATGAGCGGGAACATTCTTTAGCTGTGACATAGATTAAGAGCTGCAGGGCACAGGTCACCAGTTAACAAAAGGAAACCTGGCGTACCGAGGCATGCAATTCTGGGAAAGTAGTCATGAATGACAAGGGAGCGTTGGCACTAAAAGAAACCGATTTGTAGATGGAGAGCACGCGCCCACTTCTTGCATTCTCTCGATACTCTTGTCATTCAGTCATCTGACTAAAGTCCAAAGTATTGTCCTTGTCTATCTAGGTCATCGCATTACCCACTGGAGGAATTTATAATAACTTTCTTTGTCTTCCCAGTACTATGATCCAGTAATGAATACTGTGCTGTTACGTTCATGAAGGGCGCGCCTACGATGCTCTCCATGGATGTGATGAACCCATCAAATCTTGACCTGATGATGTCCATAAATGGACCAACATATACAAATACAACACTACCAAAACAAAGGCAACACCAAAGACAAGAATAGGAATGCTATCTCTAACCTACATTGGCTGGGAGGATCCAGCATAAAAGCAGGATGATCGTTCTAATAGAGATGGCCCCACATCTTGTACCTAAGGAAACTAGCCTGTCCCGAGATGGAAGATAGGGAAGGATCAATGTCCCTAGATGGAAATGCCAACAGGGTTAAGCAAAGGCACATTTGAGACTAGAGTCCATAGCCACACCATACAGAAAAGCAGAACATGCAGATGGAGAGAATTCAGTCATCCACACACCAATGGATATAGGGGATTCAGACAAGATAAATACCAGCATATATACCTTAAATGTCTGACGACAACCAGTGGGAAGAAATAGATGGACTCAGGCACCAACAGACAGGTGGGAAAACAGGACTTAGCTCGGATGGATGGTTGGCATAAAGAGGGCAGGACTTAGACCAAATATAGGTAACACCAGACAAAGAGACAAGACAGTATGCACGGAGCAGAATAACCAGCGCCCAGATAAGGGCGAGCCGGAATAAACAAACATCCATTATAGCTGATTGGCCAGCTAGCAGAAACACCTCCCTGTCAACCAATCAGCCCACACACCACAGGAGACATTAAAACAGGGACAAGAAGAAGAGAACATGAAACACCAAAGGATTCCTGAGCCAGAGGAGCGAGACCGGAGCTTGACTGGCCTTTACACTAGCCGATTCAGACTGTATAGTGAACAAACAATGGTTAAGACTATCATGCATTCTCCATATTTTTTCACCTGTAAGATACCTATAATACCCTACATTAGACCATATTATGACGTTCTCAACCCATTTTTCCCATGCTAATCATTGCTGGGATCACCAGGGGAATTAGAGAAGAAGAGGATTGAGGAATTAGATAATCCTGTCTCCCATGGTGTTGAATCCCAGAAAACCCCTTTAATAGGCAAACGCCCAAGACAGCCTTGGGGACCTGCATGACAAATGAATGGCTGCCTGTGATCTCTATGCAGGTGAGCTGTTTGGGTGACAAAGGGAATTTTCTCCAACTCCAATCCCAGCAGTTGAAGCCGCATGTCATATGTGAAGGACAGTTGGCAAGTTTAGAACAACGCCTGAGCCGACTCTGTTAAATATAAAAGAGCGCCACACCTGTTCACAGATGTTGTGTGTTATTGCAGTCAGCTCCATTCATTCAACGGCACTGAGCTGCAATAACAGACACAGCCTATGGACAGGTGTGGCTCTGTTTTTGGAAAAAGGCAGTCATGTTTTTCTAATCCTGTACAAGTGTCAAATTATATACATGTTTCCACCGCCCGCGTAGAGATACATTGTATCCTTCATCCATATAAAATCAATATGTCACATTCTCAGCCATACGGAAAAATAAAGTTTCCAGACTTTTTCAGGTCGACGGATAATTAAAATTGCACGTGCTCTCTGGGGGATGTAATTTTTCATTTGCGCTGCCTGTTCTGTAGAACAATCTAATGCTGTACGATTTGATAGTCTCCTTGTGTAAGGCTAATTTAAGACTGAAGAGGAGATCACTCATAACGTTTCTGGCCGCATGTTACAGCGGCGGGAGCGGGAAGCCTGTTACTTACAGAAGAAGAAATGTCTTAAAGGATATTTCCCATGGTTAGTGTTGATCAATTAGATATGTCTTTAATGTCTGGAGCCCTGAACAGCGGGACCCCCGCTGATGCTTAGAATGAAGAGGCCATTATTACAATTTCTGACACAGCGATAGGTCTTAAACGGGTTGTACAAAGATTCCTAGGATAGGTGATTGATGGGGGTTTCGCTGCTAAAACTCCCACTGATCTTAGGAATGGTGGTCCCATGTCTCGCTCTTCTCTTCACTATGGGCTTGCTGCACCCCCACCATGAGGAGAAGATTGGAGTGGCGGTTGGGCATGCAGGGTATTGCCCCATTCATTTTCAATGGGATTGTTGGAGATACAGTAGCTGAATACAAGCGCTTGGCTATTCCCCATGGAAACAGCAGGGGTCGCCGGCTGTGGGCATGGGTGGATTCTGTGTGGGATACCCCATGCAAATCCATGCGTGCCCGTGGACATGAGACCTCATAGCTTTGTTTTCACTCTCCGGATTCTTGCGTGTTAATACTACGTACTACAAAGATAGGGCAGGACCTATCCTCCTGCTTTTTTTCTAGCTCACAAGCACTAGCGCAGAGTTTCAATAGTCCAAAAAAGAAAGCGCAGAGCGTATTAGCGCATGCGCCCATGTGTTTTTGCCTTTAGACTAGTGATACATACTAATCCACAGTGCCCATCAGGGAGTCTGAGAAGCGGTTCGGCCATCTATTTATAGAATCGGGGGGTTGCTCTAAGCAGGGCAGAGAACCCCTACAGAAATCAGCTCCCCACATATTGTATTACATAGGACTTCATTACCCATCAGCAGGGGCGTAACTATAGAGGATGCGATTGCACCCGGGCCCAGGAGCCTTAGGGGGCCCATAAGGCCTCAGTTCTCCATATAGGGAGCCCAGCACTATAAATAAAGCATTATAGTTTGGGGGCCCAGAAGCTTCTAGTTACGCCTCTGCCCATCAGCACCGCTTTAACACACTGCTGGTCCCGCTGCAAAGATTTTCTAAACTTTCTCATCCACTCCAACTCTTGAGCATTTTCACTCCAGCCTTGCTACTAACCCCATCATGATTCCCCATACACCCAAATATCTAAGTAGACACATAGGGCCAGCCGTAGATATCATTTCCCTTAATTTCCCACAATCCCCTGAGCTCATCGGCATTAGATGAGTGAGTTGCACCCTCAGTATAATGAAGCAATAACTGGCTATTCATGAGAATTAATTTTCTAAAGTATTGAACGATAATGAACCCGGCTTATTATGTGGAGCTCAGCGCATGTACGGTAATAAATAACACGACACGCGTTATATCTATTTATTAGGGGCGAAATGTAAGATCAGCGCGGAATTACCATCTAAGCAGAAAAGATTTAATTTAATGGGAAGAAAAACTCTCCATTACATACTGTTACTGCACTGAAGGCCACTTTATTAGAGACCGACTGTCGAGTAGCGTGCTGGACTCCTTTGACCTTTAGAAGAGCAGCAGTTTATCCATTAGGGAATGAAGTCATTCTGCAGGAATATCGGCCCCTGCGGACAGGAAGCGTACTGTAATTGCCGCAAATTAGATGAAGGTGCTGATATGTTCTGACCAGCTGACAGGAAGGGGTCAGCGATTCATGCTGCTTGTGCCAGATTCTGACCTCCAATTAGTACAGAAATCTGGATTCATATGACCAAGAGATATTTTTCCACAGTGATCCAAGTTTTGCGCTCTCTCCTGGAGTCGCCTTTCTGTTTCTCTAAGACACAATGGCGCTGGAACTGTTCGCCAGCTGTTATAGCCTATCCGTGCTAAGGAACAATGAGTTGTTCATTCAAACACGTTAGTTGGAGCTCCAGTGTTGTATTCAGCTGCCCTTGACTGTACAGCGCCTGTTGGTCAGAACGATTCCTGACATCCTCCTCTGACCCTCTACTGTGACAAGTTGTTTCTGTCCACAAGATCCTGTTTCGCTGGCCCTTTTTTCTCAATCATGCCATTCTCTCTGCACTGTTACACAAGAAAACCCCACGCGATTGGCAGTGACATCCCGGCCCCGACTAGTCCAGCACCGATGACCGGGAAGTCGCTCAGATCGCTGGATTTTCCCATCTAATGTGGATTCACACTGAAACTGATCCATGGAAAACGTGTCATGTGATTTTATGCTCTGGGGTCACGGAAGTAATTCCCATACAGGGAAGCGCCAATCGTGAGCCGACCGGGCTCTAATAAAGGGGTCATTAAGTATATGTACCCCTAACCTGAATGTTGTAGTGACTTCATTCAGGGTTCTCTGTTACAATAAGGTTTCTACATTGTAGCAGTTTGCGGCTGTTATTTAATATGATACTTATTTTCCCGCACCAACAAATATCTGTCAGGCTCCGCCCTCTCCACGCCTGGTATTACAGCTCAACCTCATTCTGTACAGGGTCAATGGACCTATACAGAAGACTCAGGCTGCAGCGGACACCTTAGCGCTCATTCACACCAGCTTATTACATGCAACAAGCAGTGAATGGAAACCATTGATTTCATTCACTTGTGCATATTTAATGCAATTTGTGAAAAGATGTGCGGCACGTACTATATTGGTGCATATTACGCACCGTAGAAGCCCACTGAAATTAATGGGAATGTGTAAATATGCGCAAAGCACACAGGAGACCTGCGTGTTCGCTGTGTATTTACGGACAATCTCAATGTTATTTCATGTACATGAATACGCTGTGCATCCACGCAAGTGTAAGAGAATGCCGATTGGCAGAAAAAAAAAGGCAACAGCACAGCCACGGACAAACGCATACGCCCATTTGAATGCACCCTTATTGCAAAGCTAGCTATACGCAATTGTGCACGCCTTAGCGCAGCTTTTTTGTGCTATGAACGAGGCTTTTTGCGCTTGTATCGACGTATTTCACTGCACTTTTTCGGCCCGCAGGACGTGTACATTCGCACGCGGCAAACAAACGCACTGATGGAAATAGTTAATTAGTTTCAGTTGGGTTCTTTTTCCAGCGGATTGACGCAGTGTTTCACGCATCTCCTCGCATTTGTGCACCAACCACCGACCACAATGGGGACCTTTGGAGTGCAAATGCGCAGGAAGTATGTGCTATTGAACAAACCCATGGAAAGAAATTGGTACTATTCACTGCATATTGCGCGAGCAAATCCGTCTTGTTGAAGTCGTCCTAATTGTGACCTTTTGTTGTCCTGGTAGAACGGAGTGTCGGTGAGCGCTAATAACCGGCATATTGCAGAGTTGTCTCCTATATTAGGATGGATTATCGCGCGCGTCCCATGATAATGAGCCTGACGCTGTCATCTGTCAATTCCGAAAACCTCATCATCTACGAACCTTAATATCCCGTTTTATCGAGACCGCCATGACAGCAGCGTTCTCAGATCCCCTCTATTCCCAGGCTGCATCTGTAATTTTGTGCATTTACCTTGCAATTTTAACAAACTATTCTAAGAGTTTGGAAGACGAGGATCCTTGGAGAACCCGTTTATTTTTCACTTTTAAAGTAAACGGATGTATTGGCAGAGGAGGGGGGGGGGGGGGGTGGACTCACTAACTGATACATATGTGGCGCCATGACCCAGACTAGATAGACATGGTCATTGCAATGTTGCCATGCAGTGTACTGAAAATATATAACATTACTATACAGTACATATAAATAAAGCTAGCACACAGTATAACATAATTCTGTTTCTATACGGTATACATAAATAATACCGCCACACAGTACTCCATAATAATGCTGCCATATAGTGTACTGTACATATATAACGCTACCGTACAGTGCATATAAATAAAGCTAGCACATAGTATAACATAATACTGTTTCCATATGGTACACATACATGATACCACCACACAGCACACCATAAGAATGCTGCCATACAGTGTACTGTACATATATAGCACTACCATACAGTACATATAAATAAAGCTAGCACATAGTATAACATAATACTGTTTACATACTGTACACATAAATAATACCACCACACAGTACACCATAGGAATGCTGCCATATACTGTACAAATATAATGCTGCCATACAGTATACATAAATACCATTATATAGTGCACAGTAATGCTACAATACTCATAAATAAAGCTACCACACAGTATTATATAATAATGCTTCAATATGGTACACTTTGAATAATACCACCACACAGCACACCATAATAATGCTACCATACAGTATACACGAATACCACTAATTCATGTAATGCTGCCATACAGTACAGATAAAGAGAGCTACCACATAATATAATATAATAATGCTTTAGTGTGGTACAAATAAATAATACCGCCACACAGTACACCATAATAATGCTGCCATATAGTGTACTGTACATATATAATGCCACCATACAGTATACATGAATACCACTATATAGGGCACAGTAATGCTACCATACAGTACACATAAACGAAGCTACCACACAGTATAATATGATAATGCTTCCATACAGAACATATAATGTAGCCACACTTTAATAAAGCTGTCACACAGTGCACATAAATAATACCACCACATGGTACACACTAATAATGCTACCATACAGTACAAAAAAATAATACGATCACACAATACAAATGCTGCCATAGAGTACACATAATTCACGCTACCATATGATACACATTACTGATGGCAAAAATACAATCCACAATTAGAACTTCCATACTGTGGTACAGTATTTTGTACTTATTTTGTACTTCAGTTCCCTAAATGGCGCTATTTGCAACAATTTTTATCAAGATGACCCAACACTACTTGAACTCATGCAGTAAGCTTTATTATGGTCTAACCTGGCGCCATTTTTATTTTTAATTACATTGCAACCATGTGACCACCTCACTGCCATTTGTACAATACAAGTATGGCGCACTTTACGAATAGCATACTGTCCGATGCAGTTGCGCCTTATATGGCATACATAATGAGATACCAAGGATATGGATCTCAGCCATCACCACAGCAATGCCATGATGCTGCCATAATAAAGCCGGCCTTATTTATCCGGAGGGGCTTGCGCTGCCCACGCAGCTGGGGGGAAAGTGAAGACGAGGCAGCGTGAGATGAGAATGTGCGACTACGGGTTCAACCAGATCTCTTTAGGTAAGTAAGTGGCTGGCAGCGAGACATTTGATTGTGCTCAGTGCTTGGCACAGCAGGGATCCTCTGGAAGACACGAGGATGCGACAGCGGCGTGATTGGCAGAGCGTATCACCCGCCATTAGGCAGACGGACAGATTTACTCCAATCTGAAAATGGTTACTTGTCAGTGGGAATTAACCCTGGATATAAAGAATCATTAACACAGGATACATTAACTAAGACTTCCTTTTATTGCCCTTAAAACTGTAGTACAGAGTATTTCAGTAGACCATTTTTGCTGATCTTATGGAAGGTAGAGACCTGTTCACTCATGTGATAGAACTGAATGTGACGGGCTGAATGTGAAGTCCTGACGTGAGGTGCAAATGAGTGCTCTAAATTAAGATAGTGGAAATTACGGAAATTAGGGTATTACAGCAGCACAGAGTATGTCAGGAGATATAGGCGGTGGACGAAAATATGGAAACACTGTATTAACTGCATGCCTTATTTCAATAAGACATGTAGATACCAATTTTAAGTGGGGGTAGTATGGCACAGATGTTGCCGCGCAGAAGTCAACATCGATTGAGCAATTAGGTTCCATTGGTCAGGGGTTGGAGCCACTCAGCTGCTGTTACTAGCTGTCTCCTAAAACCACCCAGAGCAGGGCAAGAGGTGAAGTAAACACAAAATTTGGCAGAAAAGCTCTAAGCCAAGCAGGAGTCAAAAGGGCAGCTCAGTGCTAATGATTAAAACCCATGTATTTTGTACGGTGTTTCCATATTTTTGTCCACCCCTGTACATGTGCTGACCTTGTGTGAAGCAGTGCTCTTCTGTCTACTCAAAAAAAGAGGAATTTAGCAGCGATAGTGGAAAGATCAGGGTTTCCCAGCAGCACAGAGTATTTCAGGAGATGAATATAATGATGTTGCAGAGGGCAGTGGGCTGTCTCGCAGCAACGGATAGACTTGTTAATATATAGATTGCACACTTGCCAATAGAGCCACACAAGGGGTGGGCTTTATGCAAATTTTGCATGAAAAGAGGCGTGTCTATACATTTTGGGGCGTTCCCAGATGAGAATATAAGTGGACCATGAGAAGTAACATACTTGGTTTTGATTGGGTGTGGCTTCCATACTTTCTTCAAAAAAAATGTGTTTGTCTTGGGGCGTTTACCTGACCCCCACATCCTAATACCGAATGTTATCACTTTGCGGCCCATAGCCCCTTTTATTCACTGTATTTCTTCCCTGTGACGGTGCTAATAACGCTTCGAGAAAATAGTTGCAAAGAGCAAAGCTGCTAATGTTCTAAACAAAGAGAGGGAAAATGTCACAGCGAAAATGCCAAGTCAGAAGGACGCTATTTACTAGAGGCCAAGTCGTGGAATATTAAGGACATTAATGCGGCTGCTCAAGCACTCGTCTATGGGCTGTAGTAACAAATGAAAAGGTGAACAGTACAGATGGTTGAAAGAACTCTAATAGGTATACATATGTGGCAGCAGCACCACAGCATGACAACATGGCATCCTTGGGGGCGGGGCTTCTGACATGCTGGTCCTGATATTGAAGATCAGTAGACCTTCCTACTACAACACTGCAGCAGTGATGACAATCAAGTACTTTTTTCAACCCATGAATATTTCCGCATCATATTCATGGCACCAGATTCATATATGTTATGGTCCCGCCCCTGAGGAGCCAATCCTCCCCCAAAAATAGTTGTTTTTTTTTGTGATATTTTTTTTACATTTTTAGTGGCCCGTTTGTAGAAAATGAATCCAACTGATATCTAAAATCTATAGAAATGTGTCTATTCCTATACTATATGCAATTGGAATTCCTTTAACTCTTTCCAATCCACTGTCTAACCTCTGAAGACATTATGATTTAAGGCTGTACAGCTCCGATGTTGGAAGACGTCCGTTGGGGTTCTCTTACTGTATATTGCCAGCCTCTCTGCCGTTAGAACCTATCGAACGTGTCACCTTATGCAGTACTGGCTTTAGCCAGCATATAGCGCCGCTGTACAACCGCAGAAAAAGAATAAGCCCCCTAGGAAAACCAGGATACAAATTGGATTGGAAAGGGTTAACTTCATAAGGATCAAGTATTCTAAATGTCTGACGCCTGGTCCTGGGCTTTAATCAAATAAAAGAATCTGAATTACAGTGGCGCATGACCACAGCCGCTGCAGCAGGTGACCCAGCAAAGATACATCTGGTGCCCTCTGGACCAGGTGATGAGGTGGTCGCCGACAGTCAGGAAAATAGACCTAAACGGCTATCCCTTGAACTATCTTCCTGCCTCTTCATGTAAAAACCACCTTTTCTTGCGAAGTGATGCTCCAGCTCTGTACGCTAGAGATATCATGCATTCAACCTGCAATGCGATTGTGGCACACTGACGATGGCGCATGTGTGTGACATCAGTCTGGCCCGAGAAGGAGTCACAGCGCATGGGCCCGTTTGCTCAGTGTGCCTCAAATACATTGCAAGTGGAACGGATGATGTCTCCAGTGTACAGAGCTGGAGACATCACCTAGCAAGAAAGGAGATGGCCGTTACTTGAAGAGGCAAGGAGGAATCCTGGAACCCTGGCAGAGGTGGACCGCCCATCGGATGATCCGCTGCCATTTCTTTGGATGAAAAACAATCAATAGGCTAAAAAACAAATCGTTTTGTTTTTTTTTCGTTTTATTTCAGTTTCTGTCCTCCAAGAACAGAGCAGAGAGATGGAAGCCCTGAACTGACCCTAAGGCAGGTGTGACAGCAGCCTAACTTGTTTCCCTTCTGCAAATAGTTTAGTGTGATTTTGGTTATTGATCACTTTGAGCGCTACCAGCTTCCTGCTTCAGCGTGAGTTAGTCCGCCACCAAGTAAAGCCCCATTTACACGGGACGAACAGTCAGGCAAACGATGCCCAATAGCAGGTCTTAGTGATGCTCGCTCCTGGGCTGTTACACAGGAGCGAGTATTGCTGGCAACACTCAGAGCACAGCTGGCATGGAGGAGAGATGGCCAGCATTTTTCCCCCTGCTCTCTCCCCTGCCCTCCTCCATTCACTGTAAGACAGTCGTTCAGGTTTCTGCATACATTTACGCGGGACGACTATCATTCAAACTCCTGCAGGAGCACTGGCTTTTGAACAAGCCTGGACGAAAATGGTTCCATGTAAATGGGCCTTAAGATGCGATAGCCTCTTCTCCGGCTGTCTTCGGGTCACATTAGACTCTAACCTCTACTCCCCCCACCACCCACATCCAATCCCTGGCCCGAACATGCCACCTACACGTCAGGAACATTGCTAAAATCCGTCCATTTCTCCCCACGGACACGCTAAAAACACTCATTGTCACCCTCATCCATTCCCAACTCGACTACTGTAACTTGCTGCTCATTGGCCTTCCCCGCACCAGACTCTCCCCTCTCCAATACATATTAAATGCGGCAGCTAGGCTAATCTTCTGATCCAGCAGCTTCTCAGACGCTTTTGCACTATGCCACTTGCTGCACTGGCTGCCCATTCACTACAGAACTAAATTCAAACTCATTACCCTCACCCACAAAGCTCTCCATGGCACCGCACAACCGTACATCGGTTCCCTCCTGTCCGTACATCACCCATCCCGTATACTCCGCTCCGCTAACACACTCAGACTAAACGTCCCCCTAATACGAACCTCACTTGCTCGCCTACAGGACTTCACCAGAGCAGCACCGATCCACGGAACACTCTACCCCAAAACATCCGGATAATTCCTGACGCACAGAACTTCAGACATGCCTTAAAAACGCATCGCTTTAAGGAAGCATACCTAATCTCCTGATCCAATCCCCCACCCACAATATGCCCCCTGCCCCTCCCTATGGCTACCCACATTCTCTACTTTGCCCATCGTACACATCTCCTGCCCCTGTACCTCCCTATCACCCCGTCCCTGTTTGTTTTCTAAAAACTGAATACTACATGTAATTACAGTATTGTTTGTGTTCCCTGTGCCTCCTCTCCTGCCCTTGCACCTCCATTATCACCCCCACTGTTTGTTTCCAATTAATTTGTATACCATATGTAACTGTCCTATTGTTTGTGTTCCCGGAAAAAGTTGGCGCTATGCATATAAAGATTATTATCACTTATTTGAAACATTGTTTATGCTACATGCCCGGGTATCCCAGAGATCACCAATTTTACACCCTTTTAGTCATGAAATTGGTGTCTGCCAGTAATGATTCCGATGGGGCTTCCCTCACCCGTCTCCTGCCCACGGCCATAGATGTATGCTGGTACTGCTCTCGGAGCCTGCACCTCTGCCCCAAAGCCTATGTCCCCCGCTCCAGCATCTAACACAGAGGGTCTTGTCGAATTACCTTGCGAACCATTGGAATACCACCCAATGCGAGATTTGCCCCATCCTCGCCTTCCCCAGTTGCCTCAACTCATTTATGTAGCTTTTTCCGAGGGAGCACTGCGTGGCCTATAAGCCTCTCTACATGCTCAGGGTTCTCTCATTACCTACCGGACTAACTACAAATTAGAGGCAAACTTTCTCTTGGGGAGCCTGACTTTTCTGTATGTATTTCTAGAATACCCCTTTAAAACAGAGAAGGCTGAAAACAGAATAATATAGGAAATAAAGGCAGAAATTAGAATTCCCCTTGAAGCCGACTCTGCTGAAGTCTACACTTCTCTTCCAGCCCCAGCTGAGTGTAATATGGAGGGAGCAGCGGAGTTAGTGCCCCAGGGCTGATATTGTGCCGGATGCCCCCTGGAGGACAGCTATAGGTCAGTACATTTTGCTGATACCTAATCATTAAGCCTGGCACTACATTAACCCATTCACTGCTACGGTGGTGGGATGACCAATGAGATGCGACTTGAATATAATGGATTTTAACCCTCTCTTGCCATTCCTGCACTTTTATTGTTGTTTCTTTTGGGGCAGATTTGCATTCATGGTATTTTCTGCCACTTTCATTTGCAAAGCGTGGAGGGAAGCTGCAAAAATTAAGCGGGGATAATGAATCTTGAAAATTCTTGTAGTGCCGAGGGGGTCTGTGTATAATAACAGGTCAATCACATTTGTGCGGAGTAGCGGCACAAATCAGATGTTGTGTCCTGTTATTGATTTAGCGGGAAAATGTAGCTTAAAGGGCAACTGACCCTTTTCTTGTTCTCCGTCAGATTGAGAGATGGTCTTGGAGACGACAGTGGAAGGTGAGTAGTGGCTTCAAGGAAGTCATCATCCTCAATCTGGAATCATTAGCTTGAGGAACGTCTTTACATCAATGGCCAACTTAAAGGGAGCGGCTTTATTTTTTCTTCTAGGGTCCTGTGCAAATGACTTTCAGCTCTGTGTAAGTAGTAATGCCAAAGACAGGGGATAATTCGCACAGTGATGTCACAGTATGGAGAAAACGCACATAATTACATCATAGTACAGAGATAATCCCCGTAGTGATGTCATAGATAATACCATGGTTAACGTATGAGTGATGTAACAATATAGGAAGGATGCACACAGTGATGTCACAAATACAGGGTTAATAAATACTGTGATGTAAGAGCTTGTACACATCTGCCACAGAAGTCCCTTTCGGGGACTCTGCTGTACTGTAGATCTTCATTAGAATGCAGGACAAAATAGCACAGCATGCTGTGCTACTTCATTCAGGAAAATACCGTAGGGCATAACAGGAGCCGGACAAACCCCATTGGATGGAATACAATCCATACAGTGATGTCACAGTACTTAGATAATGCACACGGAGATGTCACAGTATAGAGATAATGTACACAGTGATGTCACAGTACAGGGATAATGCACACAGTTATGATGCACACAGAGATGTCACAGTACATGAATAATGCACCCAGTGATGTAACAGTGCAGGGTTAATACACATAGTGATGTCATAGTGCAGGGAATATGCACACAGTGATGTCATAGTGCAGGGAATATGCACACAGTGATGTCATAGTGCAGGGAATATGCACACAGTGATGTCACCGTACAGGGATAATGCACACAGATGTCACAGGACAGGGATAATGCACACAGTGATGTCACAGGAGAGGGATAATGCACACAGATGTCACCGTACAGGGATAATGCACACAGTGATGTCACAGGACAGGGATAATGCACACAGATATCACCGTACAGGGATAATGCACACAGTGATGTCACCGTACAGGGATAATGCACACAGTGATGTCACCGTACAGGGATAATGTACACAGAGATGTGACAGAACAGGGATCATGCACACAATGAAATCACAGTACAGGGATAATACACACAGGACAGGGATAATGCACACAGTGTTGTGACAGAACAGGGATATTGCACCCAGTGATGTGACACAACAGGGATAATGCACCCAGTGATGTCACAGGACAGGGATAATGCATACAGATGTCACAGGACAGGTGGAATGCACACAGTGATATCACAGTACAGGGATAATGCACACAGGACAGGGATAATGCACACAGTGATGTGACAGAACAGGGATAATGCACACAGTAATGTCAGAGTACAGGGATAATGCACACAGTAATGTCAGAGTACAGGGATAATGCACACAGTGATGTCACAGTACAAGGATAATGCACAAAGTGATGCCAGAGTACAGGGATAATGCACACAGTGATGTCACAGTACAGGGATATTGCACACAGTGATGTCACAGTACAGGGATAATGCACACAGAGATGTCACAGTACAAGGATAATGCACACAGAGATGTGACAGAACAGGGATCATGCACACAGTGATGTCACAGTACAGGGAGAATGCACACAGAGATGTGACAGAACAGGGATCATGCACACAGTGATGTCACAGTAGAGGTAAATTGCACACAGTGATGTATCAGCAGACAGGTAATATATACTGAGATGTCACAGCATAAGGATAATGCCCAGATTTTTTTTCCTTGAAGTCAATGGGGAGAAAATCGAAAAATTGAGTTCGATGGATGTAGTCTGGGCCATGACTCAAGTCGACCATAAGCTTCCCAAAAGGCAGACACTGTGTACTGGTTTATGGTACTTTGCATGAAACTTCTACTGCAACAGTATCTGTTCCAACAAATAAAGACTAGCGCTGCAATCCTACTGAAATCTGCAAGTAACAGACACTTCTATGTATAGAAGCAAATGCAAATAGTTTCCTCTGCATTTGAAGCCAACTGTATCAGCTCCCCATCTGCTGCTCTAATCTAGACCATTACCCCGATCCATGGAAGGAGGAAAACGAGAGTAAGACAAGCATAAGGCAGCCCGGCACCCTGCCTCTACCGGCGCAGGAAACCCTATTAATACTGCCAGAGCCGACTCACAATCGACTGCACGTTCCCAACAACTAAGAATCTGTTTTAATTTACATATTACACATTTTATACTAATTTCATTAATTATTTCCTTATCATTACAGGAATTTAGCAAGTTTCAAAGAAGAAATGAAAAGTATTTAACACTGATTTATATAATAACTATAAATACAATCAAGATAAAAATAATACCGTATACAACATTCACACATTCAGGCTCAGACTGGGAATAGGTGTAATCCCCTGCAGGGCCCTGAATACGAATGGGACCCCCCAGCCCCCTGTACCCCGCAGAAGCTGAAAACAGGATCTGCACATATTGGGTAAATGGGAGTCTACCAATTCCAGTCCCCTGCAATCTCCATATACTTCAGTGGAGACAGAGCAACATGCAAATGTAGATGCAAGGGCAATATTTGCATGTAACTGTTCAGGGAGCCTCCAGAATGAATGTTACTGGTGGGCCCCAGGAATAATTCAAATATTACAGTATTTACAGTACAGTAGTTATATTCCTGTAAATGGATTGATAGTTATACGGTTATACATACATATGACATTGTATACTGTGGGTAGTAATATAGTAGTTATATTCTTGTACATAGGGGGCAGTATTATAGTAGTTATATTCTTGTACATAGGGAGCAGTATTATAGTAGTTATATTCTTGTACATAGGGGGCAGTATTATAGTAGTTATATTCTTGTCCATAGGGGGCAGTAATATAGTAGTTATATTATTGTACATAGGGGGCAGTATTATAGTAGTTATATTCTTGTACATAGGAGCAGTATTATAGTAGTTATATTCTTGCACATAGTGGGCACTATCATAGTAGTTATATTCTTGTACATAGGGAGCAGTATTATAGTAGTTATATTCTTGTACATAGGGAGCAGTATTATAGTAGTTATATTCTTGTCCATAGGGGGCAGTAATATAGTAGTTATATTATTGTACATAGGGGGCAGTATTATAGTAGTTATATTCTTGTACATAGGAGCAGTATTATACTAGTTATATTCTTGAACATAGGGAGCAGTATTATAGTAGTTATATACTTGTACATAGGGAGCAGTATTATAGTAGTTATATACTTGTACATAGGAAGCAGTATTATAGTAGTTATATACTTGTACATAGGGAGCAGTATTATAGTAGTTATATACTTGTACATAGGGAGCAGTATTATAGTAGTTATATTCTTGTACATAGGGGCAGTATTATAGTAGTTATATTCTTGTACATAGGGGCAATATTATAGTAGTTATATTCTTGTACATAGGAGCAGTATTATAGTAGTTATATACTTGTACATAGGGAGCACTATTATAGTGGTTATATTATTGTACATAGGGGCAGTATTACAGTAGCTATATTCTTGTACATAGGAGCAGTATTATAGTAGTTATATACTTGTACATAGAGGGCAGTATTATAGTAGTTATAGCCTTGTACATAGGGGCAGTATTATAGTAGTTATATTCTTGTACACAGGAGCAGTATTATAGTAGTTATATACTTGTACATAGGGAGCAGTATTATAGTAGTTATATTCTTGTACATAGGGGGCAGTATTATAGTAGTTATATTCTTGTACATAGGGAGCAGTATTATAGTAGTTATATTCTTGTCCATAGGGGGCAGTAATATAGTAGTTATATTATTGTACAAAGGGGGCAGTATTATAGTAGTTATATTCTTGTACATAGGATCAGTATTATACTAGTTATATTCTTGAACATAGGGAGCAGTATTATAGTAGTTATATTCTTGAACCTATAGGGAGCAGTATTATAGTAGTTATATACTTGTACATAGGGAGCAGTATTATAGTAGTTATATACTTGTACATAGGGAGCAGTATTATAGTAGTTATATTCTTGTACATAGGGGCAGTATTATAGTAGTTATATTCTTATACATAGGGACAATATTATAGTAGTTATATTCTTGTACACAGGAGCAGTATTATAGTAGTTATATACTTGTACATAGGGAGCAGTATTATAGTAGTTATATTCTTGTACATAGGGGCAGTATTATAGTAGTTATATTCTTGTACATAGGAGCAGTATTATAGTAGTTATATACTTGTACATAGGGGGCAGTATTATAGTAGTTATATTCTTGTACATAGGGAGCAGTATTATAGTAGTTATATTCTTGTACATAGGGAGCACTATTATAGTAGTTATATTCTTGTACATAGGGAGCAGTAATATATTAGGTATATTATTGTACATATGGGGCAGTATTATAGTAGTTATATTCTTGTACACAGGAGTAGTATTATAGTAGTTATATTCTTGTACATAGGGGCAGTATTATAGTAGTTATATTCTTGTACATAGGAGCAGTATTATAGTAGTTATATACTTGTACATAGGGAGCAGTATTATAGTGGTTATATTATTGTATATAGGAGGCAGTATTATAGTAGTTATATTCTTGTACATAGGGGCAGTATTATAGTAGTTATATTCTTGTACATAGGAGCAGTATTATAGTAGTTATATTCTTGTACATAGGAGCAGTATTATAGTAGTTATATACTTGTACATAGGGGGCAGTATTATAGTAGTTATATTCTTGTACATAGGAGCAGTATTATAGTAGTTATATTAATGTACATAGGGGTAGTATTATAGTAGTTATATTCTTGTACCTAGGAGACAGTATTATACTAGTTATATTCTTGTACATAGGGGGCAGTATTATAGTAGTTATGTTCTTGGAAATAGGAGGCAGTATTATAATAGTTATATTCTTGTACCTAGGAGACAGTATTATAGTAGTTATATTCTTGTACATAGGAGTAGTATTATAATAGTTATATACTTGTACATAGGGGGTAGTATTATAGTAGTTATATTCTTGTACATAGGAGCAGCATTATAGTAGTTCTATTCTTGTACACAGGGGGGCAGTATTACAGTAGTTATATTTTTGTACATAGGGGGCAGTATTATAGTAGTTATATTCTTGTACATGGGAGCAGTATTATAATAGTTATATACTTGTACATAGGGGGCAGTATTATAGTTCTATTCTTGGACATAGGAGGCAGTATTATAGTAGTTATATTCTTGTACATAGGAGCAGCATTATAGTAGTTCTATTCTTGTACACAAGGGGGCAGTATTACAGTAGTTATATTTTTGTACATAGGAGGCAGTATTATAGTAGTTATATTCTTGTACATAGGGGGCAGTATTATAGTAGTTATATTCTTGTACATAGGGAGCAGTATTATAGTAGTTATATTCTTGTACATAGGAGCAGTATTATAGTAGTTAAATACTTATACACAGGGGGCAGTATTATAGTAGCTATATTATTGTACATAGGGGACAGTATTATAGTAGTTATATTCTGGTACATAGGAGTAATATTATAGTAGTTATATACTTGTACATAGGGGGCAGTATTATAATAGTTATATTCATGTACATAGGGGGCAGTATTATAGCTATCTTATTCCTGTAAGTGGATTGACAGTAATACATACCAGTAGTAATGATTTTGTACATTGTAGGCAGTATTATAGTTGTTATTGATGGTTTGTTGAGGTATTTCACAAAATTTCCCATAAGTTATAAACATTAAAACAGAAAATTGATGGCAGGGATAGCCCACATGGTTTGTGTAGTCTGACCTTATATTCTTTGCTTTTTTTTTTTTATTTCTTAGTATGCTTATTGCAGGAATATTTGAATCCATATTTTCCAACAACCACATTTATGATCTAGAAAAATACATACAAAGTAGCCACTCCTTCCATTACAGTCTTCTTCGCAGCCCATATACAGTTTATTTGTCCTCAAGGAATGACATGCTGCACAAGATGGAGATCCTTTAAGGGTTCAGAGAACAGCAAATCTAATGACTGATGAGGTTTAATTCAGGGTAACAAAAACGTATAATTTTTTGATGCTGAAATTTCTGATTTGTTTTACACAAGATTGCTGGAGGTCTGTGTGGGAAGCGGTCAGGACATATTACTTTCTAGGAACCCTTTTTCCCATCGGCGTCTCCTATCAGGCCCTCTGGAGATGAAATGGTACATAGTGCGTAATTGTGCAAACTAAACCTAATGTATTGATTTGTAGAAAGCCCATAAATTAAAGCAAAGCCATCCTCAATAATGGACATCGATGCTTAGATTACCTCAATGAGCTACAGTCGGGAAGTGCAAAGTCTGATCCGATACAGGACTAACATAAGCTCTGGAACGTCCCCCTCCATACTGAACGGAACGGTCTATCCCGCCTTTCTGAAACATCAAAGCTAGAAGTTGTCCAGCTTCTCAATAAGGATAGAAATAAGCACAAATGCTCATTTTAGCACATTTACAAAAACTGTTAATCTGACTTTTTTTTTTATGCCTTCCTCATGGCTTACGTTTTTCAGGTGGGGGTGTGGTCTAATTAAATCGCAAATATGCAACAAGTTTATAAAGGCGCTTGTGCCAGATCTGACGACTTCTACAATGCCGAACCAATTAACTAAAAAGCAGCTTTTGCCCAAAATGGGCTTGTCCATGCAACATTCTGGGGAATTTCTATCCACTAAGTTTTTGCTGTCATTGTCCTGCATATGCATCTATAGGAGAATACAAAGGCCTTCAAAAAGAGTACAAAAATTAAAAACAGGACTATTAAAACATACACTTCCCTCATTAACAAAAGTGACGGGTCCTCTTTAAAAAGAATCGCATAAACATCACTATGCAGAAGCTCAAACCGAAGTCCAAAATGCGTCAGCCTACATTGGTTGTTCTGTATACAGAAGCTACTAGCTGGAAATTTCCTCGTCTTGACGTCGGCCTTCAATGTTTTCCTTAGTATTTTGGTTTATACTGCCATCATAAATGACATTACGAGAGCTACAGGACATATTTTAGATTTTATGTGAGCTGGAGTAACGGCAGACAATGTTCACTGACTGTGGAACAATCTGGGACATTTAAGAAGGAACACATTCATGATGGTCAAGGATGGTGGTAGAACATTCAAGCTATCATGATGAGAGATTTGGTTCTTGACCCCCTAGGACGTTTTGCAATGCTACCTGCAACAATCGCCCCAGACAAAAATATTCAAGTAGAATTAGAGATAGTTTACCTTTTATTAAAGGGGGTTATGGGTTCATTTCTAAAAAGAGCCTCTTCAGTTATTATTACAGGTCTTTATATGAAGGTAATATCTTGCCCAATATTTTTATCTCCCCCGGGCTGCCGAAGAGCAGGAACATCTTTAAATTCGTTACAGGATGATCCACAAAGGGAAGAAGATGGGCAGATAGAGGGCTACGTGTTTTTATGGAGCTTGAGTGGCCCTGTGGCTGAATGCTTGCTTTCTTATGCTACAGTAAAAATGGCCACTGTAGTGTACCTACTTCAGGTAGAAGAGGCCCAAACTTAATTTGGGCATAGAAAAAGAAATATTCTCACCATAGCTTAGTTTTGATTCTTGATCAAAAATAATTCATTAAAGGGGTTGTACGGATTAGAAAAACATGGCTGCTTTTTTCGGAAAACAGCGCCACACCTGGTTGTTCTGGGTATTGCAACATAGTCTCGTTCACTTCAATGGAGCTGAGGTTCAATACCAAGCAATTTAAGAGTGTTACCCAGTTTCTTAAAGAAAACAGCCATGTTTTTCAATCTAGTCACCGTGTCAGAAAGTCGGCTATCCTCAATGGCAGCTCAGTTCCTCTCATGTTGGTCTGCATTAGTACCCACCCACATAGAGGCAGAAATCAGTACCATCCTCGATAGGCAGAAAAAGTCTTTAACAAAATGTAGTAGTCCATCTAACTCATTCCTAAAAATTTCTATGAAAATATTTCTTCCAATCAACCTAAAAGATCAATCTAGAGGATTCCCCAAGGAGGTCATTGATCTTTACACTACAGTATATCATAATTTATACCTGCACTTTCCTTTGCACCAGTCTTTTTAAGCCCCACAAGACTTGTACTACTCCAAGCTGCCACTAGAGAAACTAATGAGTCTTTATTTCCTATACTCTACACCTCCCCTAGTGGACAGTTTTATATACCACACACCAAATTTTGTCCACTAAAATTCTGAAACCTAATACCTTGCGGACTGTACGGTTAGAAGAGTTTAAGGAACCCGATAGCTCCGACGGGTCTCTTTATATTTGACATATTTCGAAAATTGGATAACAGAGCGGTGTAGCAAGTACAGCGCTGAAACAAGGAGAATTTATCAAATCTTGAGTCATTGTTTCTCATTCACTTGTGTCAATATTGTCTGCTGGATCGAGAGCAATAAAGCGGTCTCGCTAATGACCTGAGGAATACGCTGTAGCCGAGGAGTCCGGCTATAAAAGAGAATTAAAAATAAATTCCATTTGGGACCGAATGACCCTTTTTCTTCACCGGGGTGTCCGAAAACCCCTTCTAGACACTAATCTATAAAGCCGAAAAGTGACACATCTCTTTGCAGCGATTCAACCTTTTGCAGCTTGCAAAATTTACACAACTGCGATTACACAGGACGGACGTAAACAGCGTGAAATTTAATTGTGTTCTATTCTAAAACTGACACAATGTCACCGACTTTTTGTATCCGCGTTCATTGTGACTCCACAAATCACATCGCCCCTCATTCATCTCAGCCGATGACATTTTGAATGTTTAGCTTCCTTCAGTCTCCTCATGGACAGACCCAATCCGAGCCTTTTGCATTTCTTGTCTGCTAATTTACGGACAGATTAACCCCTCACACACCACCGTGGTGATGCAATGATCCTCATAGTTCAGTCTGACCCTCCTGTATACTTGTCGACAAGTGTAGCTTTAAGTGCTTGGGAAGCTGATCCCCCAGGAATTAGCAGAACGCACTACATCTAATAGGACGGATATAAAATACTAATAGTGGTGTCTTTAACAATGTATCCTATAGCATTCCCTAATGAATAGTGTATACAAATGGAGCTGGCTTTCAGAATTCAGTCTGGTTTTACGCTCAATGCTTTTACATAGGGCTAAGGGAAAACCATTGCATTATCATAATGCAGCTGCAAAGAGTTAAAACACCAAATTTAGCTCTGCTACATCTTATACAGTATATATGACCTTTCTTATTCCTCCTGTCTGGCTTTTATCAGCCTTGCCGCAACTGTGCTCAGTAGATGTCTGCAGGTATAGGATACAGTTGTAGGTTAAATACCAGGGCACAATCCGTCTGCCTATAGACAGGAAGGCTTGCCGCTGGTCAGACGAGTGTCAAGAATTTTTTTCTTACTGTTGGAATCTAAATTCGGTCTAGTAGGATATGATAATGGGGAGGGGGGGGGGGGGGGGAACAACTAAGAAACAATTTTGAAACAATTCTAATAAATCTTTTTTGACCATACATATATCATTTTTGTGTTACATCTTTAGTTCTCATCAGCTGAGGTCTATGCAATGTAAGATTCTGAACTTTAACCTGAAGGAGGTTCTTAGACACCAAGTATGATCATAGCTCCTAAAACGTCGACACCATCTGTAGACGAATCGTTGATGGACTTCCTATTAACCGCTGCTACCTTGTTGTGGGGTTGCATGGTAAGCAACGAGTTACATTAGTACTATATCTTGGACTAAAACAATATAAGATGTATTACTGAGCTTGCATACAACTGAGGACTCACCACTGAGAAGTTTTGTGCAGTGCAGTTATGCCCACTGAAGTTGCAGCTTTTTAACATCTCAGTCAACTGGTGCCCAGTCCGGTTTACTATTTCCAGCATGTTAGCGGCAGGGTACACTAAATCCGATTCTCTGTGGCCATCCCGGTCTTTCGGAGGAAGTCCAGTCAGGTTGGCCAAATGGTAAATGTCTGCATCGGAGAGAGCCGAATGCCGGAATCGGTTGATATTGCAGATGGTGACGGCTGGGAAGATCATCTCAGCCGTCACTTCCTCATCCAACGTGGTGACATGGGGGTGTTCGAGGTAATACAAGGCACACTTTGCTGCCTGGTAGAGGAAAAATAGTAAAGATGCACAAAACGCCAATGCCCAAAGGCTTTGTTTAATGCCCAGTCTACCCGTCCGGAAGATGTGCCGCATTCCATGAAGAGTACTGGTGCTGGCAAAACCGGCTAAGTCCCGGGTAGCAGTTGGAACCTCATCTCCGATCAAGCTTTCCCTTTCTCCTTCCTCTTTTTCCTTCTGGCTCTCATCCTCGTCTGCAAACTTGATCTTGCAGACTATCTCGATGGGCATTGGCAATCAAGTTTTCGAGAAACAGGGCTTAGGGGTCTTCAAAACCAAGAGCAACCCCTGTGCCCCGTTCCCCTCAATACGTCCCGAGTCACTCCAATTCCAAAGCACTTTTATAGGATAGGGAAAGGCAAAGGGGGGAAAAATCCTTATGCTCTTTTTTCTTTTCTCCGGTCCCTTCTTTCTTGAAGATCTAAAGCCGGAATCTGGAGAATCCAAGCAATAAGAAAAGACTGATTAGAGGAAAGCAGGGCAAGAAGGAGCAGGAGGCTTTTCCGCTCCTAAGAGCTGTTCAATTCTGCACGGTCCTTCTCCGCTTTAAGGTTTCTCTCCCAGTGACTTTGCTTATCTCGGCGAGCACAGCTGCGAGAGGGATAAAAATCTTGTCTTCTTTCCTGCTTTCTCTCCCAGCATAGGCAGCAAGCATTTAAACAAGTGCTAAGACAATCCCCTGTCTGAGGGATGGAATGGGATCCCCATATCACAAGAGAGGAGAAGGAGGAGGAAGAGGGGGAGATGAATATGTGTGTGTGTGATAGAGCAATATAAATCTGAATGAAATGCCTTAAGCAGCACTGGGCAGTGAGTTGCAGGCAGGCGGAGTGAGGCAGCAGCACACTATGTGCTCCGCTCTGATTGCCACACTTGTTTGAATAACAGTATTGGTGATTCTCAGCTCTCACTGGTGGCTGCAACTTGGGCCGAGCCAAAATTCTACTGGTCTGTCTGTTTGCAACTACTGACTGGGTGCAGCACAGCCGTCCAGCCAGAACCATCAATAAGGATTGTGGGGACAATAATAATGAGAATGTGATTTTTTTTTTTTTAAATAAATAATTAAAATTCTAATTATTTTTTTATTCTTCTCCTCAGCAGCATTATTGTGTATTATTTGTAAATATCGTAAGGATTCTGTTGATACTTTTATTATTGTTACTATTATTTGTATTTATTTAATATTTTATTGCTACTATTATTATTGCTGTTATTATGTATTCTTTATAGTCATTGTTTCTAATATTATTTTAGTGTGCACACAGGAATTAGAATTTCTGCTCAATGTGAAGCCTATGTAAAAAAAAGGATTAATGGACTTTTCCAGGACTAATGAGCTTTTCTTAGGATGGGACACATGTAACAAACTCAATCTGGCCCGCCGCATCATTTTAGGTGGCCCACGACAAGGGCTGGATCTTCACTTATTCTGGAGGACACAGCTGGTGCTTGGCAGAGGCGCCAGTACAGTAGGTACCACCTTGGATTCTGAGCTCTGGCGGCCAGCTTCACAATGCTCAGTTCAGCAGCTCACAGGTGGTGGCACAGCTCTGACAGCCCCACCCAGCACCCTAGCCGCCTGCCAAAGAGGTGGAAGGGGAGAAACCCCATCATAGTGCATGGAGCTCCATATCCATGTTGTTAGATTTAGGGCTCATTCACACGGGCAGATGCTGTTTTGGTTCCTGAAATAGGCAGTGTTTTCACGGACTAAAACTGTATATATGTACTGCATATTTGGGCCTTCTTGCGTTTTTCTTTCATGCATGTATTCATGTGCACAAAAAAACCCTACAAGAAGGTCATGTAGATTTCTCCTGCAAAATTACACAAGTATCGTGTATTCACTGCAAGGTTACACGATCCCATTGACTTTAGGAGCTCCTTTGCACAGATGTATTTGCACGCACAATACGCAGAGAATAGAGCCCATTAATTCCAATAGGTTTGTTCTTATGTCCTTTATTTGCGCATTCATTTATCATGTGCACAAAAAAAAATAAAACATGCTTTATTTTCTGCACCAAAGGGTCCCATAGCAGTCTATGGAGGGTGCACAAATGCTCATGTAATACACAAGTGGATGCGCAAAATACTGCGCAAAACTGCGGGGAAAAGCACATATCTGGACCTCATTAGGCTAAACAGCCTTTTAAATTACAGGGGGAAGAGGTGTGTGAACATGCCCTGCGTGCGCAAAAAGTACAGTCGAATGCACCGATATGCATGCAAAAGCGCCTCGTTCAACGCGTTGTAAAAAACACATACCCCTATTGGGCAATTTTATTCTGTAATATGGACCAAAATAGGAGATGCTGCGATATTTTTTCATGTGCATACAATACATTAGTGAAATCACGTCTGAATACCGTAATGTAAATTAATGAAGCTTCAGCTGTCCGTATTACACGCAAAAAAATAAGTGCAAAATACAGAGCGCCAAAAGGCCCGTGTGAAAGAGCCCTTAAAAGCATCCCTTTGAAGGTAACCATAATGCTAAAGTGGCCCTCCGTGAAAGTGAGTTTGACACCCCTGGGATAGAACATCAATATCAGATCAATGGGAGTTTCCCCCACAGTGATGTCAGAATAAATGGAGCTCTGGTCGAGCATGCATGGTCGGTGCTTCATTCATTTCAATGGGGCTGACGGAAATACCCGAGTGGGTGCTGCTCGACTGTCTCCGCTGTCCATTGAAAGTGAATGGAGTATCAGCATACTTGCATGACTCCATGCAGTCTCATCCTCACTGTGGGGTTGCAGTGAGGAGGAGGGGGACACAGGACCCTCGTTCTCAAGATTGGAGGCAGTCTCAGTCCTGAGACCGCCGCCGATCAGCAAGTTATCGCCTATCCTATGAATAGGCAATAACTTGTGACAAGAGGGCAGGTATAAACCCCACAACCCAATCATGCAGACAGCCAGGCTGATGAATGGAGGAGCCATTTGCACAGGTGCAAGGTTCTGATGAACCACTGCGTGAGTGACTGTTCGTCAGTATCTTGCACCTGTACATGGCTGTCTGCATGATTGGGATGTGGGATTCTTACCTGCCCTCTTGTATCAGTATATCGGTAAGTATATGGCCGCTTTCTGGGATAACTTGTAATGTTGGTGCAACTTCTTTAAAGGCTTGTGATATAACATTCAGCAGTCACATAGCCTGAGAGCAGCTCAGTCACATTCAGGGCTTAGTCACACGGTCCCATCCGGGCGCCGATGTGCCCATCTTCCTACATAAAGAAGACGGCCGCACTGCAGATACGGATGAATTTCCGCAGCGCCGGAAGAAAGAACACATAACCGGCAATGGAGCCGGTCAGGAAGATGGGCGCATCGGGGCGCCCAGATGCGCACGTGTCACTAAGTCCTCAAGCTGACATGCAAAGTGCTGTGGAATAGGTTAGTAAAGATTATTATTCATTATTATAACTATACCAGGCAAAACTATCCTGAAATGTTCGGCGCTGTGCCTGGTATGCTGCGATGCGGCCGCAGTGCTTACCTGCCCCCAGGTGTAGTCCCCTACTGATCCTGAAGATCACTCATCGACATCCAAGTCCCGGGAAATCTTTTTTTTTCTCTTTTTTTTACTAATTAATGGTGCATTCAGACGACCGTATATTGGCCGGGTTTTCACGCCCAGTCGATATACGGCGTCTCTCTCTGCAGGGGGGAGGCTGGAAGAACCGGGAGCAGTGCTCTGAGCTCCCGCGCCCTCTCTGCCTCCTCTCCACCCCCCTGCACTATTTTCAATGAGGAGAGGCGGAGCTAATTCCCAGCACTTAGCCCCGCCCCTGTCCCGCTTCCTCTTTAACGCTGCTCGCATCTCTGCTGAAAATTACATAAACTATTCTCAATTTTTCGTACATTCACACGGCCAGCTGCGGTGTATTTCGTGGAAATCACACCACAGCCCCCCCTCGGCCGGCAGAACCACTAGTAATCATTTTTAAGTGCCGCACTAATACCTGTCAGTGTTTGGCAGCACTAGCCTCTGCTAATCTCCCTCCCTTTTTTGACAGCTCCCATAGACTTCTATTGGAGTCTATGGCAACCACCAGCGTTTTTCGGACAGAAGATATAGGGCAAGATCTATATTTTTCGGCGGCATTATATTTCAGCCGCTGATTTCAAACACTTATGTGATATTTTTTGCAGTCAGATATTTTGTGAGCCAAAAGATTGTTCATCTGAATGAATAGATTGAAAACCAAATCTTCAGATCGTCGCCATTTTTTGCCGCAGCTAGATTAGCTGAATAAGGCCTAAATGTGCGCTATTTTCTGATTGTAGATTTGTTTATTCTCTAGTCTACCTTTGGTGCAGAGACATGCTTTAGGCACCGGTCAGATTAGCGTGCTTTTTGCGCACGCAAAATAATCACTTCTAAAAGAATCAATGGGTTCCTATAGATCAGTTCATATACGCGGAATTAGAGGCGCAAAATGCTGCACACCTAAGAGAGATAGAACATGCACTGTCTTCGGGGTGTGACAGGCAGGAGTTTCCATTGCCTCCTATGGGAGCAGGAGTAAATGTAAACTACTGTACAGGGAATAGCTTCCCCGCTGCTTACAGCAGGGCATTTAAAAGCTGCTTCTGGCCAGAAACACTTTTTAAATGTCCCGCTGTAAGCAGCGGGGTATTCCTCCTACCCCCCTGCTGGGCGATTCCCCAGCAGGGGACAGTAGGGGACTCCCCCAATCACTCTCCGCAAAGGATTTCCCTATTGCGGGGAGAGAAAGGGGGCGGGGTTACAGGGCTTACCCAAAGGGAATGGGAGGAGGGGACGGGGCTAGATGGATTGCCCTCTAGCCCTGCCCATCTAGCTTCGCCCCCTATGGTTTGCTATTGGCCCGCCCACTCACTCTCCACTATGGGGATATCCCTCGGGATTTCCCCATAGCAGGGAGATTTAACGGAGCTGTGGGGGATCTGCCCAGAGCAGGGAGAGTGAGTGGATCTATGGGGGATTTTCCCATAGCAAGAGACAGAAAGTAGAGCAATGGGGAATTAGCCCTGCTCTGTCTCTCCATGCTATGGGGAAACCCCCCATTGCTCAGTTCACTTTCCCTGCTTTGGGGAAATCCCGAAGCTCTGCGGGGCTTTTCTCTCTGCTCCTCTTCTCCAAGCGCAGCAGGTCCAGTGAATGCTCAATGTTTCATGCGATGCACATATGAAACATTGCCCGTTCACGCGTTTTCAACACATGCAAAGCACGCTCAGCTAACTGAGCCTTTAGGGTGGCTTCAGAAGACCATATGTGCAAATATGCTCGCCTTAACGCAGCATATTTGCGCAATGAACAAGGCTGATTTGCACATTGTACCTTTTTGTGCACGCAGGGCCAGTTCATATATGCGTGACATAACCCCACCCTGATTTAAATGGATATTTAGCCTAATGAGGTCCAAATGCGTTCTATTTTTCACAGAATCACATTGTGCATGTCCCTGTATTTCGTGCATGCATTTGCGTACCTCCTATAGACTTCTATAGGGCCATTGGTGGGCAAATAAAAATAGAGTAGGTTTTATTTTTTTCTGCAAGCACAGAACACATGCGCCAAATACAGCAATGGGACCAAACCCATTGAAATTAATGAGTTTTATTTTTGCATATTGCGCAGGCAAATCTTGTGCATGCAAATAGGTTTGCCCGAAGGAACCATAACAGCACAAATCATGGGCCATTCACACAATGAACAGAAACTGACCCATAGACCTCTACGGCAGAATGTAATGGGTACGCTTTATGACCTGTGCAGAAGTTATTGTGCAGGGAGAGGGAAGAGGTGAGCTGTGACATCACCTATTGTGTATGGCAGATCCTGTGTTATATATATATTGTGAGGGATTAGCGTTTAGGGGCAATAGCAGCATGGGCATCCGCGGCCAGAGACAGTGACACCGGGCAACAACGTTCTTTAGTCCAGGCTTTGCCTGGGTTTATTGCAGCAGAGACAAAACCAAAACGGAAATAAACACCTGCTCGTCTGAGCGCTCACTATACATATGCTTGTTCCTGACTACTCACTGTCAGAATACTTCTTGCTTGCTGCACACAGCCAGTCCGGCCCTCAGACCTGTAGAGGTCTCACCACACCCTCCTGGGTGTTGAGGTTAGGGGTGTCACCCTGTCAACCTCTCCTTTGGCTCTCTCAGCCCACACGCTGGGCCAGCCGGGCTCCTTGCTCCACAGAGCCCTCTCTCTGGCTCTCCGCCAGACGCTCTCTCTCTGGCTCTCCGCCAGACGCTCTCTCTCTCTAGGCCCTGTAGGCCCAGGCTTTCTAAGGCCTGGTACCAGCCTCACCTGGTACGTGGGAGTGGCCATCCCACCCTTCGCTTTGACCACTCCAGGAAAAGCCGGCCCGAACTATGCGGCTTGGAGCCACTTACAAACTACAACGTGTCAGTAACATAGCGTTACTGACACAGAAATGCTGGCTTCCTCCACCGAGCCCAGGCCGCTCGGTGGCACGTATCCACCCTCCAGCACTTTGTCAGTCACTGTCTCACATACCCTCCCCCTCTGTTCGAGCCCGTGGGTTCGGACACTTAGCTGTCCTGAAATGCGTCCTTGACGAGGCCTGGGTGTTGGGCTTCGGTCCCATGCTCAAAGTCTTTTCTTCTTGGCCCTCCAGGGTCAAAGCTCCAGGCTCGGGGGTCTCTTTCTAGTGCAAGAACCTTGTCTCTGTGTTCTTCCAGTTCCTTTACCTCTGACTCTGACTTTTTCTTGGTAGTATTCAGTTCACTGATGAGCTGGTCCTTGGAGCCAGCATCCCTGTGATAGGCTTCTACCACTTGGACAAACAGTTTCTTCACTTTTGGGGTTTGCTTTTGTACGTCACTATTCTTTTGCTGCAGTTCTTTCAAGACTTCTGCGGCCAGTTGTGAGACCTTCTGTGCTTCAGTAGTCTCCCTTTGTAAACATAATTTGGCATTCTTTACTACTTGTAACTTTTTCAGATTCTTTAACAAAATCCCCTTTTTTCTTTTCTGTCTGAACTGGGTTTTAGACATGTCTGGTCTCAGAACACTTCTTTCAGCCGCTTGGCTATCTGATTTACAGCATTTTATCTTCGTGCACAACTTCTCTGAGAACTGCTGAAGCTCTACTCTTTTTTCTGACACTACTTTTAGGGGGCGCTTCAGGGTTAGCGCTTCAGTCTCTTAATATTCTCCAGCAGGATCTCAATTTCTGCTACCGGTCATTGGAACACCCCATTTAGCTTTCCCCGTATCAGGGTTCTCTTTTCAGCATCTGTCTTGGTGCTTATCCAGTCTTGCATTTCAGTGCGCACCCGCTTGTTATGCTTTTCTTTTGCAACTTTAGGAAACACTGACTTCTCCTCAGTAAGCCACTGTTCACACATCTTTTGTTTCTTCTCCCAGTTGGATGCCATCTGACATTGGTAACCAAGCTCCACACTAATGTCTTCTACTTCCTGCTGAAGACTCACTGTAAACTTCTCAAGTTCATCATAGACATCAGTTTGAAGACAAAACAGCTGATTTAGCGCTTCCACTTCTAGGATTTCACTGTCTTGCTCTTCAACCGTGACCCAGCATGCAGGGTTCTCATACAGTTTCTCTTCCCTCTCTGACATCATTTTCAGGGTGTGCGTTAAAGTTAACACTTCGGTCTCTTTCTTACAGACCCTTTCTTCAGCACGCTCATATTCAGTGACATACCTTGCCGACCTGATTTTCTCTTCTGTGAGCTGCTGTTCACATAGTTGCTGTGTCTTTCTTAGTTTGGACACAAGGTCCTTTTGGAGACCAAGCTTCACAGAAGCACCTTCTATCTCTTGCTGAAGATGTACTTTAACCTTCTCGAGCTTATCACAAGCAGCTGTCTTCTCTTCACACTGCTGCCTTGTAGTTTCTAATTCTCCTTGTATTTCTCTTTTCTGCTCTTCCACAGAATCCAGACACAAAGCACTCTTCTCCAGTCTATCTTCCAGATCCACCACCTCAGCCTGAAGTGTTGCAATCTGCTCTGATAGGTTTCTCTTAGCTTTTGCATCCTCCCCTATTTGCTTGAGGAGCACATTTTTCTCATCTTGCATAGCCTGCAGGTGTGCACTGAGACCAAGCTTCTGCTGCTTCTGTTCTTGCAGTAACTTCTGAGACTCTTCAGTCTGAGCTTCCAGCTTCTCCAGCAGTCTGCTCACCTGCTCAGACAATGCTGTCTGCACACTGTCACCTTTCGTTATCTTTATTTGTAGCTCTTGAAGCTGCATCTCTACTGTGTCTTTCTTGCATTCATATGCATACTTGTCTTCCAACAACCCCTTCACCTTTTGGGTCAGCTCAAGACACTCATTTTCCAATGTTTCTTTCACTTTTTCAAGTTGCTTCAACAGCTTGGACAGTTTCCCCACAGCTACAGCATGACTCCGTTCCAGCTCCTGGATTTGGGTTCCATGTACTTCAGCTTCCTCATCCAAGCTCATCTGTAGCTGGGACACCAGTCTCTCAAGCAGCACTTCCTGGTTTTCCTTGTGACCCAGTAAGTCTTCCAAGAACTCTGCTTGCTTTTTGGTCTGACTGCACGCAGCTTTCTGTATTTCCAGCTCTTCCTTGAGCTGACTTACTTGGCACTCCCAGTCACCATTTTTCTTTGCTAGCTGCATTTTCAACACTGCAACCTGATTCTGCAAACCTGTAGTTTGATTATGTGCATCTGTAGAAGCTCTTTCTAACTTGCAACACATCATCTCCAACTCTTGGGTTTTCATTTGCAGTTTCTTACAGTCCTGTTCATTCTGGAGGCACAGTCTGTGCAGTCTTAGGCCGCCTGCAGACGAGTGGGTCGGATCCGGCAGCGAGAATTCTCGCCGCGGTACCCGACCCGAGAGCCTGCAGGGACGAGCGCGTACTCACCCGCGCCTGGCGGCCCCGGCTCTTTCAATGCGCAGCTTGTGCCTCCAGACATACTCTGCGGTCAGCCTCATCTCTGGCTACATCTCTGAGGTCTTGTATCTCTTCATGAGCTGATGAAAGATATCCCTTTAACTTTTCTTTCTTACTTCTCATCTCTTTTAAGCGCTGTTCATACTGAACATTTGTCTGTTGCAGCAACACTCGGCGATCAGCTTCCTCCTTAGCCAACCTCTCAAAATGCTCCTTCTCCTTTAAGAGAGCTGCACTTTTTGTTTTCAACTTTTCACACTTAGGGGCTTGTTCTCCCAACACAGCCGTGTGATCCGTTTCAGTTTGTCATATAAGGGGCTAGTTCCCTGTAGTCTTGAGTGACTCTGTCAGTGCAGCCAACTGCTTTATTAGGCGTTGCCTTTCCTCCTGCTGCACCCGCATAGCCTCTCCATGGGCTTTAAGCTGCTGAGCCATGGCCTCCTATTGTGCTTTCCGCTGCTGAGCCATGGTCTCCTGTTGCAGCACTATCTCTGGCATCCATTGCTTCATCCATTCCTCCATACTGGCCGTATCTGGTTGCTGCGCCGTTGCAGCTTCCACCCGGGACATGGGGTTACAGCACGCTCAGACAATCTCTCCTTGGGTGGTTGCTCTTAGCAACGGTTCTCCAGTTGCTGCAGCAGAATGTCCATTAACTGGTGTATGTCTCTTTAAGACCGCTTCCCTCATCCAAACACCATATGTGAGGGATTAGCGTTTAGGGGCAGTAGCAGCGTGGGCATCCGCGGCCAGAGACAGTGACACCGGGCAACAACGTTCTTTAGTCCAGGCTTTGCCTGGGTTTATTGCAGCAGAAACAAAACCAAAACGGAAATAAACACCTGCTCGTCTGAGCACTCACTGTACATATGCTTGTTCCTGACTACTCACTGTCAGAATACTTCTTGCTTGCTGCACACAGCCAGTCCGGTCCTCAGACCTGTGGAGGTCTCACCACACCCTCCTGGGTGTTGAGGTTAGGGGCGTCACCCTGTCAACCTCGCCTTTGGCTCTCTCAGCCCACCCGCTGGGCTAGCCGGGCTCCTTGCTCCACAGAGCCCTCTCTCTGGCTCTCCGCCAGATGCTCTCTCTCTGGCTCTCCGCCAGATGCTCTCTCTCTGGCTCTCCGCCAGACGCTTTCTCTCTCTAGGCCCTGTAGGCCCAGGCTTTCTAAGGCCTGGTACCAGCCTCACCTGGTACGTGGGAGTGGCCATCCCACCCTTCGCTTTGACCACTCCAGGAAAAGCCGGCCCGAACTATGCGGCTTGGAGCCACTTACAAACTACAACGTGTCAGTAACATAGCGTTACTGACACAGAAATGCTGGCTTCCTCCACCAAGCCCAGGCCGCTCGGTGGCACGTATCCACCCTCCAGCACTTTGTCAGTCACTGTCTCACAATATATATATATATATATATATATATATATATATATATACATATCAGTGTAGTCCAACCTGGGATGATAATGTGATGATGGCTGAGAAGTATTCTCTACTTATTACACTATAATTAGTCTTAGTGTGAAAACTACTGAATTTATTTATATAATTGTTACATTGAAAATGTGAAAAAAAATCAACAAAAATTCATAAAAAATATGTTTGACATAAAAATGTGATTTCTACAATAGGTTATTTACTGATGACACATTCGCTTTAATGATGATAGTAACAATGACTATCTCTAATCATAAGTGTGCGAAGCTCATGTCTAGAGATGAGCGAATGTACTTGTCCGAACTTGATACTCGTTCGAGTATTAGCTTGTTCGAGATGCTCGTTACTCGAGGCGAGCACCACGCGATGTTCGAGTTACTTTCACTTTCATCTCTGAGACATTTGCGCGCTTTTCTGGCCAATAGAAAGACATGGAAGGCATTACAACTTCCTCCTGTGACATTCCAGCCCTATACCACCCCTCTACAGTGAGTGGCTGGGGAGATCAGGTGACACCTGAGTATTAAAATCTGCCCCGCCCGCGGCTCGCCACAGATGCATTCTGACATAGATCAGGGACAGTGCTGTTGGTGCCGGAGCTGCTATAGGGAGAGCGTTAGGTGTTATTTTAGTCTTCAAGAACCCCAACGGTCCTTCTTAGGGCCACATCTGACCGTGTGCAGTACTGTTGAGGCTGCTTTTAGCAGTGTTGCACTTTTTTTTTTTTTGTATATCGACCGTGTAGAGCATTGCGTCCTCAGTCTGCAGTCATTGTACATAGTATAGGGCCAGTACTAGTGAGGCAGGGACAGTGGGAAAGGTGAAAGAGATATACTGTCTATATAGGCAGTGGGCTTTTTCAAACAAATTTGGGAAAAAAAAAATATTTGGGCTGCCTGTGACCGTCCTCAGTGTACTGCGTGTCTGCTGGGGGTAGTAGTCCTAATTAATACACAGCTAAGTGTTACAGCAGGCTTGCGCAAAAGTGTTTCCTGGCTCTGCGTTGCCCGTTACATCACCGCCATCATCCCGTCCAGAGGGAAACAGTCTGCAGTAATTTTACATAGTATAGGGCCAGTAGTGGTGAGGCAGGGACAGTGGGAAAGGTGAAAGAGATATACTGTCTATATAGGCAGTGGGCTTTTTCAAAAAAAATTGGGAAAAATACTATCTTTGGGCTGCCTGTGACCGTTTTGAGTGTACTGCGTCTCTGCTGGGGGTAGTAGTCCTAATTAATACGCAGCTAAGTGTTACAGCAGGCTTGCACAAAATTCTTTCCTGGCTCTGCGTTGCCCGTTACATCACCGCCGTCATCCCGTCCAGAGGGAAACAGTATACATATATACGCTTGCTACAGTATCTGTCTGCTGTCTCAGCTCAGCCTTTAAAAAAATAGAAGCAAAATACCTAAAGCCTACTAGTGGCCTTTGGACACTTGACTGCTTCTGCGCTGTGAATTCCACTAGCTCAGTCATACGCACCTACGTCTCACTACAGGCTTGCGCAAAATTCTTTCCTGGCTCTGCTGTGCGTTCCGTAAGCGAAGTCAGCCTCCAACCACAGGCCAATAAGCGGCACGTTTAATTACAGTGTTCTGTTTCTGCACTACTGGTAATACACCATGCTGAGGGGTAGGGTAGGCCTAGAGGACGTGGACGCGGGCGAGGACGTGGAGGCCCAAGTCAGGGTGTGGGCACAGGCCGAGCTCCTGATCCAGGTGTATCGCAGCCGACTGCTGCGGGATTAGGAGAGAGACACGTTTCTGGCGTCCCAAGATTCATCTCACAATTAATGGGTCCACACGGTAGACCTTTATTAGAAAATGAGCAGTGTGAGCAGGTCCTGTCGTGGATGGCAGAAAGTGCATCCAGCAATCTATCGACCACCCAGAGTTCTGCTGCAACTCTGAATCCTCTGGCTGCTGCTCCTCCTTCCTCCCAGCCTCCTCACTCCATTACAATGACACATTCTGAGGAGCAGGCAGACTCCCAGGAACTGTTTTTCGGGCCCCTGCCCAGAATGGGCAGCAATGGTTCCTATCCCACAGGAGGAGCTTGTCGTGACCGATGCCCAACCTTTGGAAAGTTCCCGGGGTCCGGGGGATGAGGCTGGGGACTTCCGGCAACTGTCTCAAGACCTTTCAGTGGGTGAGGAGGACGACGACGATGAGACACAGTTGTCTATCACTCAGGTAGTAGTAATTGCAGTAAGTCCGAGGGAGGAGCGCACAGAGGATTCGGAGGAAGAGCAGCAGGACGATGAGGTGACTGACCCCACCTGGTTTGCTAAGCCTACTGAGGACAGGTCTTCAGAGGGGGAGGCAATTGCAGCAGCAGGGCAGGTTGGATGAGGCAGTGCGGTGGCCAGGGGTAGAGGCAGGGCCAGACCGAATAATCCACCAACTGTTTCCCAAAGCGCCTCCTCGCGCTATGCCACCCTGCAGAGGCTGAGGTGCTCTAAGGTCTGGCAGTTTTTCACAGAGACGCCTGACGACCGACGAACAGTGGTGTGCAACCTTTGTCGTGCAAGATCAGCCGGGGAGCCACCACCACCAGCCTCACCACCACCAGCATGTGCAGGCATATGATGGCCAAGCACCCCACAAGGTGGGACGCGGGCCGTTCACCGCCTCCGGTTTGCACCACTGCCTCTCCCCCTGTGTCCCAACCTGCCACTGAGATCCAACCCCCCTCTCAGGACACAGACACGACCATCTTCCGGCCTGCACCCACACCCTCACCTCCGCTGTCCTCGGCCCCATCCACCAATGTCTCTCAGCGCAGCGTCCAGCCGTCGCTAGCGCAAGTGTTTGAGTGCAAACGCAAGTACGCTGCCACGCACCCGCACGCTCAAGCGTTAAACATGCACATAGCCAAATTGATCAGCCTGGAGATGCTGCCGTATAGGCTTGTGGAAATGGAGGTTTTCAAAAACATGATGGCGGCAGCGGCCCCGCGCTATTCGGTTCCCAGTCGCCACTACTTTTCCCGATGTGCCGTCCCAGCCCTGCACGACCACGTCTCCTGCAACATTGTACGCGCCCTCACCAACGCAGTTACTGCCAAAGTCCACTTAACAACGGACACGTGGACAAGCACAGGCGGGCAGGGCCACTATATCTCCCTGATGGCACATTGGGTGAACTTAGTGGAGGCTGGGACCGAGTCAAAGCCTGGGACCGCTCACGTCCTAACGACCCCCAGAATTGCGGGCCCCAGCTCGGTGCTGGTATCTGCTGCGGTGTATGCTTCCTCCACTAAACCACCCTCCTCCTACGCAACCTCTGTCTCGCAATCAAGATGTGTCAGCAGCAGCACGTCGCCAGCAGTCGGTGTCGCACGGCGTGGCAGCACAGCGGTGGCCAAGCATCAGCAGGCCGTGCTGAAACTACTCAGCTTAGGAGAGAAGAGGCACACGGCCCACGAACTGCTGCAGGGTCTGACAGAGCAGACCGACCGCTGGCTTTCGCCGCTGAGCCTCCAACCGGGCATGGTCGTGTGTGACAACGGCCGTAACCTGGTGGCGGCTCTGCAGCTCGGCAGCCTCAGGCACGTGCCATGCCTGGCCCACGTCTTTAATTTGGTGGTTCAGCGCTTTCTGAAAAGCTACCCACGCTTGTCAGACCTGCTCGGAAAGGTGCGCCGGCTCAGCGCACATTTCCGCAAGTCCAACACGGACGCTGCCACCCAGCGCACCCTGCAACATCGGTTTAATCTGCCAGTGCACTGACTGCTGTGCGACGTGCCCACACGGTGGAACTCTACGCTCCACATGTTGGCCAGACTCTATGAGCAGCGTAGAGCTATAGTGGAATACCAACTCCAACATGGGCGGCGTAGTGGGAGTCAGACTCCTCAATTCTTTACAGAAGAGTGGGCCTATTTGGCAGACATCTGCCAGGTCCTTGGAAACTTTGAGGAGTCTACCCAGATGGTAAGCGGCGATGCTGCAATCATTAGCGTCACCATTCCTCTGCTATGCCTCTTTAGAAGTTCCCTGGAAAGCATAAAGGTAGACGCTTTGCCCTCGGAAACGGAGGCGGGGGAAGACAGTATGTCGCTGGATAGTCAGAGCACCCTCATGTCTATATCTCAGCGCGTTGAGGAGGAGGAAGAGGAGGGGGAGGAGCATGAGGAGGAGGGGGAAGAGACAGCTTGGCCCACTGCTGAGAGTACCCATGCTGCTTCCCTGTCATACTTTCAGCGTGTATGGCCTGAGGAGGAGGAGGAGGATCCTGAAAGTGATCTTCCCAGTGAGGACAGCCATGTGTTGCGTACAGGTACCCTGGCACACATGGCTGACTTCATGTTAGGATGCCTTTCTCGTGACCCTCGCATTACACGCATTCTAGCCACTACGGATTACTGGGTGTACACACTGCTCGACCCACGGTATAAGGAGAACCTTTCCACTCTCATACCCGAAGAGGAAAGGGGTTCGAGAGTGATGCTATACCACAGGACCCTGGCGGACAAACTGATGGTAAAATTCCCATCCAACAGCACTAGTGGCAGAAGGCGCAGTTCCGAGGGCCAGGTAGCAGGGGAGGCGCGGAGATCAGGCAGCATGTACAGCGCAGGCAGGGGAACACTCTCCAAGGCCTTTGACAGCTTTATGGCTCCCCAGCAAGACTGTGTCACCGCTCCCCAGTCAAGGCTGAGTCGGCGGGAGCACTGTAAAAGGATGGTGAGGGAGTACATAGCCGATCGCACGACTGTCCTCCGTGACGCCTCTGCCCCCTACAACTACTGGGTGTTGAAGCTGGACACGTGGCCTGAACTCCCGCTGTATGCCCTGGAGGTGCTTGCTTGTCCTGCGGCTAGCGTATTGTCAGAGAGGGTGTTTAGTGCGGCTGGGGGAATCATCACGGATAAGCGTACCCGCCTGTCAACCGACAGTGCCGACAGGCTTACAATCATAAAGATGAACAAAGCCTGGATTTCCCCAGACTTCTCTTCTCCACCAGCGGACAGCAGCGATACCTAAACGATACGTAGGCTGCACCCGAGGATGGAAGCATCGTTCTCTATCACCATCAAAAACGGGGACATTTTAGCTTCATCAATCTGTGTATTATATTCATCATCCTCCTCCTGCTCCTCCTCCTGAAACCTCACGTAATCACGCCGAACGGGCAATTTTTCGGAGGCCCACAAGGCTCAGTCATATAACTTTTGTAAACAATGTTTATACGTTTCAATTCTCATTTCAATAAAGTGTTGAAACTTGCACCTGAACCAATTTTTATTTTAACTGGGCCGCCTACAGGCCTAGTTACAAATTAAGCCACATTAACCAAAGCGATTAATGGGTTTCACCTGCCCTCTTGGTTGGGCATGGGCAATTTTTCTGAAGTACATTTGTACTGTTGGTACACCAATTTTTTTGGGCCCTCGCCTACATTGTAATCCTACTAATTTTAAGTCCACCTGCATTAAAGCTGACGTTACCTCAGCTGTGCTGGGCACTGCAATGGGATATATTTATGTACCGCTGGTGGGTTCCAGGGAGCCACCCATGCTGTCGGTCCACACAGAGTTGTAACTGCATGTGTCCACTTCTAATGAACCCCAGTCAGACTGGGGAATGTAGTGTGGGCCGAAGACCACCTGCATTTAATCAGACGTTACCTCAGCTGTGATGGGCAACGCAATGGGATATATTTATGTACCGCCGGTGGCTTTCTGGGACCCACTCATGCTGTCGGTCCACATGGAGTTGTAACTGCATATGTCCACTTCTAAAGAACCCCAGTCTGACTGGGGCATGCAGTGTGGGCCGAAGCCCACCTGCATTAAACCTGATGTTACCTCAGCTGTGATGGGCAATGCAATGGGATTTATTTATGTACAGCCGGTGGGTTCCAGGGAGCCACCCATGCTGTGGGTGCACACAGAATTCCCATTGCGGAGTAGTACCTGCCTGTGACTATTTATAAAAAACCCCGGTCTGACTGGGGCATGCAGATACCTTGACAGAATGAATAGTGTGTGGCACATGGGTTCCCCATTGCTATGCCCACGTGTGCAGCTCCTGATGGAGGTGGCACAGGATTGGATTTCTCATTGCTTCTGTACAGCATTGTGGGCTATCGCCCCACCCCTTTTAAAGAGGGTCGCTGCCTGGCCGTGCCAACCCTCTGCAGTGTGTGCCTGCGGTTCCTCCTCATGGCAGACACGCTTATAAATAGACATGAGGGTGGTGTGGCATGAGTGCAGCTGAAGGCTGCGCAGGGACACTTTGGTGTGCGCTGTGGACACTGGGTCGTGCGGGGGGGGGGGGGGGGGGTTGGGCAGCATGTATCCCAGGAGAAGTGGCAGCGGAGTGTCATGCAAGCAGTGATTGTGCTTTGTTGGAGGTAGTGTGGTGCTTAGTTAAGGTATGCATTGCTAATGAGGGTTTTTCAGAAGTAAAAATTGTTGGGGGGGGGGGCACTCTTGCCGCTATTGTGGCTTAATAGTGGGACCTGGGAACTTGAGATGCAGCCCAACATGTAGCCCCTCGCCTGCCCAATCCGTTGCTGTGTCGTTCCCATCACTTTCTTGAATTGCCCAGATTTTCACAAATGGAAACCTTAGCGAGCATCGGCGATATACCAAAATGCTGGAGTCCCCCATTCACTTCAATAGGGTTCGTTACTCGAAACGAACCCTCGAGCATCGCAAAAATTTAGTCTCGAGTAACGAGCACCCGAGCATTTTGGTGCTGGCTCATCTCTACTCATGTCCTTGGTGTCTACCAAAGAAGATGATGATGATTATTATTATTTTCATGATTACTAGCGTAGGTTCACTCCATATTTGTGCCCATTTTCAAATTCATGAGAGATATGAGATATTAGAAAGATAAATACATATCATAAAATCATAGACTAGTAGGGTTGGAAGGGACCTCTAGGGTCATCGAGTCCAACCGCCTGCTCAGTGCAGGATCACTAGGGGGCATGACCTGGTCAACAGCTAAGACAGACGGGAAAGACATAGACAAACTGGAGCAAGTTTAGAGAAGAGTTACCAAGATGGTGAGCGGTCTGCAAATCATGTCCTATGAGGAACAGTTAAAGGATCTGGGAATGTCTAGCTTGCAAAAAAGAAGGCTGCGAGGAGACTTAATAGCTGTCTACAAATATTTGAAGGGTCGTCACAGTGCAGAGGGATCAGCCCTATTCTCATCTGCACAAGGAAAGACTAGAAGCAATGGGATGAAACTGAAAGGGAGGAGACTCAAATTAGATTTTAGAAAGTGAGGGGGATCAATGAGTGGAACAGGTTACCACGGGAGGTGGTGAGTTCTCCTTCAATGGAAGTCTTCAAACCATTCTATGATATGAGATAGACAGACAGATAGATAGATAGATGCATACGGGACCTGTCTGGAAAAATAAGCTGTTTCTTACAACTAGTATCCATTGATCTACCTGTGTTTTCCTGAAAATAAGACCCTTTCTTATATTCATTTTTGCCACCAAACAAAGCGCTAGGTCTTATTTTCAGGTTATGTCTTATACTTACCAAGCAGACTCGGTCCACATCCCTCCCGCTGCTCTCTGGAACTCCGACAGGCTTCTGCAGTCCTCATCCGGCCATAGAAGATTGCTTCCTGGTTACAGGATTTATAAATCCCACCTCCACAACGTAATGGCTGTGATTAATTCTCGAGTGCTGCTCAGCCAATCAATGCAGCACTCAATGAACCAATGCGATGGCTGTGATTGGTTCATCCAGTGCTGCATTGATTGACTGAGCAGCACTTGAAAAATAATCACAGCCATCATGTTGTGTAGGTGAGATTCATGAATTAGCTGAGCCGCGGCATTGATTTGCTAATTCATAAATCCCGCCTCCATAATGCTATGGCTGTGATTAGTTGTCAAGCTCTGCTCAAACAATCAATGCAGCGCTTGAGAACCAATCACAACCATCGCTTCCTGGAGGCGAGATTTATGAATCCCGTAACCGGGAAGCGATCTTCTGTGGGTGGCTGAGGATTGCAGGCAGCCTGCTGGAGCTCCGGAGAGCAGCGGGAGGGACAACCGACCATTCCGCTGACTAGTTTCTAAATGATGGCTCTCTGTGCAGCGCTCACCACTCCCTGGCACTGCACCACTGTGAAGTTCCGACCGCTGCCTCACTGTGCACCGCTCACCACTTTGTCCCACTACTGCCCTCAGAGGTCCTGACCGTCGGCTCTCTCGGTAGCGCTCACTGCTGCGTCCCACAGCACTGCTCACAAGTGCATACCGCCGGCTCTCTCTGCGCAGCGCTCACTGCTGCGTCCCACAGCAACGCTGACAAGTCCTGCATGCCGGCTCTGTCCACAGGACTCACCGCTCCATCCGACACCTCTCATCCTTCCTCCACGTCCGCAGCCGGCGACTACAGGACCTGTGAGACCGCTGCCAGGGAGACAGCCGGAGAGCCGATCATGAACAGGGGGCGGCAACCCCCTGTCAAACTGCATGTATCTTGGCTCCACCAGTAATTCTGGCGGCGTCAAGATACACTAATACCGGCTTATATTTCAAGCCACCCTGAAAATCCTGAAAAATCAGGGTAGGGCTTACTTTCGGGGGAAACAGGGTACTTAACTTTTTAAAATGGGGAGTCAAATTTTTTTTGGGTTCAGACACAGCAGATTGCACAGAAGCCGATTGAAATCAACGCGAACCATGCCTGCAGTTACCAGCATCGGCCACTACACAGAGGTTAACGCAGAGACTTCGGCTGCTTCTGCTCCGACCCCTGTGTAATTCTGGCGCTGGCGGCGGGCGCACAATCAGCTGATCAGTCTGGGTCCCGAGCGACAGACCCACCCGACCAACTGGGGTTAGGTCATCAATAGTATTCTCCCTGGGAAAACCCCTTTAACTTACAAAGGTATTTCCATCATGTACAGTGAAGGCCGCGCTGCAGTGCCCTGGTGTGTGGAGGTGTTCTCATTGCTTCAAGGGGAAAATATGGCACCTCACAGAAGCACCATATGGCGGCACATAGTATGTACAGATTCGTAATAGGAAACCATAGGAATCCATGTGCTGTTGTACCGTAACTGGCCGCACAGCTTTGCTGCATATGTTGGCGTAGAGTTATGGTTGGACTGGGCTACCTCACGCACTCACATATAATTAGCACTATCAGCATCATTATTACTATTAATAAACTGCAAACCAACAGAATTACTTTTAATTCCCATTTCTGACATAAAGTTCCAGTGACTGCGCTGAGGACGCTACTTTAATTTTATGGCTGAATTTACTGCAAATTGGTAAAGAAATCACAGCTTGTAATAAATTCATTTTAATATACAAATGTATGTAAAGGGGATCTGAGGTAATTGTGTTCATGCAACGAGGTCAATAGTAAGCGTCAGTTTACAGATCATTGTGTTTGTTTCTGGAGGCTTTCAATTGTAGTTTCTCCCCTCATATTGTAATGTTCACAATTATACAGGTTACATATGGAATTATCTACATAAAAAGTACCTACATAACTTAAGCTATACTGATCCTGAATTACATCCTGTATTATACTGCAGAGCTGCACTCACTATTCTGCTGGTGGAGTCACTGTGTACATACATCACCTATCCTGTACTGATCCTGAGTTACATCCTGTAATATACTCCAGAGCTGCACTCACTATTATGCTGGTGGAGTCACTGTGTACATACATTACTTATCCTGTACTGATCCTGAGTTACATCCTGTATTATACCCCAGAGCTGCACTCACTATTCTGCTGGTGGAGTCACTGTGTACATACATTACTTATCCTGTACTGATCCTGAGTTACATCCTGTATTATACTCCAGAGCTGCACTCACTATTCTGCTGGTGAAGTCACTGTGTACATACATTACATTACTTATCCTGTACTGATCCTGAGTTCCATCCTGTATTATACTCCAGAGCTGCACTCACTATTCTGCTTCTAGAGTCACTATGTACATATATTACTTATCCTGTACTGCTCCTGAGTTACATCCTGTATTACACTCCAGAGCTGCGCTCACTATTCTGCTGGTGGAGTCACTGTGTACATACATTACTTATCCTGTACTGTTCCTGCATTACATTCTGTATTATACTCTAGAGATGCACTTGCAACATGCGACAAGCAGGAAGAGTCCTGCACTCTCTGAGTGGTGTCATTCTCCCCCCTGCTTCTCCCTTTCTCTATACACTGTCTTTCATCCTTCCCCGCCTCTCAACACTTTTATAATTATCCACTATGCTACACATCAGAGGAAACAGGAAATATTTCATCCTAGTCCATTCAGGTAACTTAAAATCATATTAGAATGGTACAGTTGCAAGGGACCTCCGGGGTCATCGGGTCCAACCACAAGTCTTTCCTTGTGCAAATGAGAATAGGGCTGATCCCTCTACACTGTGACGGCCCTTCAGATATTTGTAGACAGCTATTAAGCCTCCTCTCAGCCTTCTTTTTTGCAAGCTAAACATTCCCAGATCCTTTAACCATTCCTCATAGGATATGATTTGCAGACCGCTCACCATCTTGGTAACTCTTCTCTAAACTTGCTCCAGTTTGTCTATTTCTTTATTAAAGTGGGATGCCCAGAACTGGACACAGTATTCCAGATGAGGTCTGACTAAGGAAGAGTAGAGGGGGATAATGACCTCACATGATCTAGACTCTATGCTTCTCTTAATACATCCCAGAATTGTGTTCACCTTTTTGGCTGCTGCATCACATTGAAGACTCATGTTTAGTCTATGATCTGCTGCTTAGCACAATTCCCTCCCATTCTGCATGTGCTTTTTTCATCCTTCTTGCCCAGATGTAGGACTTTGCATTTCTATAAATGCAAGTTTAATTAACTATTTGGTTCCCTATCCTGACTCCATCTTCTTATTAAACAAAATCAAGTATCACTACCCTTTGCTAAATGAGTTGTAGTTAGGACAGTTGTTTTGGCTTGCAGCTAAGTACTTTTACTGTAGTGTCACACTTCAGGTCACTACATACTCACTATTCTGCTGGTGGAATTACTGTACACATACATTACTTATTCTGTACTGATCCTGCGTCACATCCTTTATTATGTACGAAATAAGAAAATATAGGAATTGTACTGTATGTAAGAAAACATTGTGCTCACAATTCCGAGGTTCCCTGTATCAGGGCATGAAGTGGCTGGAGTTCAGTTTTCTCTTTGGTTCAGGGGTGCGGCCTGTGTTGCATTGGTTTGTGATACAGGTATGAATAGTATTCAGTTCTGTATAGAATTACAACTTCTTCATTACCATGGCTACGTGTTTATTTTAGAAATCAGGAACATAAGCAGCTGAGAGGCCTCACACACAAACAAATCTTGGTTAAATCTTCCATCTACTTTATTTGTATGATGAGCTGCACCAAGTTTATGAACAGCAAGTTCCTTAAAGGAACTGTCTGACTTAAAGAACTTGCATTATAAGTGATTCGTTGGGGAATGAGGGGTCCCCTGTCCAGCAACCCTACCTATTTAAGGTGACTAGACATCCAGATTTAGGTGAGACAGTCTCGCTTTCTGCTGGGACCCCAGCAGGACAGCCATTTGTCCCACTTTCGAGACGTCGGGTCACCTTTGTAGTGATTACCAGCCAGGGTAATGCAGCTCCCTAGCTGGTAATCACTCACTGCAGCACCGCAGACAGATACACACACACTGACGGCAGTGTGTGCATCCAAGATCTTTGTTACCTCCTTCCCTGTCCTCTCCTATTTGGTTCTGCAAGAGGAGGGGAGAAGGGAGGAGGTGCAGCAAAATACCAGGAAATCGTAGAGGAAAACCTGCTGCAGGCCGCAGGGGAACTGTAGTTGGGGGAAGATTCATTTTTGAGTAACACAACTACTTTAAAGCTAATGTAGAGCAAAGCTACAGTACACAGGGATGGCTTCAAAACAATTGTGTTAGCGTCCTGGAGAGCAGATCATAAACCACTTGAGAATTTGTGATTGGATTCTAAATATGTCAGAGTTCCTGCGTGATGTGTAAATACTAAAACTAATGTAGAATATGCGTAAGCACCTGTCAGACTCAACCAGGGCTAGCGCTTGGGGGTGTTTGATCTGTACGGCTGCACAGATGGTTTGTGTTTGCAAGCGAGGGCATAACAGGATATCCATATGTGTGTGAACAAGAGAATGGAAGGATACGTGTGAGCTAGCCCATAGGGAGATGTGAGGAAGCTCCCTAGAAGACAGCCTAAATATATACCATACGTGTGTGGGGGCTGCAACATAGCAGAGGTCGGAGTTGCACCTGGGCACTGGTGCCTTAGCCCAAAGGGCAATTTACCACATAAGAAGATATCAGTATTATGAATGGCACATGATAGGTGGAGACCCCATTAAAGGGGTTGTCTCGCGGCAGCAAGTGGGGTTATACACTTCTGTATGGCCATATTAATGCACTTTGTAATATACATCATGCATTAAATATGAACCATACAGAAGTTATTCACTTACCTTCCCTGCGCCGGCGTCCCCGTCTCCATGGCTCCGTCTAACTTCAGCGTCTAATCGCCCGATTAGACGCGCTTGCGCAGAAAGGTCTTCTGCCTTTGGGTCTGTCCGGCAGCAGCGGCGTTATGGCTCCTCCCCCTTCTACACATCATCGTGTAGCTCCGCCCCGTCACGTGTGCCGATTCCAGCCTCCTGATTGGCTGGAATCGGCACACGTGATGGGGCGGAGCTACGCGATGATGCGTAGAAGGGGGCGGAGCCAGAACGCCGCTCGTGCCAGACCGAGCCGAAGCCAGAAGACCCTTCTGCGCAAGCGCGTCTAATCGGGCGATTAGACGCTGAAGTTAGACGGAGCCATGGAGACGGGGACGCCAGCGCAGGTAAGGTAAGTGAATAACTTCTGTATGGCTCATATTTAATGCACGATGTACATTACAAAGTGCATTAATATGGCCATACAGAAGTGCTTAACCCCACTTGCTTTCGCGAGACAACCCCTTTAACTATTTCACATAAAGGACCAGGAATTTTAAAGACCTTCTTCAAGACCCCCCAAAATCTATAAAAAGCTAGATTGTTATAAAAGTAAAAAAGAAGCATTACCCACCTAGCGTTCCTGTGCCCCCTGTCCTCCTTTCCTGGTGCTGCAGCAATGCTGTGTCCCACTGCAGGTTTTTTGAGGTCTTGGAAAAACCCATGAAATAGGCCACTCTGGCGAAAACAAATTTTTCCATCCCTGCTCCCCTCATCTGATTACCTGTCACACCCTGGAGGTCTCCTTTGTGTATTCCAGTCACTTCCATGCTGTGCTTCCCCCTGTCTGATGCTTATCATGCACCATCTTGATGGTGAGAGATTTTGGTTTCACTTTTACATCAATCCCATGAAGCATCTGCCCAGCATTAATTCAGGCCATATCTTTTTTGTCTGCTAGGGGTACACTTTAATTATCATTACCTCCCATATTCACCTAAATAAGCTACAGCCCATAGATATAGTCAAGATATAGAACGATGAGCTGTGATCTCCTCTATTATACCTGCATGACAGGAACTGTCTGATCATCGTCAATAACTGTGATAGGAATGTCTGTGCCTCCCTCTAGACAGCTTCTGTGGTAGGATCCATGTAGTAGCATCACACAGACTGAGACATTGACTAGAAACTGAACACAGAACCCCAAGTAAATCTGAGCTGGTCATCAGGTCAGCATCTGAGAAAAAAGGAGCTGGGGGTTTTAGACAGAGAGGAATAACTCACCAAAGGTAACGCTAGCTGATTTATATATAGGGATAGCTACATAATGAATAAAAAAAAGTCACCAGAGTGGCCCTTTAAGTTGGGGCCCTGCAGCAGAGAGTCCTGTACAAGGCCTGCACCAAATCATCAACCAGACGGACCCTATACTGTGGGTGAAGGCTGCCCCCGTGGCTAGGTTTGCCACTGACTGAAATAGTACTGTGCAGACAGAATACAATGTTCTCTACATTTGGTTTTCCTTTAGTGGCAGCGATTCAAGGTGTTTACTGAAGAGACTGTAAAGTGAATTGAGAGTTTAGAGTCAAATGTTGTAAATTGCAGCAGATGGGGAGACTTTACCTTCTATTTTGTGAAGTAACGTGACCGCTTTGTAAATCGAGAAAAATGGCTCCAATTCCTACAGTGCACAACATATGAGCAGCCACAAACCTCAGCTTCTTATCTACAGTAGGTGTTACAACGGTCACCTATACAGGGTGCAGTCAAAAAGCCGGATCCAGCATTATATCCCGGAACTGGTGTCCTATATGGAAGTTCCAATAATGTACTTGAATAGGAAGGCATGGATGTACTACATGATGGTATGGAGCACCGGCCCCTGGAAAACCCAAACATGGATTTCAATTTTGTGTTGTGGCCCCTGTAAGAGACAGGGAGTAAAATCCAACGGATAAATTGGGCTAGCATGTGAGAAGCGGAAATCCTATTTCCATGTCTCTCAAAGTTCCGTGGGAACGCTGTAATGACCAAGGTAAGGAAAGTGTACTTGAGTTGGTTTTCTTCTTCTACGATCTATGCATGGCGCCGTCAGTGGACCTGAGTTCCTTCCAAGGACTCTGAACTTGGATCGGTACCTGAGTCTCCTGCAGACGATGGCGGATGATTTCCTGGATGATCTGCCGCTATCGTAGAAGAAGGAGGCCACGTCCAGTATGCTTTCCTTACTTTAGTCATAGCAGCAGTCCCATGGGACTTGGAGGGAAGCGTAAAGCAGGTTTCTGCTTCACACATGTTACTCTGCAAATTTGCAGTTGGGTTTTACTCTCTATCTCTTACTGGGGCCACAACACAAAATTAAAATCCATGTCCCGGGGCCTCAGATAGTAGGCTGGCATCACTGTCTAATACTGGACCACCACACTTGCAAGCTGGCACTATACTCTAGCACTAAACCCCATTTGCAGACTGGCACTGTCAGCTAACACTGTACCCCGTTCACAGGCTGGCACTGTCTGCTAACACTGGATCTAACAGGATGGCACAACCTTCTAATACTGGACCTTGCTTGTCAACTGTCACATCTCTCGAACACTTATCCTTGACAGCAGGCTAGTACTTCTTAGGCCCCCTGCACACGGCAGAGCCAGATTCCACTTGCGGAATCCTGCAGTGGAATCCAGATCTGCCAGCAGTGGTGCCCGCGCGTACCTGCTGTCTTCTCTTTCATCTATTTTGCAGATGGTCCGCATGGCTCACCGTAGGACACGCGCAGTAGAGATTTTAGGTTTTTTTTAAATTTAAACTCCTACTTTTCCCGTGGAACCCGTGACCATTCCGCAATTGTATTGTGGAAGGGCTGTGGATTGGACAGCTTCCATTGACTTCAATGGAAGCCTTCTGCGCTTAGTCAGCGGAAAAATGGAGCATGCTGTAATTTTTCCTCCGCTTATGTAAACCGCAATTGGTTTCTGCATGTGTGCAGGAAGAATCAATTTCCCATAGCATGCTATGGGCGCTATTTGGTGCGGACACCTGCCGTGGATTATGCAGCAAATATCCATCCTTGGGCAAGAGCCCTTACTAAAACTGGTCCTCAACAGCAAGATGGCACTAATAAATACCTCTCTAGCAGACTGGCACAATCTTCTAAAGCTGGACCTAAGTGAGAAGCTGGCATTACCTTATAACACTAGACTTGGCTAGCAGGCTGGCATCACCCTCTAATACTGGACCTCCACATTTGCAGACTGGTCATATCCTCTCACATTGGACCTCACTCTCAGACTTTTACTGTATGCTAACACTCGATAGCAGGCTGGCATCACCCTCTATCCTTGCACCTCATTTGCAGGCTGGCGTTATCAGCGAACACTGCGCTTCGATAGCAGGCTGACTGTACCCTCTTACACTAGACTTTGCTAGCAGGCTGGCAATTCTCTCCAACACTTGTCCTTGATAGCAGGCTGGCACTTCTCACTAAAACTGGTTTTCAATAGCAAGCTGGCACTACCCTCTAATAAAGACCTCTCTAGCAGACTGGCGCTACCTTCTATTGCTGGACTTCAGGGGGAAACTGGCATTACCTTCTAACACTGGAATTCGCTAGCAGACTGGCACAACCTCCTAAAAAGAGGACCTCACTGGTATGCTGGCATTAACCTCTAACACTGGACCTTGCTAACAAGCTGCCGCTTCTATCTATCACTAGACCTAACTAGCAGGCTGGCGCTATCCTCTAACACTGAAGCTTGCTAGTAAGCTGGCACATATCTCTAACTGGCACTTTTCATTAACACTGGTCTGCAATAGCAGGTTGGTACTACTTTCTAATACTGTCACTAGTATCCTCTAACGCTCAAATTGGGGAGTTGGCATTACCTTCTGATACTGGACTTCGCCAGTAGGCTGGCACTGCCATCTAACACAGGACTTCACTAGATGAGTTTCACTCTTATCTGGTACCTGGTACAAGAGTAAGTATGCCACAACTGTAACACACATTTATATTGGAGTCATCTAGATCAGGAATGGCACATCCCTGATGTAATGTTCTAGTCCAGTCCGTATTCTCCCTGTAAGCCTGGTACTGCCCAGTATGTTGGCACTGCATATCACCATTATATAAGTGTCATCACTCTTCATAACAAGCCTGCTCCTGTCATCTAGAGCACAAACATCCCTTCAAGCACTGAGTGACACTGGCACAGATGGTTGGCATAAAGAAAGACGATAATGTAGGGCATTCTACACATCAGAACTCCACCCATGACTGGCACAAGCAATGACAGAATCAACAATTAAAGGGGCTGACAATTTGAGTTGAAGGAGCTGAGATGCAATGAAACAGAGATCATGGATGGGTGAGTGTAATGGATTTACCTGCGTGACATGCAGATCAGCCTCCTATTAGGTAGATCTATACCAAGTCTGATAAGTGCAAACAACACCGCTCCGTCCCCCGCGAGAGGAGTCCTCGTCCTCACTAATCCGATTGATTGAAATCCTCAACTAACTTTAGTCAATCACAACTATATTGTTTAAATTCTGCCTGCAGACATATTCCCTGTTCCAGCGAAGGTTGTCACTGATCTCCATTCCTCTACTGGGGGTGAAGCCCTTACAGATACAAGGATCACATAAATAAAGTTACTGGCTATATACAGATGTGTCACTGTGTACATACATTACTTACCCTGTACTGATCCTGAATTACATCCTACATTATACTCCAGAGCTGCACTCACTATTCTGCTGGTGGAGTCACTGTACACATACATTACTTACCCTGTACTGATCCTGAATTACATCCTGTATTATATTCCAGAGCTGCACTCACTATTCTGCTGGTGGAGTCACTGTGTACATACATTACTAATCCTGTACTGATCGTGAGTTACATCCTGTATTATACTCCAGAGCTGCACTCACTATTCTGCTGGTAGAGTCACTGTGTATATACCCTGTATCGCTTCTGAGTTACATTCTGTATTATACTCCAGAGCTGTGCTCACTATTCTACTGGTGGAGTCACTGTATAAGTACATTACTTATCCTGTACTGACCCTGAGTTACATCCTGTATTATACCCCAGAGCTGCACTCACTATTCTACTGGTGGAGTCACTGTGCAGATACATTACTTATCCTGAGTTATATCCTGTATTATACTCTAGAACTGCAATCACTATTCTGCTGGTGGAGTCACTGTATACATACCAGCAGAACAGTGAGTGCAGCTCTGAAGTATAATACAGGATGTAACTCAGGATCAGTACAGGATAAGTAATGTATGTACACAGTGACTCCACCAGCAGAATATTGAGTGCTGCTCTGCAGTATAATACAGTCCAATCCATTTCTCTTTGAATTCATCACAGTAATCTGTGGTGGGTGTTTTTTTATCCCGAAAGCCCCGTGGAATCATTGCCAATTCTAAATATTTTTGAAGACTATTCTTATCCCCCCATATTTTAGGTTCTTGTTTCTCCCCCCCCCCCCCCCCCCCCCAAGTAGTGTGCAATTGTCTTAGGTCAATGTTGTTCGTAAGATTAATGCCAGAAAAATGGAATACTTCTGTTCGTTTTGTAATGCGCTCCTCTGTCTTCACATCCATATCCTGGATTTATGTGCAGAGTCAGTATAAGGGTTAAAGGCACTAAGTAATACAATGTCTCTCTTCATCTTTCTAATCCGACCTGGTGTTCCTGTACCTTATACAGGGTGGCCATAGATAAGTATTCAGCACCACAGTTGTTAGATTGTGCATCTGGGACCTGTGGTTCTACAGGTTTCCATGAGCACAGCTTCACAAGTGTGGGTTAATTGAGCTGGCTGGGTATGGTATTCTCCACCAGCCAATCCCCTCTGGCTTGTTGCACATAAATATCAGCATCTATTGGTAGTAGATGTTGGTCATTTTAGTGCTTTACTTTGTGTTAATCCCACTCAGAGCTGGTGTGGTGCATGCTTATCTGAAGTGTCTCTCCCACCTTACCTAAGGATGGTCTGGACACCTGTTGTCCCTCCCCTCCTTGTGGTCTGGGGTGCGTACATCGAGTAGTGTGTGGTCGGTGACTGCACAGGTGCATGCACCCGCAGGTTTCTCCTTATTCCTTTGCAGGTGCGGCCTTCAGATGTCTGATGTCCTGTGTGTCAGATGGGTGATGTCTGACACTGTTCCCTATTAGAGATGAGCGAACACGTTCGGCTCCGCCCCTTTTTCGCCCGAACACCGAACTTTGCGAACACTTCAGTGTTCGGGCGAAAAAGTTCGGGGGCCGCCGTGGCAGCGCGGGGGGGTACGGCGGGGAGTGGGGGGGAGAGGGAGAGAGAGAGGGCTCCCCCCTGTTCCCCGCTACTGCCGCCCGCGCCGCCGCGCATCTCCCCGCCCCCCGGCGGCACCCGGACACTTACGCGCGAACACTGCAGTGTTCGGCAAAGCCGGTGTCCGGGTGCGGATGTGTCCGTAACGGACACGTTCGCTCATCCCTATTCCCTATGTCAGCAAGGGGGCTGACTCTCTTTTCCCTTGGAGTGAGGACACTTGGACTAGCAATGGTTTACTATGTGTATACATGTGAGTTCTGGGTAGGGTTCCTGTTCTGTGTAGTATGCATGACGTTGTGTGTTGGTGTGAACAGCGACTTGTTCTTTATATCTGTGCCGGTGGCCAGACATGAGGTGTGAGCGGTCGTGTTCTGTGTTCAGTGTTGTGTCCTGTGTGTTTTGGCCATATCCAGGTTCCTAATCAGGGATAGCCAGGTCCCAGATGAAGGCAGTGGGGCCGTCCTTATTGGGACCATCACCCCGTTTTTAGGCAGGGGTTCTCCACTTTCTCTGATTAGTTAGGGACATGTGTCCTTCCATCTTAATCTGGAGAGGTACAATTGACCCTTGCAACACTATGAGAGGTGTTTGCAGTTTTAAATAGGACACCTTCTTGTGCCCATGCTGCGGTGTGGCGCTTTAGTGAGCCGCTTGAATGTAACAACAGTCTTATGAAAGTTGCCTAAAGGAAAATCTATTTGTGTTGCCCATAGCAACCAATCACAGCGCAGCTTTCATTTTACCTCAGCAGTACAAGAAATAGCAACCAATCACAATGCAGCTTTCATTTTACCTCAGCGGTATAAGAAATGAAAGCTGCGCTGTGATTGGTTGCTATGGGCAACAAAGACAGATTTTCTTTTAGATAGCTTTCATAAGAGTGTGGTGCCGGCGTACTTCTCATGACCCATCCTTAAGGAAGTGCACTATTAGCAATTGACTAACATATCCTTATAATGAGAGTTCTTTTACTAGTAGTGATGATTCCAGTGATGAAGCCTATATGGAGACAGTTGTACTCCTCGGCCGTCAGTAGAATACATACAGTAGCTGCACACAATAGTCTGCATACAAGGAGCCCAGAAGTCATTGTATCCCATCTCCCTCCTCTGTAGTAGACGGCACCTGTAGGCAGTTGTGGGGGAGTTAATCTTCGTCTCCTTCTCTATTATCCTGCTTGTTAAGGAAGCGACTCCGATATAAAATTATATGAGGAAATCGTTTAGAAGAACACAATCCCCTAATACCAGATATAAAGTAGCGACAAGTCGGCGCATCACATGGAGGGATATTTCTGTCTTCCTGTTGGATTTCGGATGAGCGTGTTCGCCGTGGAATGGATGGACTTTATTTAACAATACCCTGCGCTGCGATACAGTAAAATTACGTGCGCTCGATTCTCATCATTTCTGCAAATAACTTGTTATTATGAAAATATTGAGCTGTTTGCACAATTACACCGTTCACAGCTCTGCACCTGCTCCTGTGTTCCTCCACAGCGCTGCGACGCCGCTGATTCTTCCATCACCCATTTCTTCCAAGGGTTAAAAACTGCAATTCAGCTAAGTGGAGGATATTGCCGCTGAATGTGTTGGTTGATGGCAGCCAAATGGACATTACTTTATCCTCTATTATATGAATGGTTTCCTATGAGGAAGGAAAGAAGACTCCATTGCACAAGAGAGCAGTCATTAGCACGCGGTCATCGCACCGTTCTGCTACAGTGTGTTGTTTTCGACAAAGGTTACCTTCTGACCGAGGAAGAGCTGGGAGAATGTTGGCATGCTCCAAGGGCTGGAAAATGTGCCAGAAAAGCGACACGATGTGCATTAGTGAAGTGACTTGTGCCATATTAACAAAACCTTGCGCTATTTTTAATCTTGCATGATCACAAACGTGGCAAAGGGGTGTGGCTAAATGACTTTTTTGCAATAGCTTGTGCCGAAGGTGCTGCAAACTTGTGCCATTGAACTAACATACCAATGACATACTCGGACCTAGTGCTTAAGGGGGCCTAAAGGTCCTCTGTCTCATAAGAAGATGCCAGTATTATAAATGGTGCATGATAAGTGGGGTCTGTATTCTGCATTGGGTCCCCTAGTGCTTAAGGGGGCCCAAAAGTTCTCTGCCCTATAAGAAGATGTAGGGGCAGATAACCTTTGGGCCCCCATGTATGGACTAATACATGTAGGGACAAATGACACTGCAAAAAAGGGCGCTCGCTGCAATTATCTGCAAAGACTTTGAAGACCTCGGAAAGAAGGCGAAGGAACTAAGAGCACAGGTAGTCTTCTCATCCATCCTCCCAGTGGATGGCCATGGAATAAGGAGATGGAACAGGATTCTAGAGATGAAAAACTGGCTACATCAAGGGTGCTGTCAGCTAGAGATGAGCGAGCACCAAAATGCTCGGGTACTCGTTACTCGGGACGAAATTATCGCGATGCTCAAGGGTTCGTTTCGAGTAAGGAACCCCATTGAAGTCAATGGGCGACTCGAGCATTTTTGTATATCGCCGATGCTCGCTAAGGTTTCCATTTGTGAAAATCTGGGCAATTCAAGAAAGTGATGGGAACGACACAGCAACGGATAGGGCAGGCGAGGGGCTACATGTTGGGCTGCATCTCAAGTTCCTAGGTCCCACTATTAAGCCACAATAGCGGCAAGAGTGGCCCCCCCCCTCCCAACAATTTTTACTTCTGAAAAGCCCTCATTAGCAATGCATACCTTAGCTAAGCACCACACTACCTCCAACAAAGCACAATCACTGCCTGCATGACACTCCGCTGCCACTTCTCCTGGGTTACATGCTGCCCAACCCCCCCCCCCTGCACGACCCAGTGTCCACAGCGCACACCAAATTGTCCCTGCGCAGCCTTCAGCTGCCCTCATGCCACGCCACCCTCATGTCTATTTATAAGTGCGTCTGCCATGAGGAGGAACCGCAGGCACACACTGCAGAGGGTTGGCACGGCTAGGCAGCGACCCTCTTTAAAAGGGGCGGGGCGATAGCCCACAATGCTGTACAGAAGCAATGAGAAATATAATCCTGTGCCACCGCCATCAGGAGCTGCACACGTGGGCATAGCAATGGGGAACCTATGTGCCACACACTATTCATTCTGTCAAGGTGTCTGCATGCCCCAGTCAGACCGCGTTTTTTTATAAATAGTCACAGGCAGGTACAACTGGGAATCCCCAACTCCGCAATGGGAATTCCGTGTGCACCCACAGCATGGGTGGCTCCCTGGAAATCACCAGCTGTACATAAATGTATCCCATTGCAGTGTCCTAGACAGCAGAGCTAACGTCAGATTAAATGCAGGTGGGCTACGGCCCAAACTGCATGCCCCAGTCAGACTGGGGTTCTTTAGAAGTGGACACATGCAGTTACAACTCCCTGTGGACCGACAGCATGGGTGGCTCCCTGGAACCCACCGGCGGTACATAAATATATCCCATTGCAGTGCCCAGCACAGCTGATGTAACGTCAGCTGTAATGCAGGTGGGCAAAAAATTAATTGGATTACACTGTAGGCGAGGGCCCCAAAAAATTGGCGTACCAACAGTACTAATGTACGTCAGAAAAATTGCCCATGCCCAACCAAGAGGGCAGGTGAAACCCATTCATCGCTTTGGTTAATGTGGCTTAATTTGTAACTAGGCCTGGAGGCAGCCCAGTTAAAATAAAAATTGGTTCAGCTGAAAGTTTCAACGCTTTAATGAGCATTGAAACGTATAAAAATTGTTTACAATGTGTCATTGTAATGGAGTGAGGAGGCTGGGAGGAAGGAGGAAGGAGGAGCAGCAGCCAGAGGATTCAGAGTTGCAGCAGTGGACAGCGTAGAACTCTGGGTGGTCGATAGATTGCTGGATGCACTTTCTGCCATCCACGACAGGACCTGCTCACATTGCTCATTTTCTAATAAAGGTCTACCGCGTGGACCCATTAATTGTGAGATGAATGTGGGGACGCCAGAAATGTGCCTCTCTCCTAATCCCGCAGCAGTCGGCTGCGATACACCTGGATCAGGAGCTCGGCCTGTGCCCACACCCTGACTTGGGCCTCCGCATCCTCGCCCGCGTCCACGTCCTCTAGGCCTACCCCTACCCCTCAGCATGGTGTATTACCAGTAGTGCAGAAACAGAACGCTGTAATTAAATGTGCCGCTTATTGGCCTGTGCTTGGAGGCTGACTTCGCTTACGGAACACACAGCAGAGCCAGAGAAGAATTTTGCGCAAGCCCGTAGTGAGACGTAGGTGCGTATGACTGAGCTAGTGGAATTCACAGCACAGAAGCAGTCAAGTGTTCAAACGCTGAGCTGAGACAGCAGACAGATACTGTAGGCAGCGTATATATGTATACTGTTTCCCTCTGGACGGGATGACGGCGGTGATGTAACGGGCAACGCAGAGCCAGGAAAGAATTTTGCGCAAGTCTGCTGTAACACTTAGCTGCGTATTAATTAGGACTACTACCCCCAGTAGAGACGCAGTACACTCAAGACGGTCACAGGCAGCCCAAAGATAGTATTTTTCCCAACTGGGACTGGGACTGGGAACCGAGTAGCGCGGGGCCGCCGCCGCCATCATGCTTTTGAAAGCCTCTATTTCCACAAGCCTATACGGCAGCATCTCCAGGCTGATCAATTTGGCTATGTGCACGTTTAACGCTTGAGCGTGCGGGTGCGTGGCGGCGTACTTGCGTGGCCTGTGCCCACACCCTGACTTGGGCCTCCGTGTCCTCGCCCGCGTCCACGTCCTCTAGGCCTACCCCTACCCCTCAGCATGGTGTATTACCAGTAGTGCAGAAACAGAACGCTGTAATTAAATGTGCCGTTTATTGGCCTGTGGTTGGAGGCTGACTTCGCTTACGGAACGCACAGCAGAGCCAGGAAATAATTTTGCGCAAGCCTGCTGTAACACTTAGCTGGCTGCGTATGAATTAGGAGGACAACTACACCCAGCACAGACCCAGTACACTGAGGACAGTCACAGGCAGCCCAAATAGATTTTTTTTCCCAAATGTTTTTGGAAATGCCCACTGCCTTTATTCAATATATATATGTCCTTTGTCTCTGCCTCACCACTACTGGCCCTGGAATATGTAAAATAACTGCAGACTGTTGCACTGTGGACTGGAATACAGCAGTGATGTAACAGCCAACACAGAGCCAAGAAATAATTTTGCGCAAGCCTGCTGTAACACTTAGCTGGCTGCGTATGAATTAGGAGGACAACTACACCCAGCACAGACCCAGTACACTGAGGACAGTCACAGGCAGCCCAAATAGATTTTTTTTCCCCAAATGTTTTTGGAAAGGCCCACTGCCTATATTCAATAAATATATGTCTTCTGTCCCTGCCTCACCACTACTGGCCCTGGACTATGTATAATTACTGCAGGGCGCAATGCTCTGCATGGCCGATATACAAATAAAAAAATGTGCAACACTGCAAAAAGCAGCCTCCACACTACTGCACACGGTTAGATGTGGCCCTAAGAAGGACCGTTGGGGTTCTTGAAGCCTAAAATACTGCTAACGCTCTACCTATAGCAGCTCCGGCACCAGCAGCACTGTCCCTGAACTACGTCAGAATGCATCTGTGGCGAGCCGTGGGAGGGGCCGATTTATATACTCGGGTGACACCTGATCTCGCCAGCCACTCACTGCAGGGGGGTGGTATAGGGCTTGAACGTCACAGGGGGAAGTTATAATGCCTTCCCTGTCTTTCTATTGGCCAGAAAAGCGCGCTAACGTCTCAGACATGAAAGTGAAAGTAACTCGAACATCGCGTGGTACTCGTCACGAGTAACGAGCATCTCGAACACGCTAATACTCGAACGAGTATCAAGCTCGGACGAGTACGTTCGCTCATCTCTACTGTCAGCAAAGGTTTGGATTTCTAGACCATGAAGTGAATTACCTATATGATGGGCTGCTTGCTAGAGACGGGTTCCACCTTACAAAAACAGGTAAGCATATATTTGGTGGGCGCCTTGCTGTCCTCATTTGGAGAGCTTTAAACTAGAACAATATGGGAAGGGAAGTGAAAAGCCAGGTAAAAATATATAGCTAATTAATACATTTGAGAACCTCGCTATTAGAAGTTGAAAGAAAGAACAAAGACAGAAAATTCAGAAGGCAAGTAGAGGAGCAAGAGACACCGATCACAAACTAACATGTTTTTACACAAATGCACAGAGTAGGGGAAACAAACAAGGAGAATTAGAGCTCCTAACACAGGAAGAGAAATATAAGGTCACAGGCATCACGGAGACTTGGAATGATACACATAATTGGAATACAAGGCTTAAAGGATACAACTTATTTATAAGAAACAGATCTAATAAAAGGGGCGGAGGTGTTACATTGTATGTTAGGAAAACATTAATCTCCACAGAGATTCAAGCTTCAGGGCTGGGAGTTCTGTAGAAACTGTTTGGGTAAGAATACAAGGAGAGAACAGAAAGGACACCATTGTAGGCATTTACTATAGGCCGCCTGGACAAGCAGAAGGTATGGATGAACTCTTTTTTTACATCAGATGGCCAAGTTCTCAAAAAAGCACAACATAGTGATAATGGGAGATTGTACCCATCCAGACATTTGTTGGGAATCTCTCAGGTAAAAGTAATGGATCCAACAAATTCTTATCCGCTCTTGCTGACAACTTTATCTTCTGAAAGATAGTAGAGAAAACAAGGGATCTGCTATCTTGGACCTAATTCTTACCAACAGTGAGGAAATGGTTGAGGAAGTAAGGGTGTCTGGGACCTTAGGAGGCAGTGATCATGCTATCCTTTAATGTTGGATAAAAAGGTGAGCAAGATCTGAGTTTACTCAGACCTCAAGGTTGGATTTCAGAAAGGCAGATTTTATTGAACTTAGAAAGAGGGTAGAAAGATTCCAATGGCTGGATGTTCTTAAGAATGGAAATGTCCAAGATGGATGGGAAATATTGCGAAAAATATCTGTCTTCTGCCTCATTGGAAGACACCAGTATTATAAATGGTGCATGATGGGCGGGGGGCTCGTATTCTACATTGGCGCCCTTAATCCCTTATGGGGCACAAAGGTTCTCTGCCCCATAAGAAGATGCCAGTATTATAAATGGCATTTGATAGGTGGAGCCCATATTCTGCAGTATGGACCCTAGTGCCAAAGGGGTTTGATGACCAGTACATCATTAGGCTAATTGATCATTTAAATCAAGGCGGGGTGATTCCGTTGCCCATGTGAATGAGCGGTGCCAGCGCAACTACGATTATCGCTCAGATTCTCATGCTCCTGCAGGAATCTGAACGATAATCACCGTGTGTAAATGCGTGCAGCGACTGCACGATAATCGTTCAGTTGTTCAGTTTCTGCATGCAGAAAACTGAATGCTGTCGTTCACTTCCGAACGACTGTCTGCTTACTGCGAATGAAGAGCTTAAACTTGCTATTCTGAATGCTAACACAATCGTTTTTCTGAAAAAAACGTATCGCATCCATGTACTTGTGATTTTAACACATGTCAAAAAAAATCTGAATTGTTTTCAATAGTTTCAATAGTTTAAGTCGCATCCCACTCCCGTGCAGACAGCGTGGAATGCGAGTCTAAAGCGATTTTATTAAAGACTCTATCACAATTTTTCTATTCATTAATATCAGATCAAAAAATGTATTATATTTTTGTAATCTGTTTTAATTTTCTGATTGTGAAATTTTTCTTTCAGTTGTCTGTACATGACAACCAGGGCGGCCATCTTACCTAAGCTGCCATGGAAACACATTTAGAGCATTAAGACGGCTTTACACGAATGTATTTGCACTGTACAATATGCAGAGATTAGCACTAGAGATGAGCGAACGTACTCGTCCGAGCTTGATACTCGTTCGAGTATTAGCGTGTTCGAGATGCTTGTTACTCGAGACGAGTACCACGCGATGTTCGAGTTACTTTCACTTTCATCTCTGAGACATTAGCGCGCTTTTCTGGCCAATAGAAAGACAGGGAAGGCATTACAACTTCCCCCTGCGACATTCAAGCCCTATACCACCCCCCTGCAGTGAGTGGCTGGCGAGATCAGGTGTCACCCGAGTATATAAAGCGGCCCCTCCGGCGGCTCGCCACAGATGCATTCTGACAGAGATTAGGGAAAGTGCTGTCTTGCTGAAGTTGCTATAGGGAGAGTGTTAGGAGTATTTTAGGCTTCAAGAACCCCAACGGTCCTTTTTAGGGCCACATCTAACCGTGTGCAGTAGTGTGGAGGCTGCTTTTTGCAGTGTTGCACTTTTTTTTTTTTTTGTATATCGGCCGTGCAGAGCATTGCGTCCTGCAGTAATTTTACATTGTCCAGGGCCAGTAGTGGTTAGGCAGGGACAGAAGACATATTTAGTGTATATAGGCAGTGGGCCTTTCCAAAAACATTTGGGGAAAAGAATCTATGTGGGCTGCCTGTGACCGTCCTCAGTGTACTGGGTCTCTGCTGGGGGTAGTTGTCCTAATTCATACGCAGCCAGCTAAGTGTTACAGCAGGCTTGCTCAAAATTCTTTTCTGCCTCTGTGTTGCCTCTTACATCACCGCTGTATTCCTGTCCACAAGTGTACTGGGTCTCTGCTGGGGGTAGTTGTCCTAATTCATACGCAGCCAGCTAAGTGTTACAGCAGACTTGCTCAAAATTCTTTTCTGCCTCTGTGTTGCCTCTTACATCACCGCTGTATTCCTGTCCACAAGTGTACTGGGTCTCTGCTGGGGGTAGTTGTCCTAATTCATACGCAGCCAGCTAAGTGTTACAGCAGGCTTGCGCAAAATTCTTTTCTGCCTCTGTGTTGCCTCTTACATCACCGCTGTATTCCTGTCCACAAGTGTACTGGGTCTCTGCTGGGGGTAGTTGTCCTAATTCATACGCAGCTAGCTAAGTGTTACAGCAGGCTTGCGCAAAATTCTTTCCTGCCTCTGCTGTGCGTTCCGTAAGCGAAGTCAGCCTCCAACCAAGGGCCAATAAGCGGCACATTTAATTACAGCGTTCTGTTTCTGCACTACTGGTAATACAGCATGCTGAGGGGTAGGCCTAGAGGATGTGGACGCGGGTGAGGATGCAAAGGCCCAAGTCAGGGTGTGGGCACAGGCCGAGCCAGTGCGGTGGCCAGGGGTAGAGGCAGGGCCAGACCGAATAATCCACCAACTGTTTCCCAAAGCGCACCCTCGCGCCATGCCACCCTGCAGAGGCTAAGGTGCTCTAAGGTGTGGCAGTTTTTCACAGAGACGCCTGACGACCGACGAACAGTGGTGTGCAACCTTTGTCGCGCCAAGATCAGCTGGGGAGCCACCACCACTAGCATGCGCAGGCATATGATGGCCAAGCACCCCACAAGGTGGGACGAAGGCCGGTCACCGCCTCTGGTTTGAACCACTGCCTCTCCCCCTGTGCCCCAATCTGCCACTGAGATCCAACCCCCCTCTGAGGACACAGGCACGAGTGCCTACCGGCCTGCACCCACACCCTCACCTCCGCTGTCCTCGGCCCCATCCAGCAATGTCTCTCAGCGCAGCGTCCAGACATCGCTAGCGCAACTGTTTGAGCGCAAGCGCAAGTACGCCGCCACGCACCCGCACGCTCAAGCGTTAAACGTGCACAAAGCCAAATTGATCAGCCTGGAGATGCTGCCGTATAGGTTTGTGGAAACGGAGGCTTTCAATAGCATGATGGCGGCGGCGGCCCCGCGCTACTCGGTTCCCAGTCCCCACTACTTTTCCCGATGTGCCATCCCAGCCCTGCACGACCACGTCTCCCGCAACATTGTACGCGCCCTCACCAACGTGGTTACTGCCAAGGTCCACTTAACAACGGACACGTGGACAAGCACAGGCGGGCAGGGCCACTATATCTCCCTGATTGCACATTGGGTGAATTTAGTGGAGGCTGGGACAGAGTCAGAGCCTGGGACCGCTCACGTCCTACCCACCCCCAGAATTGCGGGCCCCAGCTCGGTGCTAGTATCTGCGGCAGTGTATGCTTCCTCCATTAAACCACCCTCCTCCTCCTCCTCCTCCAACGCAACCTCTGTCTCGCAATCAAGATGTGTCAGCAGCAGCACGTCACCAGCAGTCGGTGTCGCTCGGCGTGGCAGCACAGCGGTGGGCAAGCGTCAGCAGGCCGTGCGGAAACTACTCAGCTTAGGAGAGAAGAGGCACACGGCCCACGAACTGCTGCAGGGTCTGACAGAGCAGACAGACCGCTGGCTTTCGCCGCTGAGCCTCCAACCGGGCATGGTCGTGTGTGACAACGGCCGTAACCTGGTGGCGGCTCTGCAGCTCGGCAGCCTCACGCACGTGCCATGCCTGGCCCATGTCTTTAATTTGGTGGCAACATGCGCAAATCAATCTTCTTCACTGCGCAAATATGCTGTATTGAGGGCACCTGTAGTGTGACTTCAGACGGACATATTTGCATGCGTTTTCAAACCATTGATCAATCGGTTCATTCTCATTAACTTTTTGTCTGTGCACATTTCCTGCTCACACAAACAAATAGGGCTGCTCCGTTTTCCTGCGTTTTTGCAAACCAAGGGCCCCATAGTAGTCTGTGGGAGGTGCACAAATACATGAGCAAAGTGCAAGGGGATGCGTGAGATACTGCACAAAAGCATGGGGAAAAGACCACATCTGACCCTAAATAGCCTGTTAAATCAGGGCAGGATTTGTGGCTTCTGCTCGCAGATAAAAAATCGCATCATGCTCCATTTTTGTGCAGATTCCACACAGACGGCTTCTATTGAAGTCAACCGATCTGCACCCTTTCTGCAGTTGACATTGTGGTAGGGCCCCGGATTGGACGGCTTCCATTGGCGATGACATGGGAAAAAGGCAGAAGTTAAAAAAAAAAATCTCTGATGGTTCGCCATGCCGACCATCTGCAGTACAGAGAAGAGAAAAAGAAGGAAGGTACACACGGATGCCGCTGTTGCAGGGCGGGACTCTATATGCGCAATCCACCTTGCCTGAATGCATGCGGCCTAAGGGCGGATTCAGACGGCCGTAGGCTCAACAATGCTCGCCGGCATGGAGTGTAGTTGTGCCTGAATGAGGGAAATTCCTTCCCCTTCACCGGCTTTTCAAACTGCGTGCCAGAACGCAGGAGTTTGAAAGAAAATGCGGGAAGACAGCGCAAGAAAAAATATCGCTAGTGGGTAGCCACCCTAATGGGAGTGGGAATCTGCAGCAGCAGATTTAGTGGTGAAAGAGCCCTTAGCTTCTGTAGTCAGTGTGAAAAATGCAAGATTTTAGTAATTTTTTTCTAAATACAGTTTGTGACTGAAAATGAAAAAAAAAAATCACCAAAAATTCTTTAAAACTATGTTTAACACAAAAATGTGATTTATGTAATGGGTCATTTTCTGATGACACATTCCCTTTTAAACCTTCAAAAATATCATTTTACCTCTATTCCCCTGCTATTGCTTACACATCTAATCAGTGTTAAATCGCTTGTTTCATATTGTGCAAAAACCTTCTATTCATTAATTTGGGCTGGCTCTATTGGCTACTGGCGGACATTTCCAAGGTATATGTAACTGCTTGACTAATGGCTCTATTGTAATTGCTCTGCAAACAGTGGAACAAAGCTGAACTAACAACTTTAATGGCTAAATTATGTGTTTCCGTGATAGGATCATTTACTAAGGGAAATCACCTTACGGATGCCGTACCGGGGAGCGCTTATATGCTGAAAATGAGGAATTCAAAGACAGTATGAAGTCACGCTCCAGCAGGTGAATGAGCTGGGGAATTGGCATATTATAGGGAATTGGGATATTATATTAAACTTGCTTAAGGAGGCGTTCACACCTTGCAGATTTGTTGCAGAATTTCTGCAGCGGATCCGCAGCAAAGCCGCAGGTTAGAGTTACAGTCCAGTTACGGCAGAACATCTGCAGCGTTTTTTTTCTTCATGAGTAAACAGGATTTGCTTTATTCTCATTTACTTTATCCCTTTGCAATCCAATTTTGGATTCAGGGTTTCCTAGGGGGCTTTCTCCTACTGCCATTATACAATGGCGACATCTGCTGGCTAGACCTAGTACTGCGGTATGTGACATGCTGGAGAGGCCCCTGACAACAGAGCGGCCAGTAATAAACAGTAAGAATACCCTGCTGGACGTCTTCCGACATTGGAGCTGTACAGCCTTCAAATCAGAATGTCTTTAGACGTCAGACAGTGGATTGGAAAGGGTTAATAATAAACTTTTCCGCTGAGGTTGTTCCACAGCGGGTAACCGCAGCGTTTCCGTGACATGTGAACACACCCTAAAAGGGTTTTCCAGGTACAAATACTGTTACTGAACTGTCCTCAGGATAGGTCATCATTAGTTGATCGTCCGGGGTCTTCCACTTGGAAACCCGGCCGATTAGCTGAGCGAGCGCAAGCCTTTAGTGCTGCTCCTCACAGGGGTTGGGATGGAAGCAGCAGCTCTGATGCCTGCGTAGTGGCCGCCGCTTGAGGGCTGATTTGCACAAAAATCACAAAGCACAAACTTGCGATGCGTTTTTAACATAAGAAAGGCCCAATGACATTTGTGTTAAAAAAAACCGCTGCGTAAACGCAGTGTTGAAAATACGCAAGTGTATCGCCGCCTTTACATGCGTAAAAAAACATGACTATGGCCGCCTGCAGACGTCCGGGTCGGATCCCGCTGCGAGAATTCTCACAGCGTGACCCGACCTGAGCCCCTGCAGGGACCAGTGTGGCTCTCACCTGCTCTCGCAGCGCTGGCTCTCTGATGTGCCGGCTGCGGTGCAGTCGGCGGCTGCGAAGAGCGGAGCCGGAGGCCTGGAAGTAACATTTCTGTGTGGGGCTCTGCGAGACCTGCACAGAAATAGAACATGCTGCGATTTGTTTTCCGCGTGTTATTTCATGCGGACAAATCGTGGCTGTCTGCCTAGGATTGCGTTTTCTAATGCAATCCTATGGCAGCTTCCATGGGCGGAAATTCTGTGGGAAATCCCACCGCTAAATTTCGGCCCGTGTCCAGGGGGCCTATTAGAACCAATGGTTTCCTATAAAAATATTCAGATGAAGGAATTTTAGCCACACAAAAAAATGCACTTACAAAGAAAAGACATCAGCAGAAAATACAGGACCTGCCCTATCGTTGGTGCGCAAAGCGCAGAAGCCTCCATAGATTCCTATGGGAGACTAATATACATGCCAGCCAGTAAAGATAGATAAAGGGATTTCCCAGCAGCATGAATGAAGGGGTTTCCCTGCAGGGGAGATGAAGGGATTCCTCAGCAGAGTAGATAGAGTGGTTCCCCTGCAGGGGAGATGGAGGTATTCCACAACAGCATGGATGAAGGAGTTCTACTGCAGGGGAAATGAAGAGCTTGCCAGATGGAGGCGATACACAGGGTCCTAACCTGAACCCTACTGAACATCTTTGGGGATGAACTGAAACATTGCGTCAAGAAATATCAACAGTGTCCATCTTCTTGAGAAGTCACCAGATGTTTGCAGGATGAATGGAGGGAAATGCCAGCTGAAGAGTCTCAGATGTTAGAAGAAAATATGTCACAGAGAGTATCCAATGTCATTAGGGCCAAAGAAGACCCACTAAGTATTAACATATGGAAATAAATACTACTTTTTATTCTTGCTCAGGAGTCCAATTACTTTTGGTAGGATAGTGTAAACAAAAGCATGCTGGAGATTGTGGTTCTACAGTTCTAGGACAACCATTGACCATGTCTAGTTTAGAGGACTGGCTAGGACTCGGTTGACGGCTCTATGGCTGTTGGGGAGGAAGTTCTAGAGCTCCCCCATCAGTGTTTGACTGGCAAGACATGCAGGGTTTTGTAGTGCTACCGAAATTGATTAAAGTGGATTATTTGTATATTGTTTCCATTGCTAATTCATTTTGATTAGATTCAGTTTGGCCTTCTTCTATAAGGATTTGGCAGCCCTTATCCTACAAATCTTTGGTGAGGAACAATGCAAGCAACAGAGCGCGAGAAGAAAAAAAATAATGCTGACGGTATTCCACTAATAGTCATTCCGTGTAAAAGCACCTTAACTATAATCACTAATCTTGAAGCATTGCATTGATAAGTAGGGTGTATATTAGAGAATAGGAGGCACCATAGCAAAAAAATTATAATATATGTACCCTCCCAGCTTATACCACCACCTCCAGCTATCTAGGTCATCCCTTGCTCTTAAGCTCCCCCTAGTGATGGCTGCAGGCAGAGAGAATATTATCGTGTAGCTCTAGGGGCACATTTACTTAGACTGACAATACATAAGTAAACTATGTGTCAGGCTAAGTGAAAAAAATGTGTTAAAAGCTTTGTATCTCTTAATACATTAGCCATATCTGGCCAGATTGAGATCTATGCCAGCTATAGCCATGCTCCCGGCCACCTGGCTGTGCGTGGAGCTAGAAGTAGTCCTTTCTCTTGTGCTGCACAGCATGTAGCTGAGACATTACAGTGCAAGGGAAGACTGTGAAGGCGTTGCACATTAACAACATTGTAGCACCTTCATTCTCAGACTCTGCAGGGGTGCAAGAAGTTGGACCTTCACAGGTCATAAAGTTATGGCACATCTTAAAGATATGTCATAAGATGCATAAAGTATACAAGAAGTGCCTCAGGGTGCACACCAGGCTTATTAACGATAATTAATACCAAAATTGCCCGTAGGGCAAAAAACCCCTGGGTTGAATACCCTCATTAAAATCTAACATTTAACTAATTTAATATACAAAGAGACATAGGGATAAAAATACAAACCCCAGCCCAGCAAACCTGGGAGCGCTGAGCCACCTCTAATATATATCATCCAATGCTGCTGCAGTCTGCCATATATGGGGCTTTATGGAGCTCTCCTAGATAGCTGGTAGCTATAGGATATCAAGCAGGACACTGCTGCAGACTAATGACTCTGCCGAAATAATATTGCCAGGTCTGCGGGTTTGCGCTAAAAGAAACATTAAAAGCACCCAACATGTTTCACCAACTTAGTAGCGTCCTCCGGGGTCTGGAGTTACTAGCGTTGTATTTTTAATCCCTATGCCTCTTAGTATCCCCATAAGGACGCAGCCCTTTTTTTTTCACTTTCGTTTTTTCCTCCCCCCTTTTAAAAAATTGTAACTCCTTTATTTATCCATGGATGTCGCTGTATGAGGCTGACTACACACTACAGTTTTTTTTTCACTGCGAAATTCGCAGCGTTTTTTTTCTGCAGGGGTCCATGGGACTTGTAATGTTAAAATCGCGATCACGCAAAATCGCAATTTTGCGCAATTGCGATTTTAACATTACAAGTCCCATAGACCCCTGCAGAAAAAAAAAACGCTGCGAATTTCGCAGTGAAAAAAAAACTGTAGTGGGTAGTTACCCTAAAGGCTTGTTTTTCGTGGGACAAGTTGTATTTTTCAATGGTACTATTTAATGTGCCATATAATGTACTGAAAAGCTTTTTAAAAATTCTAAGTGGAGAGAAATGGAAAAAAAACAAAACTCCGCCATCCTTGAGACGCATCTTGTTACTACGGCGTACACACTGGGAAAAAAAAGACAAATTATCTCTATAGGTCAGTACAATAACAATGATACCAAATTTATATAGTTATTTTTGGCTGTACTATTTTTTTTTTCTTTTCAAAGATATTCAATTTTTTAAAATTATTTCCTGCCGCCATCTTCTGACAGCCATAATTTTTTAATTTTTCCGTTGACATGGTGCAAGGGTTAATTTTGTGGGATGTCCTGTAGTTTCTTTTGGTGTCATTTTGGAATATATATGTCTCTTTGATCGCTTTTTACTACATTTTTCTTGGAGATGGGGGAGGGGGGGGGGGGGGGCAAAAAAAGTGCAATTCAGGCATTATTCTTTTTTCTGACGATGTTCACTGTGCGGGGTTAAAGAATGCATTAGTTTGATGTATCGGACTTTTATGGATGCAGTGATACCAAATATGTATTTTGGTTTTATTATTTAAATTCTTTTTAGATCATAAAGATGCCAAAATGTTTTTTTTTTCTAAAAACTTTTATTACTTTTATTTGTTTAAGAATTAGTAAAACTTTGTAAAGCTTATTTTTACTACTTCTTTAAATCCCCAGAGGGAACAGGAACTTGCGATGCTTTGATCGCTCCTACAGTAGTATGTAATGTCATAGCACTACATCATACCGTGATCTGACAGGCAATCAAGCATTGCCTCCGCTTGCCATGACAACTTCACAGCAACCTGCGATCACATCGCGGGGGGACGTACAGGACCACAGAACCTCGGTCAGGGTATTTAAATGCTGCTGTCAGAATTGACTATGGCATTTAAAGGGTTAACAGCTACGATGAGCCACACAGCTTATCGGAGCTGTTGCAGGCGGGTGTCAGCTGTAAGAAACAGCCAACACCTGCGTTGCATGGAGCAGGATAACCCTGCAATCCCCCTTCATACATACCTCGAAACTGCAGAACGTAATTTAGTTGAATAAAGGGTTAATTTAGTTCAATTAAAGTTAGATCTTAACAAGGGTTCCTTGCCCTTTGGACAATTTTGGTGTTAATTACTAGAGATGAGCGAGCACCAAAATGCTCGGGGGCTCGTTGCTCAAGTCAAACTTTCCGCGATGCTCGAGGGTTCGTTTCGAGCAACGAACCCCATTGAAGTCAATGGGCGACTCGACCTTTTTTGTATATCGCCGATGCTTGCTAAGGTTTTCATTTGTGAAAATCTGGGAAATTCAAGAAAGTGATGGGAACGACACAGAATCGGATAGGGCAGGCGAGGGGCTACATGTTGGGCTGCATCTCAAGTTCCCAGGTCCCACTATTAAGCCACAATAGCGGCAAGAGTGCTCCCCCCCCAACAATTTTTACTTCTAAAAAACCCTCATTAGCAAGGCATACACCTTAGCTAAGCACCACACTACCTCCAACAAAGCACAATCACTGCCTGCATGACACTCCGCTGCCACTTCTCCTGGGTTACATGCTGCCCAACCCCCCCCCCCCCCCCGCACGATCCAGTGTCCACAGCGCACACCAAAGTGTCCCTGCGCAGCCTTCAGCTGCCCTCATGCCACACGCTGGCCTCATATTTTTATAAATAGTCACATGCAGGTATAACTCCGCAATGGGAATTCTGTGTGCACCCACAGCATGGGTGGCTCCCTGGAACCCACCGGCGGTACATAAACAAATCCCATTGCAGTGCCCAGCACAGCTAAGGTAACGTCAGATGAAATGCAGGTGGGCTTCGGCCCACACTGCATGCCCCAGTCTGACCGGGGTTTTTAATACAAAGACTCAGGCAGGTACAACTCCCTAATGTGAAGTCCGTGTGGACCCAAAGCATGGGTGGCTCCCTGGAACCCACCGGTGGTACATAAACAAATCCCATTGCAGTGCCCTGGACAGCAGAGCTAACGTCAGATTAAATACAGGTGGGCTTCGGCCCACACTGCATGCCCCAGTCAGACTGGGGTTCTTTATAAGTAGACACAGGCAGGTACAATTCCGTGTGGACCGACAGCATGGGTGGGTCCCAGGAAGCCACCGGCATTACATAAATAAATCCCATTGCATTGTCCAGCACAGCTGAGGTAACGTCAGATTAAATGCAGGTGGGCTTCGGCCCACACTGCATGCCCCAGTCTGACCAGGGTTTTTAATACATAGACACTGGCAGGTACAAATCACTAGTGTGAAGTCCCTGTGGACCCACAGCATGGGTGGCTCCCTGGAACCTATCGGCAGTACATAAATTTATTCCATTGCAGTGCCCTGCTTAGCAGAGCTAACGTCACATACAATACAGGTGGGCTTCGGCCCACAGTGCATGCCCCAGTCAGACTGGTAATATGAACCTTAACAGTAACTGCGTTGGTGGGAAATGGCCTCGCCACCATCATGTCTTTGGGAAGCCTCCGTTTCCACACCACAGTGACATAGCATTAGCAGTGGTATAGTCAGAGCCCAGAATTAGTAACATTTCAGCGGTAGCATTAGGGACAAGCCCCAGTAACATATCACTAGCAGCAGTATAGGGGGAGGACAGTCTTAGTTCCATTTCGGTAGTAGTAGCAGTCAAGACAGGCCACAGTAACATTCCCGTTGCAGCAGTTTAGGGAGATAACAGTCTCTTTCACATTTCAGTAGTTGCAGTATAGACAAGGCCCCAGTTACGTTTATGTAGCAAAAGTGTAGGCCAACCCCACACACCTTGCTGTACCATGAGTGCAGGCGAAGCCCATAAAAATTACAAGGATTACACTGTAGGCGAGGGCCCCAAAAAATTGGTGTACCAACAGTATTAATGTACCTCAGAAAAATTGCCCATGCCCAACCAAGAGGGCAGGTGAAACCCATTAATCGCTTTGGTTACTGTGGCTTAATTTGTAACTAGGCCTGGAGGCAGCCCAGTTAAAATAAAAATTGGTTCAGGTGCAAGTTTCAACGCTTTAATGAGAATTGAAACGTATGAACATTGTTTACAAAAGTCATATGACTGAGCCTTGTGGGCCTAAGAAAAATTGCCCGTTCGGCGTGATTACGTGAGGTTACAGGAGGAGGAGCAGGAGGAGGAGGATGAATATAATACACAGATTGATGAAGCTAAAAGGTCCCCGTTTTTTATGGTGATAGAGAACGATGCTTCCATCCGCGGGTGCAGCCTACGTATTGTTTAGGTATCGCTGCTGTCCGCTGGTGGAGAAGAGAAGTCTGGGGAAATCCAGGCTTTGTTCATCTTTATGAGTGTAAGCCTTTCGGCACTGTCGGTTGACAGGCGGCTACGCTTATCTGTGATGATTCCCCCAGCCGCACTAAACACCCTCTCTGACAAGACGCTAGCCGCAGGGCAAGCAAGTACCTCCAGGGCATACAGCGCGAGTTCAGGCCACGTGTCCAGCTTTGACACCCAGAAGTTGTAGTGAGCAGAGGCCTTCGGAACTGCGCCTTCTGCCACTAGCGCAGTCGGATTGGAATTTTACCATCAGTTTGTCCACCAGGGTCCTGTGGTATAGCATCACTCTCGAACCCCTTTCCTCTTCGGGTATGAGAGTGGAAAAGTTCTCCTTATACCGTGGGTCGAGCAGTGTGTACACCCAGTAATCCGTAGTGGCTAGAGATGAGCGAGCACCAAAATGCTCGGGTGCTCGTTACTCGAGACGAATTTTTCGCGATGCTCGAGGGTTCGTTTCGAGTAACGAACCCCATTGAAGTCAATGGGCGACCCGAGCATTTTTGTATTTCGCTGATGCTCACTAAGGTTTTCATGTGTGAAAATCTGGGCAATTCAAGAAAGTGATGGGAACGACACAGCAACGGATAGGGCAGGCGAGGGGCTACATTTTGGGCTGCATCTCAAGTTCACAGGTCCCACTATTAAGCCACAATACCGGCAAGAGTGCCCCCCCCCCTCCCAACAACTTTTACTTCTGAAAAGCCCTCATTAGCATGGCATACCTTAGCTAAGCACCACACTACCTCCAACAAAGCACAATCACTGCCTGCATGACACTCCGCTGCCACTTCTCCTGGGTTACATGCTGCCCAACCCCCCCCCCCCCCCGCACGTCAGTGTCCACAGCGTACACCAAATTGTCCCTGCGCAGCCTTCAGCTGCCCTCATGCCACGCCACCCTCATGTCTATTTATAAGTGCGTCTGCCAGAGGAAAAGCAGGCACACACTGCAGAGGGTTGGCATGGCTAGGCAGCGACCCCCCCATAAAATGGGCGGGCCGATAGTCCACAATGCTGTACAGAAGCAATGAGAAATCCAATCCTGTGCCACCTCCATCTGGAGCTGCACACGTGGGCATAGCAATGGGGAACCTATGTGCCACACACTATTCATTCTGTCAAGGTGTCTGCATGGCCCAGTCAGACCGCGGTTTTTTATAAATAGTCACAGGCAGGTACAACTCCGCAATGGGAATTCCGTGTGCACGCACAGCATGGGTGGCTCCCTGGAACCCACCGGCGGTACATAAAAAAATCCCATTGCATTGCCCATCACAGCTGAGGTAATGTCGTGGTTAATGCAGGTGGGCTTCGGCCCACACTGCATGCCCCAGTCAGACTGGTGTTCTTTACAAGTGGACAGATGTAGTAACAACTCCCTGTGGACCCACAGCATGGGTGGGTGCCAGGAAGCCACCGGCGGTACATAAATAAATCCCATTGCATTGCCCATCACAGCTGAGGTAGTGTCGTGCTTAATACAGGTGGGCTTCGGTCCACACTGCATGCCCCAGTCTGACTGGGGTTCTTTACAAGTGGACAGATGTAGGTTAAACTCCCTGTGGACCCACAGCATGGGTGGGTGCCAGGAAGCCATTGGCGGTACATAAATAAATCCCATTGCATTGCCCATCACAGCTCAGGTAATGTCGTGGTTAATGCAGGTGGGCTTCGGCCCACACTGCATGCCCCAGTCAGACTGGGGTTCTTTACAAGTGGACAGATGTAGTAACAACTCCCTGTGGACCCACAGCATGGGTGGTTGCCAGGAAGCCACCGGCGGTACATAAATAAATCCCATTGCATTGCCCATCACAGCTGAGGTAATGTCGTGGTTAATGCAGGTGGGCTTCGGCCCACACTGCATGCCCCAGTCACACTGGGGTTCTTTACAAGTGGACAGATGTAGGTTAAACTCCGTGTGCACCTACAGCATGGGTGGCTCCCTGGAACCCACCGGTGGTACATAAAAAAATCCCATTGCATTGCCCATCACAGCTGAGGTAATGTCGTGGTTAATGCAGGTGGGCTTCGGCCCACACTGCATGCCCCAGTCAGACTGGGGTTCTTTACAAGTGGACACATGTAGTAACAACTCCCTGTGGACCCACAGCATGGGTGGTTGCCAGGAAGCCACCGGCGGTACATAAATAAATCCCATTGCATTGCCCATCACAGCTGAGGTAATGTCGTGCTTAATACAGGTGGGCTTCGGCCCACACTGCATGCCCCAGTCTGACTGGGGTTGTTTACAAGTGGACAGATGTAGGTTACACTCCCTGTGGACCCACAGCATGGGTGGGTGCCAGGAAGCCACCGGCGGTACATAAATAAATCCCATTGCATTGCCCATCACAGCTGAGGCAATGTTGTGGTTAATGCAGGTGGGCTTCGGCCCACACTGCATGCCCCAGTCAGACTGGGGTTCTTTACAAGTGGACAGATGCAGTTACAACTCCGTGTGGACCCACAGCATGGGTGGCTCCCTGGAACCCACCGGCGGTACACAAATATATCCCATTGCAGTGCCCTACTCAGCAGAGCTAACGTCAGATACAATACAGGTGGGCTTCGGCCCACACTCCATGCCCCAGTCAGACTGGTAATATGTACCTTAACAGTAACCTCGTTGGTGGTAATGTGGTGGTGGTGACTGCGGACCTAGTAGCGCGGTTTTATGTAGTTGGTTTTCGGAATGTGGCCAGGATTAAGTGGGCCGTGGCGGGGGGATGGTGGTGGTGCTCTCTTGTTGTGTCGTTAAAGGTGAAATTCTTGGACTGCCACCAGACGGACCAATGCAAAGGTATTTGCCAAGAATGTTTTCATTGTTGGAGGAGGAGGGGGATGTTTTGGAGGCACTATGTGTCCTCTCCACGTGTCCGTGGTTATATGCACCTTAACAGTAACAGCGTTGGTGGGAAATGGCCTCGCCGCCATCATGTCTTTGTGAAGCCTCTGTTTCCACACCCCAGTGACATACCATTAGCAGCGGTATAGGCAGAGCCCAGAATGATTAACATTTCAGCGATAGCATTAGGGACAGGCCCCACTAACATATCACTAGCAGCAGTATAGGGGGAGCGCAGTCTTAGTTCCATTTCAGTAATAGTAGCACTCAAGACAGGCCCCAGTAACATTCCCATTGCAGCAGTTTAGGGAGATAACAGTCTCTTTCACATTTCAGTAGCTGCAGTATAGACAAGGCCCCAGTTACATTTATGTAGCTAAAGTGTAGGCCAACCCCACACACCTTTCTGTACCATGAGTGCAGGCGAAGAACATAGAAATTACTATGATTACACTGTAGGTGAGGGCCCCAAAAAATTGGTGTACCAACAGTACTAATGTACCTCAGAAAAAATTGGCCATGCCCAACCAAGATGGCAGGTGAAAACCATTAATCGCTTTGGTTAATGTGGCTTAAGTGGTAACTAGGCCTGGAGGCAGCCCAGTTTAACGAAAAATTGGTTCAAGTTAAAGTTTCAACGCTTTTAAGAGCATTGAAACGTATAAAAATGGTTTAGAAAAATTATATGAGTGAGCCTTGTGGCCCTAAGAAAAATTGCCCGTTCGGCGTGATTACGTGAGGTTTCAGGAGGAGGAGCAGGAGGAGGAGGAGGAATATTATACACAGATTGATGAAGCAGAAATGTCCCCGTTTTGGATGGTGATTGAGAACGATGCTTCCATCCGCGGGTGCAGCCTACGTATTGCTTAGGTATCGCTGCTGTCCGCTGGTGGAGAAGAGAAGTCTGGGGAAATCCAGGCTTTGTTCATCTTGATGAGTGTAAGCCTGTCGGCACTGTCGGTTGACAGGCGGGTACGCTTGTCTGTGATGATTCCCCCAGCCGCACTAAACACCCTCTCTGACAAGATGCTAGCTGCAGGACAAGCAAGCACCTCCAGGGCATACAGCGCGAGTTCAGGCCACGTGTCCAGCTTCGACACCCAGTAGTTGTAGGGGGCAGAGGCATCACGGAGGACGGTCGTGCGATCGGCTACGTACTCCCTCACCATCCTTTTACAGTGCTCCCGCCGACTCAGCCTTGACTGGGGAGCGGTGACACAGTCTTGCTGGGGAGCCATAAAGCTGTCCAGGGCCTTAAAGAGTGTTGCACTGCCTGGGATGTACATGCTGCTCGATCTCCGCACCTCCCCTGCTACCTGGCCCTCGGAACTGCGCCTTCTGCCACTAGCGCTGTCGGATGGGAATTTTACCATCAGCTTGTCCGCCAGGGTCCTGTGGTATAGCAACACTCTCGAACCCCTTTCCTCTTCGGCAATAAGAGTGGAAAGGTTATCCTTATACCGTGGATCGAGCAGTGTGTACACCCAGTAATCCGTAGTGGCCAGAATACGTGCAACGCGAGGGTCACGAGAAAGGCATCCTAACATGAAGTCAGCCATGTGTGCCAGGGTACCTGTAGGCAACACATGGCTGTCTTCACTAGGAAGATCACTTTCAGGATCCTCCTCCTACTCCTCCTCCTCCTCCTCATCCTTTCAGCGTGTATGGCCTGAGGAGGAGGACAGGCAAGCAGCATGGGTACCGTCAGCAGTGGGCCAAGCTGTCTCTTCCCCCTCCTCCTCATCCTCTTCATGCTCCTCCTCCTCAACGCGCTGAGATATAGACATGAGGGTGCTCTGACTATCCAGCGACATACTGTCTTCCCCCGCCTCCGTTTCCGAGCGCAAAGCATCTGCCTTTATACTTTGCAGGGAACTTCTCAAGAGGCATAGCAGAGGAATGGTGATGCTAATGATTGCAGCATCCTCGCTCACCACCTGGGTAGACTCCTCAAACTTTCCAAGGACCTGGCAGATGTCTGCCAACCAGGCCCACTCTTCTGAAAATAATTGAGGAGGCTGACTCCCACTGCGCCGCCCATGTTGGAGTTGGTATTCCACTATAGCTCTACGCTGCTCATAGAGCCTGGCCAACATGTGGAGCGTAGAATTCCACCGTGTGGGCACGTCGCACAGCAGTCGGTGCACTGGCAGATTAAACCGATGTTGCAGGGTGCGTAGGGTGGCAACGTCCGTGTGGGACTTGCGGAAATGTGCGCAGAGCCAGCGCACCTTTACGAGCAGGTCTCACAAGCGTGGGTAGCTTTTCAGAAAGCGCTGAACCACCAAATTAAAGACATGGGCCAGGCATGGCACGTGCGTGAGGCTGCCGAGCTGCAGAGCCGCCACCAGGTTACGCCCGTTGTCACACACGACCATGCCGGTTGGAGGCTCAGCGGCGCAAGCCAATGGTCGGTCTGCTCTGTTAGACCCTGCAGCAGTTTGTGGGCCGTGTGCCTCTTCTCTCCTAAGCTGAGTAGTTTCAGCACGGCCTGCTGACGCTTGCCCACTGCTGTGCTGCCACGCCGCGCGACACAGACTGCTGGCGACGTCCTGCTGCTGCTGACACATCTAGATTGCGAGACAGAGGTTGCGGAGGAGGAGGAGGAGTGTGGTTTAGTGGAGGAAGCATACACCGCCGAAGATACCACCACCGAGCTGGGGCCCGCAATTCTGGGGGTGGGTAAGACGTGAGCGGTCCCAGGCTCTGACTCTGTCCCAGCCTCCACTAAATTCACCCAATGTGCCGTCAGGGAGATATAGTGGCCCTGCCCGCCTGTGCTTGTCCACGTGTCCGTTGTTAATTGGACCTTGGCAGTAACCGCGTTGGTGAGGGCGCGTACAATGTTGTGGGAGACGTGGTCGTGCAGGGCTGGGTTGGCACATCGGGAAAAGTAGTGGCGACTGGGAACTGAGTAGCGCGGGGCCGCCGCCACCATCATACTTTTGAAGGACTCCGTTTCCACAACCCTATACGGCACCATCTCAAGGCTGATAAATTTGGCTATGTGGACGGTTAACACTTGAGCGTGCGGGTGCGTGGCGGAGTACTTACGCTTGCGCTCAAACACTTGCGCAAGCGACGGCTGGACGGTGCGGTGCGAGACATTGCTGGATGGGGCCGAGGACAGCGGAGGTGAGGGTGTGGGTGCAGGCCAGGAGACGGTAGTGCCTGTGTCCTCAGAGGGGGGTTGGATCTCAGTGGCAGGTTGGGGCACAGGGGGAGAGGCAGCGGTGCAAACCGGAGGCGGTGAACGGCCTTCGTCCCACCTTGTGGGGTGCTTGGCCATCATATGTCTGCGCATGCTGGTGGTGGTGAGGCTGTTGGTGGTGGCTCCCCGGCTGATCTTGGCGTGACAAAGGTTGCACACCACTGTTCATCGGTCGTCAGGCGTCTCTGTGAAAAACTGCCAGACCTTAGAGCACCTCGGCCTCTGCAGGGTGGCATGGCGCGAGGGTGCGCTTTGGGAAACAGTTGGTGGATTATTCGGTCTGGCCCTGCCTCTACCCCTGGCCACCGCACTGCCTCTTGCAACCTGCCCTGCTGCTGCCCTTGCCTCCCCCTCTGAAGACCTGTCCTGAGTAGGCGTTGCAAACCAGGTGGGGTCAGTCACCTCATCGTCCTGCTGCTCTTCCTTCGAATCCTCTGTGCGCTCCTCCCTCGGACTTACTGCCCTTACTACTACCTCACTGATAGACAACTGTGTCTCATCGTCATCGTCCTCCTCACCCACTGAAAGGTCTTGAGACAGTTGCCGGAAGTCTCCAGCCTCATCCCCCGGACCCCGGGAACTTTCCAATGGTTGGGCGTCAGTGACGATAAACTCCTCTGGTGGGAGAGGAACCACTGCTGCCCAATCTGAGCAGGGGCCCGAGAACAGTTCCTGGGAGTCTTCCCGCTCCTGAGCATGTGTCATTGTAGTGGAGTGAGGAGGCTGGGAGGAAGGAGGAGCAGCAGCCAGAGGATTCAGAGTTGCAGCTGTGGACGGCGTAGAAGACTGGGTGGTCGATAGATTGCTGGATGCACTTTTTGCCATCCACGACAGGACCTGCTCACACCGCTCAGTTTCTAATAAAGGTCTACTGCGTGGACCCATTAATTGTGAGATGAATCTGGGGACCCCAGAAACTTGCCTCTCTCTTAAAACCGCAGCAGTCGGCTGCGATACACCTGCACCAGGAGCTCGGCCTGTGCCCACACCCTCACTTGGGCCTCCGCGTCCTCGCCCGCGTCCACGTCCACTTCCTCTAGGCCTACCCCTACCCCTCAGCATGGTGTATTACGAGTAGAGCAGAAACAGAACGCTGTAATTAAATGTGCCGCTTATTGGCCTGTGGTTGGAGGCTGACTTCGCTTACGGAACGCACAGCAGAGCCAGGAAACAATTATGCGCAAGCCTGTAGTGAGACGTAGGTGCGTATGACTGAGCTGCTGCAATTCACAGCGCAGAACCAGTGAAGTGGACAAAACCCAGTGGTAGGCCTTAAGTATTTTGCCTCAATTTTTTTAAAATGGTGAGGTGAAAAACCAGAGACACCGCATGCAGCGGATATAATGTGTACTGTTTCCGTGTGGCGGGATGACGGTGCTCATGTAACGGGCACAGCAGAGCCAGGAAACAATTATGCGCAAGCCTGCTGTAACACTTAGCTGGGTATTAATTAGCAACTACTACCCCCAGCAGACACGCAGTAAACTGAAGACAGTCACAGGCAGCCCAAATATAGTATTTTTCCCCAATTTTAAAAAAAAAAAGCCCACTGCCTATATAGCCAGTAAACCACTTTCCCTGTACCACTGTCCCTGCCTCACCAGTACTGCCCCTATACTGAGTAAAATGACTGCAGACTGAGGACGCTATGGTCTGCACACCAGATATACAAAAAAAAAAAATGTGCAACACTGCTAAAAGCAGCCTCAACAGTACTGCACACGGTCAGATGTGGCCCTAAGAAGGACCGTTGGGGTTCTTGAAGACGAATATAACACCTAACACTCTCCCTATAGCAGCTACAGCAAGACAGCACTTTCCGTGATCTCTGTCAGCATGCATCTGTGCGGAGCCGCGGGCGGGGCAGATTTAAATGCTCGGGTGTCATCTGATCTCCCCAGCCACTCACTGCAGGGGGGTGGGATAGGGCTGGAACGTCACAGGAGGAAGTTGTAATGCCTTCCCTGTGCTTCTATTGGCCAGAAAAGCGCGCAAATTTCTCAGGGAAGGAAATGTAATGGAGTCGAGCACCGCGTGGTGCTCGTCTCGAGTAACGAGCATCTCGAACACCCTAATACTCAAACGAGTATCAAGCTTGGACGAGTACGTTCGCTCATCTCTATTAATTACACTTTATAAGCTGAGAATATCCCTTTAGGGCTCCTTCACACGGTTGCTGTGGTCTGCGGATACCCACGTCACGGCCGCACTGCGTGCGAAAATCGCGTGATCGAGAGGCAGCCACGACCAAGTCGCGTCTGCATCTCCTGTTTTAATGCCTATTCAGATGGCTGGGTGCGGCATGTATACACCGTAGCCCAGAATACCATCGGGCGTGCGGAGAGAGTTTAGCTTTGCTCAACTCCCTTCCCCTTCCTGCCACTTGCCGGCTGCCGGTAAAGGGAGGGGTAGGATGGGGCAGGAGCTAGTGTGTTAAACTACCACCACCTTTTCACCCCTTGCTGGCTGCCAGGAGGGGATGAGGCGGGCGGGGCGGGAGCTTAGCAGAAACTCCTATGGGACCAGACGGCGTATTCCGGCAAAAGATAGGTCCAAAATTGCTGCAATAAAACGCTCAAGTGAATCCTGCCTGAGGGCGGAGTCAGACAAGTGTTTTTGTGGGCGCGCCTATGTGTGCAAAAAAGATGCCCTCCACACGTGTTCAAAATGCACCTGACCGAAGCTCCTTTCCCATTGCCGCCTCATTGAAAGCAATGGGATGCAGGCAACCCCTGCAGTGATTTTCAGGGAAGGTCTTGAAATATAAGCCCTGAAAATCATCCCTTGCTGTTGTAAAAAATTCTGAAAAATATACATCACCTCTCTGCTGCTATTGGGGCTCCGGCGTGTCTTCTCACTGGCTCCCTGACACTGTACTGAAGCACTTCTTCCTGGCCAATCACAGGCAGCGCACAGCAATTCATTTCCTTTTCAAAAACGGACATGCGAACACTGCATAGGAAACCAATGGTCCTAATAGACGCCAAAAAAACGCTTGTCTGACTTCGCCTTTAACCCTTTTCAATCCATGTATTTTTTCTTATCCATTCTTCCCAGCTCCAAATAAATTGCAGCTGGAGAGAATGGCTGAGAAAAAATAAATTTTCACTTCACCCTCCTGATCTGACAGAGTTCGGGAGGGTGCCGGTGCTCACTGCACCGTGGGGGGAATGCGGAAGTAATACTTCCGCATTCTCCCTTCAGCCTCCCGGCTCGGCGTTCATGTGACAGCTTGGGGTCAGGTGACACCGGCGGTCACATGATCGCGGTCTGGAATCTCCATGCATTACATAGCGCTAACTGAGCGCTATGTAATGTGTAAAGGAGAAGGCAGAAAGGGTTATAAACCCTTTCTGCTTTCTCCTCGGGGGTCTTCGATGAGGACCAGTGCAGGAGTGCATCTGCACCCGATGTGTCTGACGATCGGATGCATATGCACTCCTGCACTGCAGTGTCAGGCCTGTCCCGACATCGGAGCTGTGGAGGAAAATGATGATGTCGGGGCAGGCCCGACATTGGATTGGAAAGTGTTAAGAATCACTTCTAGCTTCTAGCATGCCTTATTAGTCCACAGTCAGCTCGTGGGACAGTCTCTCTGGTTTTTGGGGGCCACAAAAATGTAAAGCTTTGCTTTATCATCCATATCCAAGTTGCAGGATCCTGATTGGTCCAGAGACCACAAGAACAAATGTGCAACACATGTGCAAATTGTGCCATCCTATTATTTGTTGCAATATTAGATGGGCACATGTCCAATATACCATCAGACACCGACATATCGGTATGTGCACCGCAGGAGCGCCGTCCACCTCCGCAGCCGTGTAATCACCTTGTCATTGATTTTTTTTTTCTTTTCAGCAGGAATTGGCAGGTTCAGCTTGTGTCACATGGATCAATGGTTATCAATAACATGAGCGATAGATCTGGAGAATGAATCCCATAGTTTCCGTGGCAGGAATTGAACTGCACCATTTAAGGACATGGCCTATTTTGAACTTCGGGGCACAGTGATTATTTTCAATTCTGCGTTACAAAAGATATAACTTTTTCCATTACTATTGCAACCTAAAGACGTGTTTTTTGAAAAACATGTAGGTTTTTGTAATGGCACCATTTTGAGTTTTATATTACATATGATATAACTTTTGTTAATTTTTTGCAGGAGTAAAGGGTAAAAATATGTAGCAATTTTTTTTTGGGGGGGGGGGGGAGGTCAGTTTTTACAGGGTTAACCATGCAGTACAGATGTAGCAATCATTAACATGACAAACATCGCAATGACTAGTTTTACAGCATTGTAATACATTGTAGTATTGTAGTTATCATAGTGCATTAAATGTCAAGTTAATCTTTGCTGCATCTGTATAAACTATAAGAAAACCTCTTTCTGTGGTTTGTAACGATTACAAAAATACCAAAATTTTATTTTTTTAGGCTTTTCTACAACACATTTTTGTTTTCCATGTGATATATTTTGAATTCAATGAATGGCTGAGCGCTGCCTGTGATTGGTTGAGCACTCAGCCAAGCAGACACAGCCCTTTAAAATCCCCGCCTACTGAAAGAGCTACAGTGCAGGGAATCCAAGTGGCTAGACACGCCTAAAAGTATATATATTTTTTATTTTTTTACACAAGCTAGGGATGATTTTTCAGGGAAGGGCTTATATTTTAAGCCCTTCCCCGAAAAATCACTGCAAGTGTTGCCGGCATCCCATTGCTTTCAATAGGGCTGCTAGCAGCAGCGGCGGCCCCATTGAAAGAAATGGGCACTCAGCTTCGTTCACGTGCTTTATTTGCACATCTGTGCAGCGCTGTTTTGGATGTACATACGTTCACCTAGTTCAGCCTACTAGTCCCTGCAGCACCAACATCAGTCCCACAGCTAGATCTGCTCTCAGGACTTGCACAGGCAGGGATTCTTTGAACCCAACTCGCAACGTCCACCTCTTCCTGCCCTTCCTGCGAGCTGTTATAATGACTCTCTGTTCATGTTGGGTCAAGCACCTCATCATCTTCCACCTCCTCTTCATCATCCTTTTCCTTCTGAGTGACTTCTATGTCACAGTGAGCCCCGGGAGCTGGCACCAATGACCTCTCTCTCTCTCTCTCTCTCTCTCTCTCCCCCTCTATCCTCTCTCTCTCTCTCCTCTCTCTCTCCTCTCTCTCCTCTCTCTCTCTCTCCTCTCTCTCTCTCTCCTCTCTCTCTCTCTCTCCTCTCTCTCTCTCTCTCCTCTCTCTCTCTCTCTCCTCTCTCTCTCTCTCTCCTCTCTCTCTCTCTCCTCTCTCTCTCCTCTCTCTCATTTTAATTTGCGGAATCCACGATCACAGTGCGCGTGGACTTTGCGCGGCAAAACGCAGACAATAAAAGGCATGTAGTTTCGATTTTTCCTTCACACTCGTGGATATAAATTGCGTATTCCATGGACAGAAGAAAAATCCCACCATGTTCTATTTTGCATGAAATCAATGGAGGCATTTGACCTGCAGCCCATACACAACTAACATTGTGTATGAGCTGCGAGTACCCATGTCATCGCTAAGTGATGGCACAGAAAATACAAACAAAGAAAAAACTGGGGGCGGAGCCTAGCCGTAGAGTGTGATGGCTGCTTAGAGTGATAGCTCCCACACACCGGCACTCCGTACAGGCACTTACCTATCGCAATAATGTCTAAAGTAGGAAGAATCAGCAAGGACAAGGGAGGAGAACACTCGGGGACCCCTCGTCCAGCCCGGGGACAATCGAATCTGCAGAGATTCCTGAAGGAGAAGGGAGCCCGGTCACCGCGCGCTGTAAGTAAGATGGCGCCGGCTGCTGCACCCGTTCCGTGCATAGAGCGGGAGGAAGAGTCCGACACGGAGGGAGAAGAAGAAGAGCCTCTTTCTAGGAGTTTTATGAAAGGTCTGCTGGCCAAAACAATGAGCCCGATTATTGCTGATCTTACCGTGATAAAGGAGGAGGTGAGGCACATGGGGAGGAGGGTGGAGGAGCTGGAGGGATCCACAGAAATAGTAACCACACATGCTACTGTCATGGCCGACATTTTAAAGGATCAGCACACTCAGTTAAACAAAATGCTTTTAATGCAGGAGGATCTGGAAAACCGCAATCGGCGGAACAACCTGCGCATCAAAGGTCTTCCAGAATCATGGGCACCTGACACACTGAAAAAAGTCATGATTGAAATTTTTTCCGGTCTGGTGGGCTCTGAAAAAGCTAATACCATGTCCATAGAAAGGGTGCACAGAGCACTGAGACCCCAACCAACTGCTGCAGAACCTCCCAGGGATATAGTGTGCAAGTTACTTGCTTTTCCTGATACGGCAACCATTTTGGAAGCAGCCCGCAACCAAAGGAATTTGCAGTACGAGAACTCTCCCATACAAATATTTCAGGACCTCTCCCCAGCAACCCTCGCCAAGCGCAGACTCCTGAGGCCATTGCTTGAGGGTCTAAGATCAAAAAATATTAAATATGCATGGCTTTACCCTTTTGGCCTAGGCATAAACCATAAAGGCAAAAGACTGAATATCCGCTCGCCTGAAGACCTAAGTGAGTGCTGGCCCCTTCTGGGGTTAGAGCCCATAGAACTACCCAATTGGCTCCCTCTGCCGGCCCTGCCATCCTTGCTCCAACTCCCAACATCAGAAAATTGGCGCACAGTGAGTCATAGTAAATCTCCCAAGAGCAAACTAAAGAAAAAGAATAGAGAGGAGGACCTTGCGAGAGACACTTGAATCTCCTGTCGAGAGAAACGGTGAAGTTCAGGCCGTTGCTCAAAGGTGACCAACAGATTCTCAAGGACCCGAGAGTTTCCCAGACCCGTGCTTCCTTGGAGGCCTCTTTATGGTCCCCTCGCCAGGACTTGGAACATTCCCTTGGAGTCCTAAAAATTTTCTAAAAGTTTTTGTCTTTTTTTTTTGTTACTAAACTAACTCTTCCGTTAAGAGAGTGCCTGTTTTGTGCCTATCCGGCTAGGCGTTACTTTTTGGAATCACTTCAGTGGTTACAACTCACCCCACAGTCTCGTCTGGTTCCTGACCGCAGGGTCTGACCAGCCGTACTTATTTTTGGACAATAATTTCTTGCTCTACAGTTTAGTCTCGTACGAGACACTTTATATCTTCAGCACTTGTCCAAACCTCACCCCTACCTTCACCCTCCCTCCCCTTGTTCTCCTGACTCTCCTGACATAACGCTCTTCCACCCCCCCTCCTTCCTCTCCTTTGCCCTCCCGACTATTACAGATTTAACTCTCGGGGAGCTCCGACCGAGCGCCGGTTATCACTCCTATCTTTATATACCTTCTAGAAGTACAGTGAATTTTCTATCTGCTGTTTTTGTCTCCTGTTCTTCGGTCTAGGTAACTTGCCAGAGGGACGACTGCGGTGAGCTTAGCCCATGGAAACGATAAGACTCACTACATTCAATGTCCGGGGTCTCGATCTACCACAGAAGAGGTCGGCGGTGTCACAACTCCTGAAAAGGTACAATACTAAAATTGCTCTCATACAGGAGACACACTTTAAGGGGGGTAGATGCATGTCTCTTCCAGGGAAACTCTTCACATCAAACTTCCATAACTCCCACCCTACCACAGCCTCCAAGGGGGTATCTATTTATCTACATAAATCCTTACCCTTTTCACTCGGAGCTACCTACTCTGATGAAATGGGAAGAGCCCTATTCCTAAAAGGCACCATCAACAATACCAAAATAACGATAGCAAATTTATATGCCCCAAACACGAATTGTGGTGGAAGCCCAGTATATATCTATATGGATCGGTGGGCCTTGGCAGTAGACAGTTGTCATTCTGTATACATATTTGCTTTCTGTCTTGCTACAAATATAATGTTCTTACAGTTATGCAATAGGTACTTCCGCTTATATGAAATATCTGTTTTATAAACTCTGCTGGATGGAATTTAGCACGCAACCAAGATATAAATATATCTGTTTGTCCGGTTGCATGGGTGATTAAAGGAACTAGGAAGTAGACAATGAACAGAATCTGAGACAAGCTTCCGCTTTCAAGTTACCGCGAAAATTTCCCCAGCGACTTTACTGGAAACAGACGCGAATAACATGGGAGGTCTATGCTATTATTAACTCATGATGTAACATCCAATTATATCGAAGGAACCACACGTGGGGCCAAGACAACCCACTCATTTCATCCACCACCTGATGGCCAATCACAGATGACCGGAGGATGGAAGAATTGCAAGATGCTTATCCAATGATTAAACAATACGTTGTATCTATGTAATCTTTGACCTGCCCAGATGGGCGGATTTGTTAAACTCTTAAAATAGGCTACACGCCGATCATTAAAGTTAGAATTGAGGAAGCTATGCATGCTGAACCTCGTGTCAGTGTGGAAACTTCTTATGCGCATTATCAATTCAGAATTAATATGGAAGGGTGTAAACATTCCAAATTGAGTAAGCCGTGATTCCGCAAAGGAATTCTACGACAGAATCAGGTAGGATGGCTGCTGTCCCAATTGGAGATCTTGAGAGAGTTTGCGGAGGGCCACATTATTCTGGGAGGGTACAGGAATGTCACCTTGAACCCCAAGCTGGATTCCTCCTCGAACAAATCAGGTGTCCCCCAAAAACAAATAAGCAGACTAGTCCGCGTTTTGAACGATTTGGGGGTCGTGGACGCATGGCGCTCCCTCAATCCCTCTTCAAGAGATTACTCGCATTATTCCCACATACACTCCTCATTTCAAAGAATAGACTTTATCTTCGTCTCAGGGGACCTACTAACTAAAGTTAAAAAGACTATCATTGACCCCATAACGATTTCCGACCACGCCCCCGTTCATGCGGACATTCTCTTCATAAGAGATGGCCCCAGGGAATGGAGATGGCGTCTCAACCCATTTCTGTTGGAGTCGGAAATCGATAGAGTGGATCTTTCAAACTCGATTGAAGAATACTTCCAGCTCAATAACAACGGGACTGTGAAATTACCGGTGACATGGGAGGCCCATAAGGCCTTCGTACGTGGTCTTCTGATCTCTTTGGGATCAAGAACCAAGAAACAGCAACAAGCAAAAATAGACGAGCTTTTAGCCCAGATAGCACAGATAGAAAGAGAGGTTAAACTCTCACAAATAACCAACAAAATGGATGAGCTGATCGATTTGAGACGCTCATTAAAAAACCTTTTAGAAGCAAGGTACAACAAAAAGCTCCTCTACTCAAAACACGCCGCCTATGCTCACGGTAATAAAGGCGGAAAATACATGTCTGCACTCCTTAAAAAGGCACGTAGCAGAAATACTATTAAAGTCATTAAAGACCAGGCGGGTCATAAGCATACCTCGTCGCTGGAAATAGCCGACGCCTTTCAACAATTCTATGCAAATCTTTACAACCTTAAAGACCAACACCCTGCCGTGCCACATATCAATAATAGAGACAGAATTGACTTATTTCTAAAAAACACCAACTTACCAAAATTAGACGAAAACGCCGCCCATCGTCTGTTGGAACCAGTAACACCCCAAGAAGTGGAGGATATCATAATGGCCAGCCCAACGGGGAAAAGTCCAGGCCCTGATGGGCTATCAATAGACTATTATAGAGCCTTCAAAGCGATCCTAATTCCGGAACTAAAGGACCTATTTAATGCTCTCTTATCTGGTGATAGACTCCCCAAACAATCGCAAGAGGCCCACATCACACTACTGCATAAAGAGGGGAAAAACCCGGAGATATGTGGCAGTTACAGGCCCATATCTCTCATTAACGTTGACGTTAAGCTTTGGGCAAAGCTCTTGGCAAATAGAATGGCAAATCTGGTCCCGTCCTTGATAAATAAGGAACAAGTGGGCTTCATAAAAGGAAGAGAAGGGAAAGACAACTGTTATAGATTATTACATGCTATACGGTGTGCCCAAGTCCATAACATTCCCATCGCATTGGTTGGCACTGACGCCGAAAAGGCGTTTGACAGGGTGAGCTGGCTCTACATGGAAAGGGTCCTATCACAGTTTAATTTCCCCTCCCAATTTATCTCAGCAATTTTCACATTATATCAGGAGCCTCACGCCAGGCTTAAAATCAATAATATCCTTCCCCCCCCTATTCAATATCCGAAATGGTACACGTCAGGGATGCCCATTATCGCCTACCCTTTTTATTTTAGCCCTTGAACCATTATTACAGGAAATAAGACTGAACACAGGAATAAACGGCCTTAAACTCGGCTCCGACACGCTCTCAACAGCTGCATTTGCAGATGACATTATGTTCATAGTCTCGGACCCGGAAAGGGGAGTTCCCAACCTGGTTTCAGTCTTAAAATCCTTTGGAGAAATATCCAACTTTAAGATTAACTTTTCAAAGTCAACCATCCTTAATATCTCGGTCCCATCTTCAAAATGCGAATCCCTGAAAGCCAGCTCACCCTTCAAATAGTCAGACACCCAAATAGACTACCTGGGGGTCAAAATCACTAGGAGAGCGGAGGACCTTTATAGCGCCAATTTTCCACCGTTACTAACCTCTATAAGAAACCTCTTGCATTCATTCGATATTCCATTCATTTCCTGGTTTGGAAGGAAAAATATAATCAAATCATACATCCTCCCCAAAATGCTATATAAAATCCGCATGCTCCCAATAACTCTTCCCCAATCCTTCTTCAAAGCACTAAGAGCGACCTTTTCAAGATTTGTATGGAAACAAAAAAGACCTCGTCTGGCTTATAGCCTGATGACTAAAAGACGGGAGGAGGGGGGGATCGGACTGCCATGCGTCCACGACTTCTACCAAGCAAATCAGATCCAATACTGGATGGATCTGGTGCACCCCATAAGAGATAGAACGTTGGTATCCCTTGCAATGTACTCCCACGGTGATACTTTTCTAGAGAATCTGTGGTTCCCTTGCAAGCTCTCCTACAGATCAAAAAATTTCAATCCTCTTATCAAGGGGCCTTGTGAAACTTGGGACAAACTAAAATTAAACTTAGCCCCAGACCCCTCCCCAATCACACCGCTTAAGTTACTATACAAACTTCTAAACATCCCCCTGGACTCCTCTACTAGGAGTATATGGTCAAGATTCAAAGACCTCCGGATAGCTGACCTACAGGGGCTGAAGCATAAGACAGCGCCAGATATCATACAGGACCTAATCCCACAGACAACCCTATCCTTCTTACAAAGAGCTCACATTGCTAGAGTCATCGCGGGGTTTCAGGAAAAGTATAGATCAACCAGGCCTTCCACCTCGTTTGAACAAGCCCTAATTGGGAATTCAAGCAAAACCAAGACAATCTCCCACATTCGTAAAAATTTCATCTCAGCCCCCAAAGAATACAAACCAAATTTCTTACATTCGTGGGAGAAGGAACTGGATATCTCTCTATCCCCTTCAGATATAAAAATAATCCTAAAAACATCCTTCGGTATCTCGCCTTGTATCCTCCTGCAAGAGAGTCATTATAAGCTCCTTGTACGGTGGTACAAAACACCACAATGGCTGCATGCTTATAAGCTGGCCCCACACGATAGGTGCTGGAGATGCAACTCCGGTATAGGCTCTTATAAACATATATGGTGGGACTGTCCTGTAATAAGAGCCTTCTGGAGAGATATTGAGGGAGTAATACGTCAACTCAAAGCAGGCTTTACTGTTTCGGCAGAGATAATCTTCCTTTGGAAGCCATCTCAAGACTTCCATCCCCGCAGGGATAAACTCATAGCCTTCCTACTTGACGCGGCAAAAGCTCTAATAACCTCTAGGTGGCTGCAAAAAGAACCCCCCACGCTCGCGCAATGGAGAGCAAAGGTTGATTCTATATACAACCTAGAGGAATTGTCTAGCTGAAGTAATGGCACTCAGGAAAACGTTATCATTACGTGGGATCCCTGGAGGAGACTTAAACATTGATCCTCTAGCTAACAGGAGAACTCCACCTGGATGGAGACCAATTTACCCAACAAACAGCTGGATTGTCCCCCCGGACATTGACATGGGCGGCGTCGCGGTCGTCCCTGGCAACGCAACGCTCGGCGGGCTCGCTGAGAGAAGCATCGACTCGGTGAGCAGTCGGAGACTAATTTACCCCACCTCCCCTCCCCCCCCCCCCCCCCGCTTTCCCCTCCATCTTACCAGCCCCCTCCCCCCCCCTAATTCATGGAGATGTTTATTTTGTTAAAATCAAGTTTTGGATGACTGAGGTAACAATGTTTATCGGAAAGATGACTTTTACAGCCACCCAAGACGTCTTTCCTCTTTCCACTCCCACTTACACTGCTCTGTAAAGATTGTTTATTTCTTGATAATATGAGACCTCCCCTTGAGGGAGATCATTCTTGTTATGTTAAAATCTTAATAAAATGTGATTTAAAAAAAAAAAAAAACAAAGAAAAAACTGTACTGTGCATGACCACCTGCGAGTCTAGACGGCCATATGCAATACAGGTTAGTGCCGTACGCAGGGTCACCAGCTGGGCTCACAGATGGAATCCGCTACAGGCCTCCCGCATGCGTAATCCGATCCGGTCTTGTGAACCTGGCCTTAAAGGGGTTGTCTCACGCCGAAACGGGTTTTTTTTTAATTCAATAGGCCCCCCGTTCGGCGTGAGACAAACCCAAGGGATGGGTTAAAAAAAAAAAAAGTTTATTACTTACCCGAATCCCCGTGCTGCGGCGACTTCTTTCTTCCTTTACCAAGATGGCCGCCGGGATCTTCACCCACGATGCACCGCGGGTCTTCTCCCATGGTGCACCGTGGGCTCTGTGCGGTCCATTGCCGATTCCAGCCTCCTGATTGGCTGGAATCAGCACACGTGATGGGACGGAGCTACGAGGACCAGCTCTGCGGCCCCATTCACCAGGACCGGACTGTGCAAGCGCATCTAAAAACGCCAGAAGACAGCGAATTTAGACGGATCCATGGCGACGGGGATGCTAGCAACGGAGCAGGTAAGTGAATAACTTCTGTATGGCTCATAATTAATGCACGATGTATATTACAAAGTGCATTAATATGGCCATACAGAAGTGCTGAACCCCACTTGATTTCACGAGACAACCCCTTTAATGTTTCCTTTTTATTTATTTATTAGGTTTTTTTTTCACTTTTAAGTGTCATTTTATGTAATTTATCAGCTAACTTTGTAGTTTGCAGAAAACCACTGCTAGCTGTGTGAGGCATGCAAATAATCTGCAGTGACTGGACTGGCAAATTAGAATGACATCTGAAGCCTCTGACACGCAGTGTGTGTATTTGCTGTTTCCCTGTTTGGGTTTCTTTTTGTATTATATTAACAAAAAAGCTCCACCAACTAAATAAGCCACAGTCCTTGGGAGGCATAATATGTGAGAACTGAAGGACACAGACTATAGCTTGTATCTTTGGGAGTTGTCCTTGTTTTGTGCAGCACCGAAGGGACAAAAGGTTTCAATAAAGACTTATGGAAAACCCTGTGAACCCTCCATGTAGCTGGCAAACCCAGTTCATAGGCAAGAGGGTTCACTACACATGTGATGACAAAGGGCCCCACGTAACACGGCGCCAGCCTCAAGGACGGTCACGGGACCCTTAATTTGAGATTTTTAGAAGACAGCTATACCTTCTGTCCCACCCTGTAAGGTTCAGATACTGACAGACTCCTCCCACTATGCAACTGCATACGAGCCCCCGTTGCTTCCAAGTTTTTCTGTACCTCTTTCCATACTCCCTGCAGCATATCTGTGGCGACCTCAGCTGCAGGACAGACAGGTGGAGTAGGGATCGCTATAAGGAAACGCGGATGCTGACTGTATACACAAAAGAATGGAGACACCCCAGTGGAAGAACAAGTGCGGTTGTATAGCGCAAACTCTGCCAACGGCAGGAACTCTGCCCACTGATGAGCCTTTTCGCTAGCAAACAACCGTAAATATTGCACTAAATCCTGGTTCTTCCGCTCAGTCTGACCATTAGTTTGCAGTTGGAATGCTGACGAGAAGGAAAGTGACGTTCCCAGGTTTCTGCAGAAAGCTCGCCACAAACTAAACCCCGCGATCAGATACAATGTTTTAGGGAACCCCATGTAGGCAAATGATTTCTTTTACAAAAATCTTGGCAAATTCTATTGCCGAGGGTAGCTTCTTTAACGCCACAAAATGTACCATCTTTGAGAACCAATCGACAACCACTGAGATAGTGGTAAACTTCTTGGATTCTGGTAGATCAGTGATAAAATCTACCGATAACTGTGACCACGGACGAGTAGGTACTGGTAACAGTCTCAGAGGACCCTCCGGAGGACGCCGCCGACTTTTATTGCGTGCACAGACAAAGCATCTCTTAACAAAGTCGCGGATCTCCTGAGACATGCCTGGCCACCAGAAGTGTCTAGAACAAAGATCCAGAGTCCCCCGAACCCCCGGATGGCCTGCGAAAACCGACGAATGAGATTCTTCGATGACTCTGAGACGTAAGGTCTCTGGCACAAACCATCTGCTCTCCGGCACCCCCGCAGGAGCGTCCTGCTGACAGTTCTGTAGTTGAGGGACGAAGTTAGATTCTACAGCTGCCACCACCACCCCAGGTGCCAAGATATTCTCGGGAGTCAAAGTCTCACTTTCTGGCGCCCTGAAACTCCGTGACAGGGCATCCGCCTTCACGCTCTTCTCTCCTGGGATATATGTCATGACGAAATTAAACCTGGCGAAAAACAACGCCCACCTGGCTTGACGAGCAGAGAGTCTTTTAGCATTGGCAAGATATACCAAATTCTTGTGATCAGTATACATGGTAATGGGGTGTCTAGCCCCCTCAAGATGGTGTCACCACTCTTCTAAAGCCCATTTGATCGCCAGTAACGCACATGGACTATACCCAGATCTCCCACTGACTTCCTGAGACAATACAGCTCCTGCTCCCACCTCAGACGCATCTACCTCAATGAAAAAGGGTCATCGCGCATCTGGCTGTACTAGCACCGGAGCAGTAGTAAACACTCTTTTTAGATTTTAGATAAAGCCTCTATGACCGCAGGCGACCATTTTACCAAGTTGGCCCCCTTCTTAGTCAGATCGGTCAAGGGTTGAGTGATAACTGAGTAATTCTTAATGAATTTACGGTAAAAATTTGCGAAACCGTTGGAGAGCCTTAAGGTTGTCTGGTCTGACCCATTGGGAGATTGCTGCTACTTTATTAGACTCTATCCGAATCTCCGTGGGTGAGACCACATAACCCAGGAAAGATACTTGTTTAGTACCAAATGTACATTTCTCCAACTTGACAAAAACTTGATACTCACTCAAGCGGGTCAGAACCAACCTCAGGTGCTGCACATGTGAATCCCAGTCTGGAGAATACACCAGAATGTCATCAAGATATATGACCAGAAATACCCCCAGGAAGTCGTGGAAGACCGCGTTCATAAAACCCTGGAACATAGTGTGGGAGTTACAGAGTCTGAAGGGCATGACCAGACATTCAAAATGTCCTAACGGGGTGTTGAACGAGGTCTTCCATTCATCTCCCTCTCGAATGCAAATTAAATTGTAAGCCCCCCTTAAGTTTAGTTTGGAAAACCAGTGGCCTCTACCACCTGATTCAACAAGTCCAGAATCAGGGGCAAGGAGCACTGGTTCTTCACTGTGATTTTATTCAGAGCCTGATAATCCACACAAGGCCTAAATGTCCCATTCTTCTTTTCAACAAAGAAGAGACCTGCCCCAGCAGGGCACCTTGATGGCCGGATATGTCTCTTGGCCAGAGACTCCGAGATATAGCACTTAAGGGCTTTGTTCTTATGCCCCGACAAATTGAAAATGGCTCCCTTAGGGATGGGGCTGTCGGGAATCACATCAATACCACCAGTTTTTTTGAGAATACATCCTCAAAATCGGACAAATATTCCGGGACCAGTATGGTATCTGCTGAGCACATGGCTATAGTAGTTAAGTGATTATGACAGGACGACCCCCAATGTGTCAATTCCCGGGTGGACCAATCAAATTGGGGGTTGTGCAGTGCCAACCAGGGCATACAAAGTACCACATAAACAGACATCTTTTCCATAACCAGGAAAGACAGATTCTCAGAATGGAGAGCACCCACAGTGAACTGTAAAATGGGAGTCCTCCATTGGACAACACCTGCAGAGAGAGGGGTTGAATCAATACTGATGAAGTGTATGGGGGGCTTCAGCATGGAAAATTCGGTCATCAGAGGTCTGACAAAATTTAAATTAATCAGATTGGCAGCAGCACCCGAATCAATAAAGGCTTGACCGTATTGAATAAAATTCCGGAAGCCAACCTGACAAGGCACCAACAACTTAGCGAATACCTGTAATCCTAGGCGATCCTCCCGACAATCGCCTAGGATCTGTAGTTTTTCCGCCGGTTCAGACTGATGTTGCCGTTGCTTCTGTGGACAGGTTGCTACCCAATGTCCGGCTTCCCCACAGCAGAGGCAAAGACGGTGAGTCATCCGGAACTGTCGCTGTTCCCCGGGACTTAGCTGGTCCACTTCCATAGGCTCGGCTCCAGGAGATGGCATGGGAGAAGTGGGAGCGGGTCTGCAGGACTCACTAGTTTTACAGGCCTGGCGTTCCTTTTCTCTAGATCTCAGTCTCCTGTCAGCCTTTACTGCCAATTCCATTGCCTCATTAAGTGTTGCGGGAACCGGATGGGAAATAATTAGATCCTTGACAGCATCAGAAAGACACAACAAAAACACATCTTTGAGGGCACCTTCATTCCAGAAGGTTTCACCGGCATACTGTCTAAACTTAGAGCAATAGTCTTTAGCACACTGCTGCCCCTGACGCAAAGCCATGAGGTGAGATACAGCTAACCCCGCCCAGTCCGGCTCATCAAAAATATATCCTAGTTCCCGAAAAAAACAAATCAACAGACTGCAGGCAAGCCAAACTCTCGGGTAAGGAGTAGGCCCATGTCTGGGGGGGGGGACCCCGCAGTAGGGACATAATCAATCCCACCATCTGGGACTCTGAGTCGGAGGATCCGGGCTGCATCTGGAAATATAGTCTACATGCCTGCTGTAAAACAAAAAACTTGCTTCTCTCCCTGGAAAACATCTCAGGGAGAGGACACTTTGGCTCAGGATAGACGGGGCGGCAGGAACCTGTGCTAACACTCCCTGCTCCTGGGCCACCATACAACTGGACAGGTTTTGGATCACAACCACTGGATCCTGCAACTAACTATCAAGGACACTCATAGTCTCCATTGGAGAGCAAACAAAAACCACAGGGTAATTTAAGGGCCAGTTATTATGTTACAGTATCCTACCCGATGATATGCCAGCCTGGGTTGCCCTAGAACTTACCTGCAACCCCTGTCTCTGCCTACATGCCTCCACTCCTGGCTAACCCCAGGCAGGCAACTGGGCAGCGGTCCCTGCTCTCACTAGGGACCGAGAGGGGGAACTGGCGTACCAAGGTAGAACAGGGTAGAATACCGAAAGGAAGGGCAGATGAAGAAAACCAACAAGAAATACACACAGACCAAGGCAGATGGGATAACCTGGCAAATATAGCACAAGCTGACAAACAGGAGACTGACAGAGGCAGGATGCTAGTACACTGACAGAAACCAATAACTGGCAGTGAATGGACCTCACTGAAAGCCTTATAAACAGAAGCCTCCACCCAGGGGCGGAGAGAGGGAGGGGACTACCTCCCAGCAGAATCCCATAACCAGTGGTTCGTGCATAGAGCTGCACTCACAGGCGTGTGCGTGCACGTTGCCGCCCGGACCCAAGAGTGCGCGCACCGCACCGGCCAGCCACCTACGCCCCGGCAGCCACCGCATGGTAACACATATATGTGTGGTGTTATAACATTCATCTCCTGACTAACTGCTATGCCACATGTAGTGTTATTTATTTTAAGAATCATTATCCCTGTTTCCAACTAGTGAGAGTCAAGGGTGCCACAGATTCCTGACTTGGGGTTGCCCTCATCAGGGCAGGTGCTCTGTTTTTAGGTAGGGTCTAATTACATTAGTAAATTACGGTCAGATTTCATGTTTCTCCACTTTTGGTTTCTTGGGGTGAGGAATTACTAATCCCAGCATTTGTGATACCAGCATTAGTATAATTTCCCCCAGGTCACGGTGCACTTAATAAGTGCAGCACTAGCAGCTCCATGCGCCTTCACAGAAATGTACGCCTGTTCCTGACCAGGTGTATACAGTATTTCTGCCATATTTTATGCCAGTTTCTGGTGTAAATTATACAATTGTCAGTATGGGGTGGCCATGCCTCCACCCAACAGACCATGCGCACTTTCCCTGAAAGTGGCTAGGCTGGTGCAGAAGGTTGAAAAGTCACAATATTTTGCGCAATCAGCCCTTGGGCCAAGTTTTGTGACTTTTCTCCTCTAGTTTTCTGATCTAGAGCCTTCGTAAATGTCCCCCTTGTTTTTTCCATGTTAGAATATTGGAGGACATTTAAGAAGGCTTTACACCAAAAAAACTGGCATAGAAAAGTCACAACATTTGGTGCAAGGGCTGTTTGTGGAAAAATGTTATGACTTTTCAGCCCTCTACACTGGCCTTGCCATTTTCAGATAAGTGAAGGTGGATGGAGTTGCTGGGGATGCGCTTACGAGTACCCTGCACTGGGGAAAATTATACTCAGCCCTGTATTGGAGATGACAAGTTTAGTAATGTTTCCCCATTGTGTATATCCATCCTTTTAGGACATCAGTTTGCATCTGATCCAGGCGAGGTGTTTTGTGTCCAGCTTGAATGTAACACAAGAGTTATGGGATTAACCTAAAGATCATCCAAAATAGATGCCGGCAAAAGTCTTCCAAATTGCTAGGGGTGTGGTGGTACTAACCAGGACCAGAAGGGGCCTAATTTTAATTTTTTCTATTGGGTTTCTTCAGTTCTATGTAGACGCTAAAGGCAATAACTCTAAGATAAAGTCATAGAATTGCAATTTAAGCAGTTTTCTGGAAAGTGCCTCTGTAATAGAGGTACTTCGAAAGTCAAACTGTACATGTGCAGGAGTAGATGGTAATACAGAGAGGCTTCACCGTCTCATTAATACACAGACGGGGTCCCGGCTGTTTAAATAAGCTATTGATCTGTTTAACATTGTCTTTTTTTAAGGCAATTTAATTGCATTTTTCTACTTTCGTTGTCTTTTTCTTGGTTTAATGGTCATTTTTTATGCTGCTTTGCCGAGTGCGGTCGGTCTGTGATGTTATCTCGATATACACAGGGAGGGAGTCTTGATAGAGGGGGCTATTTATATAATAGGACGGATAGCCATAAACCTTGGCAGCCTAAGACCATGTGACGCGGGCAATGAAAAGGTTAATTAGCATTAGACGGTGCAATAAATTCCTGAAGTGGAACAAGCACATTTATCGTCTTCATTGTCCCCCAGCATTTACACACTTGCGGCAGACATGGCTATCTCCATTAACATGATGCATTGCGTGTTATTTAAAGCCATATTAAGAGGAGGAGGACTGAAGAGCAGAACATCCAATATCCTGAAAGCACTTCATTAACTCATAAGAGCCTTGTTGCAAAAATCGCTCCCGGAGGATACTTAATCAGAGAGTTGCAGCATACTTCAAGTGGGGCAAGGGTGAGGGGGGCATTGAGAAATTAAAATGAGCTAGTCCTTTTGGAACTGGCTTGTGCCTTTAGGTCCTCATTCTCCATAATTAGTTATGTTTGTGTCTTCTAATGCCCATGAGTGTAACTATAGAGAGTGCAGTGGTTGCATCGCAGCAAGGCCCCTATATCCCAGTGCTATGTCTAGTTTGCCAACTTTGTCACCAAAAAAACACCAGCTAGGGTAAAAATGGGGCGTGGTTTAAGGGTGTGGCTTGTCATGATGTATGTTTTTACCTCCATTATTCTAGTGCCCCCTTTAGGGATCCGAATAGTAATAGTGCCTCTTTAGATACAGCACTCCCCTCACCCCGCAATGCTTGCACTGCTAGAACGCCTCGGCATCCGGCACCTGGCAGCCTCTAGTGAGTGCTGAGCTACCAGACAGGTGATTCGGAAGTGGCATCACCTGACAAGTGGCTCAACGCTCAACTATAAGCCAGGGCGCACTGACAGCGCAGGCATTATGAATTAAGGGGAGTGCTGTATCTGCCCCAATGGTACAGATTTTGACTCTGTTTCGGATGTGGAAATGCTACAGAATTTTGCACTGCGAAAGTTCTGCAGCATTTCTGCCCCATATCAACATACCCTCATGGTGCTCTACACAAGAAGTGTAACCCCTAATCTCACATCGATGGTCTCTCACCCAGCCAACCAAAACCCTACTGTGCACTAATGAGAAGCAAGAATCCTGAAACAGCTTTCTGTAAATGAGTATTCTGCTTCAGTTTACATCCTTGGTCACTTTTCAAGGTTGTTAAAGGGTCTAGATTATCATTTTTTTTTATTAAAATGACCCTCCAGGCCTGGAGAAGCAAAAATGGCGGAACTGCTTAGAATCACCGACTGGAGGAGACCTCCAGGGTCATCGGGCCCAACCCCCTGCTCAGTGCAGGATTCACTAAATCATCCCAGACAGATATTTGTCCAGCCTTTGTTTGAACACTTCCATTGAAGGAGAACTCACAACCTCCCGTGGTAACCTGTTCCACTCATTGATCACCCTGTCAGAAAAATATTTTCTAATATCTAATTTGTGTCTCCTCCCTTTCAGTTTTATCCCATTGCTTCTGGTCTTTCCTTGTGCAAATTAGAATAGGGCTAATCCCTCTGCACTGTGACAGCCCTTCAGATATTTGTAGACAGCTATTAAGTCTCCTCTCAGCCTTCTTTTTTGCAAGCTAAACATTCCCAGTTCCTTTAACCGTTCCTCATAAGACATGGTTTGCAGACTGCTCACCATCTTGGTAACTCTTCTCTGAACTTGCTCCAGTTTGACTATATCTTTTTTAAAGTGGGATGCGCAGAACTGGACACAGTATTCCAGGTGAGGTCTGACTAAGGAAGAGTAGAGGGGGATAATGATATCATGTGATCTGGACTCTATGCTTCTCTTAATACATCCCAGAATTGTGTTTGCCTTTTTGCTGCTGCATCACATTGTTGACTTATGTTCAGTCTATGATCTATTAGTATACCAAAGTCTTTTTAACATATGTTGCTGCTTAGCCCAATTTCTCCCATTGTGTATGTGCTTTTTTCATTCTTCTTGCCCAGATGTAGGACTTTGCATTTCTCCTTGTTAAATACCATTCTGTTAGTCGCCGTCCACCGTTCAAGCTTTTCTAGATGTTTTTGAATACTCTCTTCCCTAGTGTTAGCTACCCCTCCTAGCTTCGAGTCGTCGGCAAATTTGATCAGTTTCCCATCAATTCCCTCCTCCAGATCATTTATAAAAATGTTGACCAACACTGGGCCTAGGACAGAGCCTTGTGGTACTCCACTTGATACATTCTTCCACTTGGATGTGCAGCCATTTATGACCACTCTTTGAGTCCGATCACTCAGCCAGTTGTGAATCCACTTAACAGTTGCCTTGTCAATCCCATATTTGGTCATTTTTTTCAATAAGAATGGTATGAGATACTTTGTCAAATGCTTTACTAAAATCAAGATATACTATATCCCCCTCATTTCCCTAATCAACCCAGTTGTGATTCTGTTAGAGAAAAAAGTTAGATTCATCTGGCATGGCTTGTTTGTTACAAACCCATGCCGGCTCTAGTTAATTACTCTTTTTTACCCAAGTACTTGCATACATGCTGCTTAATAATTTGTTCAAAGATCTTTACCTGTATAGAAGTCAGGCTCGCAGGCCTGTAGTTTTCTGGATCCAGCTTCTTCCCTTTTTTCAAGATAGGGACAACATTTGCCCTTTTCCAATCTCCTGGGCCTTCTCCTGTTCTCCAGTAATTTTCAAAGATTATGGTGAGTGGTTCAGCAATTACCTCTGCTGCTTCCTTTAGTATCCTAGGATGTAATTCATCTGGACCTCGAGACTTGAATTCATTTAAGTTAGCTAAGTGTTCCCTCACCATCTCTCTGCTTATAGATAGCCAGCATTCTTTTATTTGCCCAATAGCACAGGGAATATTAGTTGATGTTCCATCTACTTTCTGAGAGAAAACAGATACAAAATAAGAATTTAAAAGTTCGGCCTTCTCAACATCAGTCTTGACCAATTCACCATTTTTATCTTGCAAGCATCCATTAGCATCTTTTGACTTTTCTTTTGCTTTTGACATACTCTCAAAATCCTTTTTTATTGCCTTTGGCCTCTGTTAAAAGCATCAATTCATTATCAGATTTAGCTTTTCGGACACTTGCCCTACAGTTTCTGCAGACTGCATTATATTCTTCTTTAAATATTTCCCCCTCTTTCCACTTGATAAGCATGTTTTTCTTTGTTTTTAGCATGTATGCAAGTTCTGTGTTCATCCATGTTCGTCTCTTTAAATGCTTCCCATTCTTTCTTCTTTTAGGGATTGTTAACGATTGTGCTTTGAGATTGAGCTTCTCTGACTACCTGATGCACGCTGTATATTAGTTTGCCATTTTTCCTGAAGCACATTGAACATCATTTAGAAGCTTTTCAGCACCTTCATGGGCCATTCTCACAATAGACAAGAGGAGGCCCATTGACTTGTATGGAAGTTCTGGACCTGTTCTGTGATCTGTGCAGGGGGTCATTTTTCAGGGAAAGGAGTAGATAGTCACAGCTGATCACCTATTGTTAATGGTGGACCCTCTGTTATCTCCATATAGGTGTCACCTCTCAGTGTAATCCTGCCTGTGATGTTAGTGACATGACGGCTGCAAAGCTTTCTCTACAGATCAGGAAGTATCATTCGATTAGGCTCTGTGGCCAGTGTGCAAAATGCAGAATTTATTCGTTTTTAAAAAAAATACAGTTTGTGATCGAAAATTTAAAAAAAAAAATCACCAAAAATATGTAAAAAATGTTTAACACAAAAATGTGATTTACACAATTACTCATTTTCTGATTACACATTCCCTTTAAAAGGTTGGATATTAATGCAAAGGCTACCTACCTTCCACTAGGTGGCTCTATGGAGGGTTATTCTGTCACTCATTTGCATAGCATTGTCCCAGGAGACATTGCAAGGCCTATAAGACTCTGTTCCCCCCAGTGGTTCTCTCCACAAGGAGAATGATCACCTCCTCAGACTCAGGTTCTAAGATAAATCATATACTGACATTTGGGTTTCCAACCAAAAAAATGATGTAACCCTATAGCTAACATCCCTCCATTCTCTATTTAATCCTTGTAGCCTCCATATAATACAGATCAGAGCAGATTGGAAGCGATGTATCATTATATAGAATATTAAGCATCGTAGCATTGCCTATAGAAGTCCAAAGAAGCCGTGATAATATTTTAGCACATTGAGGGGTTTCCTCTCCTCTACACACATCCTTAATCTCAGTATTGATTAGCCTATGACAGAGATGTTGTGTTAGAGCGTGTGCGTGTCGATACACTGCCATGGCCTCCAGCATTACTCACATAGCGGGGAGTAACGGGAAACTCATCAGGGAGGTAAAAGATAAAGGACTCTGGAATATGGAGGGGAGCGGTGGTGGATAGATATGCGCAAATCTGATGTGATTGAGAGATTAGGAAGATTACTCATTGCCCAGGCAGGAAGTCAACAGGATTTTATGGTCATCATCATATCTGAACAACATCTCATCTTCTATATCAAGCATAATAGTTCACAAGGTGCCCGGAAGACATTTGTTGCATTGATAGATATCCAGCTTTAAGAAGATCTGCTCACTTTGAGAAATGCACAAAATGCATAAAGTCAGGACCATACAGAAAACTTTAATCAGCTTGACCCCTTAAAAGGGCACCAACCTGACTGAGGAGAAAAATGAAAAGCTGGCAATTAACCATTTAGGATGTTCTCACCTGGATTTCCTCCATATTTTGGATTAAAAGGGCATTTAAACGCTTGAAGAATACTCAGGATAGGTTGTCCACGTTGGGGTTGGAGCCAGAAGTGTTAGGCCACACTCACACATGCGCTCGCCAAATAGCATCAATCTTGATTGCTGCGGCTTTCCACGATTTTACTTTAGTTTTCGGATGCAGGTTCCTGCCTCCGACAGCGGGTTTTAGTGCACTCCATCAATGTGATGACGTGTGATAAACGCGGTAAAATAGAGCACACAGCACTCGAGTGCATGTCTATGAGGCCGTATTGAAATTAATGTGAGCGCTATACCGCGACTCCCACTGTCGTGCCTTCAGCAGTCTTTGTTCAGTAAGACTGTCTGTACTGTATAATGTATTATGGTATTGGTTTATTTCTGGCATTACTAGTTGGTTTTTCTGTTAGGGCTCCATCTAGTGGGCATTTATATTCTGAGCCTCAGTCTATTTTGTCCTCTGTGGGATGTTGTATCTTTTACCCATGACCTCGGTGACATCATCAACTCAGCCCACAGTAGACATTTTCTGGTATATTCTCTTCATGTCTGGACTGTTCTAGATACCCTCTGGAAATCTTCGTTACCCAGGCTCACAGTGCCATCGTCGGTATGTCAGAACCTCTACCTGATGTCATACTCTTACATGCTGTGTATATTATGTGTCCCGTTCCATGATTATACCCCTTTTAAAGTTTCTAGTCTTATGTGTTTTATTCAGATAGCATAGCATGTGTCCTAGTGTACCTCACATGTATGTAACGTATTCTATGTACTGCTATGTTGATGTACATTGCTAAGTGCATTGTTTTCCTTGTTCTACAGTTTTAGGGTGCATTCACACGAACGTATATCGGCTCGGTTCTCACGCCCAGCCGATATATGGTGTCCTCATCTGCAGGGTGAGGCTGGAAGAGCCAGGAGCAGTAACTGAGCTCCCGCCCCCTCTCTGCCTCTTCCCCACCCCTCTGCACTATTTTCAATAGGGAGAGACGGGGCGGGGCATGGCTAATTATCGGAACTTAGCCCTGCCCATGTCCCGCCTCTCCCCATTGCAAATAGTGCAGAGGGGCGGAGAGGGGGTGGAAAGGAGGCAGAGAGGGGGCGAGAGCTCAGTTCCTGCTCCTGGCTCTTCCATCCTCCCCCCCTGCAGATGAGGATGATGTATATCGGCTCGGCATGAAAACCAAGCCAATATACGTTTGTGTGAATGCAGCCCTACCTCTACCTTGCAATAAAGTTGAAAGTGGATATTGCTACATCGTCATTGTGTTGCAGGGAAGGTTATCTGCCTGTCTACTTATGCTCCACTAATAGGGAGGACAGAACACCCACAGTGCTCAAAGCGACGTGGTAATCGTGGTAAAAAGTGCCTGTGTTAAAAGTGGCCTAATTAAAGCCTCCGCTCTCATTGAAATCAATTGGAGCAATATCTTCCATTGCACTTTCTGCTCCGACCTCAATGCAGACGTCCGACTCAAATGCAGGGCTGAGATAAGCTGATCATCAGGGACTTCAACCTGTGGACCCCACAGATCAGCTGTTGATGACCTATCCTGAGGATATATCATCAATACTGCAAAGGGTTAAAAGGGTTTTCCTACCTTAGCTCCATCATGTGGATGGCGCTGGATTAGAAGTTGAGCCCGCACCATCCCCCAGCGGGAGCCAGCTGATAGCAATAGCTGGCCGCCTGCTGCAACAGCAGGGATGATTAAGAATGGTGATCCCCACTGTTAACCCTCTACATGACTCAATCTATTTAGATTGTGGCATGTAAAGGGTTCACTACGGGAGCGGACAGCTGCTCTATATAAGACACCACACAGGATAGCCGACAGCTCCTCCATATACTACTCCACACAGGAGAGCCGACAGCTCCTCTATATACTAGACCACACAGGAGAGCCGACAGCTCCTCTATACACTACACCACACAGGAGAGCCGACAGCTCCTCTATATACTACACCACACAGGAGAGCCGACAGCTCCTTTATATACTACAACACACAGGATAGACGATAGCTCCTCTATATACTACACCACACAGTAGAGCCAGCAGCTCCTCTATATACTACACCTCTCAGGAGAGCCAACAGCTCCTCTATATACTACACTACACAGGAGAGCATACAGCTCCTCTATATACTAAACCACACAGGAGAGCCAACAGCTCCTCTATATACTACACCACACAGGAGAGCCGACAGATCCTCTATATACTACACCATATAGGAGAGACGACAGCTCCTCTATATACTAAACCACACAGGAGAGCCAACAGCTCCTCTATATACTACACCACACAGGAGAGCCGACAGCTCCTTTATATACTACAACACACAGGATAGACGATAGCTCCTCTATATACTACACCACACAGTAGAACCAGCAGCTCCTCTATATACTACACCTCTCAGGAGAGCCAACAGCTCCTCTATATACTACACCATACCGGAGAGCCAACAGCTCCTCTATATACTACACCACACAGGAGAGACGATAGCTCCTCTATATAATACAACACACAGCAGAGTCAACAGCTCTTCCATATACTACACCATAAAGGAGAACCGAAAACTCCTCTATATACTACACCATAGAGGAGAGACGACAGCTCCTCTATATACTACACCATAGAGGAGAGACAACAGCTTCTCTATATACTTCACCACACAGGGGAGCCGACAGCTCCTGTATATACTACACCACAGAGAAGAGCCAACAGCTCCTCTATATACTATTCCTCACAGGCGAGCCAACAGCTCCTCTATATACTACACCATACAGGAGAGCCAACAGCTCTTCTATATACTACGCCACACAGGAGAGACAACAGCTCTTCTATATGCTACACCACACGGGAGAGCCGACAGCTCCCCTATATACTACACCACACAGGAGAGCCGACAGCCCCTCTATATACTACACCACACAGGAGAGCCGACAGCTCCTCTATATACTACACCAAACAGGGGAGCCGACAGCTCCTCTATATACTACACCACACAGGAGAGCCAGCAGCTCCTCTATATACTACACCTCATAGGAGAGCCACCAACTCCTCTATATACTATACCACACAGGAGAGCCACCAACTCCTCTATATACTATACCACACAGGAGAGCCAACAGCTTCTCTATATACTACATCACACAGGAGAGCCGACAGCTTCTCTATATACTACATCACCCAGGAGAACCGTTAGCTCCTCTATATACTACACCTCACAGGAGAGCCAACAGCTCCTCTATATACTACACCGTACAGGAGAGCCGAAAACTCCTCTATATACTACACCACACAGGAGAGCTGACAGCTCCTCTATATAATACACCACACAGGAGAGCTGACAGCTCCTCCATATACTACACCATACAGGAGAGCCGAAAACTCCTCTATATACTACACCATAGAGGAGAGACGACAGCTCCTCTATATACTACACCAAACAGGGGAGCCGACAGCTCCTCTATATACTACAGCACACACAAGTGACGACAGCTCCTCTATATACTACACCACACGGGAGAGCCGACAGCCCCTCTATATACTTCACCACAGAGAAGAGCCAACAGCTTCTCTATATACTACACCACACAGTAGAAACGACAGCTCCTCTATATAGTACAACACACAGGAGAGCCAGCAGCTCCTCTATATACTACACCTCATAGGAGAGCCACCAACTCCTCTATATACTATACCACACAGGAGAGCCACCAACTCCTCTATATACTATACCACACAGGAGAGCCAACAGCTTCTCTATATACTACATCACACAGGAGAGCCGACAGCTTCTCTATATACTACATCACCCAGGAGAACCGTCAGCTCCTCTATATACTACACCTCACAGGAGAGCCAACAGCTCCTCTATATACTACACCATACAGGAGAGCCGAAAACTCCTCTATATACTACACCACACAGGAGAGCTGACAGCTCCTCCATATACTACACCATACAGGAGAGCCGAAAACTCCTCTATATACTACACCATAGAGGAGAGACGACAGCTCCTCTATATACTACACCAAACAGGGGAGCCAATAGCTCCTCTATATACTACAACACACAAAAGTGACGACAGCTCCTCTATATACTACACCACAAGGGAGAGCCGACAGCCCCTCTATATACTTCACCACAGAGAAGAGCCAACAGCTTCTCTATATACTACACCACACAGGAGAAACGACAGCTTCTCTATAAACTACACCACACAGTAGAGCCAGCAGCTCCTTTATATACTACACCTCATAGGAGAGCCAACAGCTCCTCTATATACTACACCACACAGGGGAGCCGACAGATCCTCTATATATAACACCTCACAGGAGAGCCAACAGCTCCTCTATATACTACACCACACAGAAGAGGCAACAGCTCCTCTATATACTACACCACACAGGAGAGACGACAGCTTCTCTATATACTACACCACACAGGAGAGCCACCAACTCCTCTCTATACTATACCAGACAGGAGAGATGACAGCTTCTCTATATACTACACCACACAGGAAAGCCGACAGCTTCTCTATATACTACACCACACAGGAGAACCAGCAGCTCCTCTATATACTACACCTCATAGGAGAGCCAATAGCTCCTCTATATACTACACCATACGGGAAAGCGAACAGCTCCTCTATATACTACACCACACAGGAGAGCCGACAGCTCCTCTATATACTACACCATACAGGAGAGCCAAAAACTGTCTCTATATACTACACCACACAGGAGAGCTGACAGCTCCTCTATATACTACACCACACAGGAGAGACGACAGCTCCTCTATATACTACACCACACAGGAGAGCCACCAACTCCTCTATATACTATACCACACAGGAGAGCTGACAGCTTCCCTATATACTACACCACACAGGAAAGCAGACAGCTTCTCTATATACTACACCACACAGGAAAGCCGACAGCTTCTCTATATACTACACCACACAGGAGAACCAGCAGCTCCTCTATATACTACACCTCATAGGTGAGCCAATAGCTCCTCTATATACTACACCATACGGGAAAGCGAACAGCTCCTCTATATACTATACCGCACAGGAGAGCCGACAGCTCCTCTATATACTACACCACACAGGAGAGCCGACAGCTCCTCTATATACTACACCATACAGGAGAGCCAAAAACTCCTCTATATACTACACCACACAGGAGAGCTGACAGCTCCTCTATATACTGCACCACACAGGAGAGACGACAGCTCCTCTATATACTACACCACACAGGAGAGCCACCAACTCCTCTATATACTATACCGCACAGGAGAGCCAACAGCTCTTCTATATACTACACCACACAGGAGAGCCGACAGCTCCTCTATATACTACACCACACAGTAGAGCCAGCAGCTCCTCTATATACTACACCTCTCAGAAGAGCCAACAGCTCCTCTATGTACTACACTATACCGGAGAGCCAACAGCTCCTCTATATACTACACCACACAGGAGAGATGATAGCTCCTCTATATACTATAACACACAGCAGAGTCAACAGCTCTTCCATATACTACACCATACAGGAGAACCGAAAACTCCCCTATATACTACACCATAGAGGAGAGACGACAGCTCCTCTATATACTACGCCATAGAAGAGAGACGACAGCTTCTCTATATACTTCACCACACAGGGGAGCCGACAGCTCCTGTATATACTACACCACAGAGAAGAGCCAACAGCTCCTCTATATACTACACCTCACAGGAGAGCCAACAGCTCCTCTATATACTACACTATACAGGAGAGCCAACAGCTCCTCTATATACTACGCCACACAGGAGAGACAACAGCTCTTCTATATGCTACACCACACGGGAGAGCCGACAGGTCCCCTATATACTACACCACACAGGAGAGCCGACAGCCCCTCTATATACTACACCACACAGGAGAGCCGACAGCTCCTCAATATACTACACCGAAAGGGGAGCCGACAGCTCCTCTATATACTACAACACACAGGAGAGCCACCAACTCCTCTATATACTATACCACACAGGAGAGTCAACAGCTTCTCTATATACTACATCACACAGGAGAGCCGACAGCTTCTCTATATACTACATCACACTGGAGAACCGTCAGCTCCTCTATATACTACACCTCATAGGAGAGCCAACAGCTCCTCTATATACTACACCATACAGGAGAGCCTAAAACTCCTCTATATACTACACCACACAGGAGAGCTGACAGCTCCTCTATATACTACACCACACAGGAGAGCTGACAGCTCCTCCATATACTACACCATACAGGAGAGCTGAAAACTTCTCTATATACTACACCATAGAGGAGAGACGACAGCTCCTCTATATACTACACCAAACAGGGGAGCCGACAGCTCCTCTATATACTACAACACACACAAGTGACGACAGCTCCTCTATATACTACACCACACGGGAGAGCCGACAGCCCCTCTATATACTTCACCACAGAGAAGAGCCTATAGCTTCTCTATATACTACACCACACAGGAGAAACAGCAGCTCCTCTATATAGTACAACACACAGGAGAGCCACCAACTCCTCTATATACTTTATCACACAGGAGAGCCGACAGCTCCTCTATATACTATACCGCACAGGAGAGCCGACAGCTCCTCTATATACTACACCACACAGGAGAGCCGACAGCTCCTCTATATACTACACCATACAGCAGAGCCAAAAACTCCTCTATATACTACACCACACAGGAGAGCTGACAGCTCCTCTTTATACTACACCACACAGGAGAGACGACAGCTCCTCTATATACTACACCACACAGGAGAGCCACCAACTCCTCTATATACTATACCACACAGGAGAGCTGACAGCTTCTCTATATACTACACCACACAGGAAAGCCGACAGCTTCTCTATATACTACACCACACAGGAGAGCCAGCAGCTCCTCTATATACTACACCTCATAGGAGAGCCAATAGCTCCTCAATATACTAGACCATATGGGAGAGCGAACAGCTCCTCTATATACTATACCGCACAGGAGAGCAAACAGCTCCTCTATATACTACACCACACAGGAGAGCTGACAGCTCCTCTATATACTATACCACACAGGAGAGACGACAGCTCCTCTATATACTACACCATACAGGAGAGCCACCAACTCCTCTATATACTATACCACACAGGAGAGCTGACAGCTCCTCTATATACTACACCACACAGGAAAGCCGACAGCTTCTCTATATACTACACCACACAGGAGAGCCAGCAGCTCCTCTATATACTATACCTCATAGGAGAGCTAACAGCTCCTCTATATACTATATCGCACAGGAGAGACGACAGCCCCTCTATATACTACACCACACAGGAGAGCCGACAGCCCCTCTATATACTACACCACACAGGAGAGCCGACAGCTCCTCTATGTACTACACCATACAGGAGAGCCGAAAACTCCTTTATATACTACACCACACAGGAGAGCTGACAGCTCCTCTATACACTACACCACACAGGAGAGTCAACAGCTCCTCCATATACTACACCATACAGGAGAGCCGAAAACTCCTCTATATACTACACCATAGAGGAGAGACGACAGCTCCTCTATATACTACAACACACAGGAGAGCCGACAGCTCTTCTATATACTACACCACACGGGAGAGCCGACAGCTCCTCTATATACTACACCACGGAGAAGAGCCAACAGCTCCTCTATATACTACACCTCATAGGAGAGCCAATAGCTCCTCTATATACTACACCATATGGGAGAGCGAAAGCTCCTCTATATACTATACCGCACAGGACAGCCAACAGCTCCTCTATTTACTACACCACACAGGAGAGCCGACAGCTCCTCTATATACTACACCATACAGGAGAGCCGAAAACTCCTCTATATACTACACCACACAGGAGAGCTGACAGCTCCTCTATATACTACACCACACAGGAGAGACGACAGCTCCTCTATATACTACACCATACAGGAGAGCCGAAAACTCCTCTATATACTACACCACACAGGAGAGCTGACAGCTCCTATATATACTACACCACACAGGAGAGACGACAGCTCCTCTATATACTACACCATACAGGAGAGCCACCAACTCCTCTATATACTATACCACACAGGAGAGCTGACAGCTCCTCTATATACTACACCACACAGGAAAGCCGACAGCTTCTCTATATACTAAACCACACAGGAGAGCCAGCAGCTCATCTATATACTACACCTCATAGGAGAGCCAACAGCTCCTCTGTATACTACACCATACGGGAGAGCGAACAGCTCCTCTATATACTATACCGCACAGGAGAGACGACAGCTCCTCTATATACTACACCACACAGGAGAGCCGACAGCTCCTCTATATACTACACCATACAGGAGAGCTGAAAACTCCTTTATATACTACACCACACAGGAGAGCTGACAGCTCCTCTATATACTACACCACACAGGAGAGTCAACAGCTCCTCCATATACTACACCATACAGGAGAGCCGAAAACTCCCTACATACACACCATAGAGGAGAGCCAACAGCTCCTCTATATACTACACCATACAGGAGAGCCGAAAACTCCTCTATATACTACACCACACAGGAGAGCTGACAGCTCCTCTATATACTACACCATATGGGAGAGCGAACAGCTCCTCTATACACTATACCGCACAGGAGAGCCAACAGCTCCTCTATATACTACACCACACAGGAGAGCCGACAGCTCCTCTTTATACTACACCACACAGTAGAGCCAGCAGTTCCTCTATATACTACACCTCTCAGGAGAGCCAACAGCTCCTCTATATACTACACCATACCGGAGAGCCAACAGCTCCTCTATATACTACACCACACAGAAGAGATGATAGCTCCTCTATATACTACAACACACAGCAGAGTCAACAGCTCTTCCATATACTACACCATACAGGAGAACCGAAAACTCCTCTATATACTACACCATAGAGGAGAGACGACAGCTCCTCTATATACTACACCATAGAGGAGAGACAACAGCTTCTCTATATACTTCACCACACAGGGGAGCCGACAGCACCTGTATATACTACACAACAGAGAAGAGCCAACAGCTCCTCTATATACTACACCTCACAGGAGAGCCAACAGCTCCTCTATATACTACACTATACAGGAGAGCCAACAGCTCCTCTATATACTACGCCACACAGGAGAGACAACAGCTCTTCTATATGCTACACCACACGGGAGAGCCGACAGGTCCCCTATATACTACACCACACAGGAGAGCCGACAGCCCCTCTATATACTACACCACACAGGAGAGCCGACAGCTCCTCTATATACTACACCAAAAAGGGGAGCCGACAGCTCCTCTATAAACTACAACACACAGGAGAGCCACCAACTCCTCTATATACTATACCGCACAGGAGAGCCAACAGCTCCTCTATATACTACACCACACAGGAGAGCCGACAGCTCCTCTATATACTACACCATACAGGAGAGCCGAAAACTCCTCTATATACTACACCACACAGGAGAGCTGACAGCTCCTCTATATACTACACCACACAGGAGAGACGACAGCTCCTCTATATACTACACCATACAGGAGAGCCGAAAACTCCTCTATATACTACACCACACAGGAGAGCTGACAGCTCCTATATATACTACACCACACAGGAGAGACGACAGCTCCTCTATATACTACACCATACAGGAGAGCCACCAACTCCTCTATATACTATACCACACAGGAGAGCTGACAGCTCCTCTATATACTACACCACACAGGAAAGCCGACAGCTTCTCTATATACTACACCACACAGGAGAGCCAGCAGCTCCTCTATATACTACACCTCATAGGAGAGCCAACAGCTCCTCTGTATACTACACCATACGGGAGAGCGAACAGCTCCTCTATATACTATACCGCAGAGGAGAGACGACAGCTCCTCTATATACTACACCACACAGGAGAGCCGACAGCTCCTCTATATACTACACCATACAGGAGAGCCGAAAACTCCTTTATATACTACACCACACAGGAGAGCTGACAGCTCCTCTATATACTACACCACACAGGAGAGCTGACAGCTCCTCCATATACTACACCATACAGGAGAGCCGAAAACTCCTCTATATACTACACCACACAGGAGAGACGACAGCTCCTCTATATAGTACAACACGGAGGAGAGCCACCAACTCCTCTGTATACTATACCACACTGGAGAGCTGACAGCTGCTCTATATACTACACCATACAGAAAACCCGACAGCTTCTCTATATACTACACCACACAGTAGAGCCAGCAGCTCCTCTATATACTACACCTCTTAGGAGAGCCAACAGCTCCTCTATATACTACACCACACAGGAGAGACGACAGCTCCTCTATATACTATAACACACAGGAGAGCCACCAACTCCTCTATATACTACACCTCACAGGAGAGCAGACAGCTCCTCTATATACTACACCACACAGGAAAGCCGACAGCTCCTCTATATACTACACCACACAGGAGAGCTGACAGCTCCTCTATATACTACACCACACAGGAAAGCCGACAGCTTCTCTGTATACTACACCACACAGGAGAGCCAGCAGCTCCTCTATATACTACACCTCATAGGAGAGCCAACAGCTCCTCTATATACTACACCATACGGGAGAGCGAACAGCTCCTCTATATACTATACCGCACAGGAGAGACGACAGCTCCTCTATATACTACACCACACAGGAGAGCCGACAGCTCCTCTATATACTACACCATACAGGAGAGCTGACAGCTCCTCTATATACTACACCACACAGGAGAGTCAACAGCTCCTCCATATACTACACCATACAGGAGAGCCGAAAACTCCTTTATATACTACACCACACAGGAGAGCTGACAGCTCCTCTATATACTACACCACACAGGAGAGTCAACAGCTCCTCCATATACTACACCATACAGGAGAGCCGAAAACTCCTCTATATACTACACCATAGAGGGGAGACGACAGCTCCTCTATATACTACAACACACAGGAGAGCCGACAGCTCTTCTATATACTACACCACACGAGAGAGCCGACAGCTCCTCTATATACTACACCACGGAGAAGAGCCAACAGCTCCTCTATATACTACACCACACAGGAGAGACGACAGCTCCTCTATATAGTACAACACAGAGGAGAGCCACCAACTCCTCTGTATACTATACCACACTGGAGAGCTGACAGCTGCTCTATATACTACACCATACAGAAAATCTGACAGCTTCTCTATATACTACACCACACAGTAGAGCCAGCAGCTCCTCTATATACTACACCTCTTAGGAGAGCCAATAGCTCCTCTATATACTACACCATACCGGAGAGCCAACAGTTCCTCTATATACTACACCACACAGGAGAGACGACAGCTCCTCTATATACTACAACACACAGGAGAGCCACCAACTCCTCTATATACTACACCACACAGGAGAGCAGACAGCTTCTCTATATACTACACCACACAGGAAAGCCGACAGCTCCTCTATATACTACACCACACAGGAGAGCTTACAGCTCCTCTATATACTACACCACACAGGAGAGACGACAGCTCCTCTATATACTACACCACACAGGAGAGGTGACAGCTCCTCTATATACTACACCACACAGGAGAGCCCACAGCTCCTCTATATACTACACCACAAAGGAGATGCACAGGAGAACCAACAGCTATAAACTTCACTACTAATAGGGATCTCCAGGGTGTATTAATTAAATCATACCACTTTTTTTAGGTTGAAGCCATAAATTTTACAAATTGGACCCCTTGCTGTAGATAAGTTATTTAAAACTTTAATTTCTATTCGCCAACAGAAGATAAATACTCTGGCATATGTGCACTGCAAGGAGAAAGCTGAATGTTAGTGAAAGCAACCCTGAGGCACAGGACCATGTGTTTAATGTTAACTCCAGTTCTGGATTCATGTATTTGTCATGCGGCGTTTCAGAGCAGCCATAAATCATTGGCATTAATACAAGAATACAGTCACAGATTATGTTCTGCAGTTCTGACCCGAAGAATCTTAATCCTACAATATGGAACATTTATGAAAACTGAGGAGATAAACTGCCTATAGCCAATCCTGCAGAATCTCTCTGTAGGCTGAATGTACAAGTATTAATACCTCTACTGTACATGGGCATCTGGAACCTCCACTGCTGAATTTCTTGGCGTTCTCTTCACTTATTTCTTCCAAAATGATAAACACCCTGTAAATATACTGTACATGCTGGAGATGTCCCCTTTGGAGAAAGTAATTAAATTATGTGAGCCCTATTTGTCTCCAATGCATCTGAAATATAAAATAAAGCAACTTTGTGAATATTGTTGATGAAAAGTTTCTTACCGCTTTCTCTATACAGCTATTAGGAAGACTTAGGTGTCTCCATGTTTACAGACTACAAACAGACACTGTGTAGTCTTATCATAAAATAGTAGACTTGGAAGGGACCTCCGGGGTCTTCGGGTCCAACCCCCTGCTCAGTGCAGAATACACTAAATCATCGTAGATAAGAAATATTAGAAAAAACTTTCCTGCGCTCGTGTTGTGGTCCTCGTACCGGCCATCAGGATCAATATGAGCAGATCCAGTAGTATTATCAAAAATACTTTTATTCCTTACATGAAAAAGTTCTTAATAGCAGTCCATAAATCAGTCTATGATAAAATGTATAATAAAAATGCCCTAACAAATAGATGCAACGCCTTTCGGCGTATACAAAACGCCCTTATCAAGCATAAAGAACATACCCAAAATACATCTATATATAGTCAATCATACATACCTTTTCACACCGAGCCGATATATGGTGTCCTTTTCTGCAAGGGGGGAGGATGGAAGAGCCAGGAGCAGGAACTGAGCTCCTGCCCCCTCTCCACCACTCTCCACTATTTGCAATAGGAGGGGGTGAGACGGGGGCAGAGCTAAGTAATGCTGCTTAGCTCCACCCCCACCCTGCCCCACCCGCCCCTCCCATTGCAAATAGTGGCGAGGGGCGGGGAAGGGGCGGGAGCTCAGTTCCTGCTCCTGGCTCTTCCATCCTCCTCCCCCTGCAGACACGGACACCGTATATCGTCCGGGCATTAAAACCCAGCCGATATACGGTCATCTGAATAAGCCCTGAGCCTCAGGGCTTCCGCCCACTTGCCTTTTTTTCACGCGTTATAGCTTGTTTTTTTTTTGCGCGTTATAGCTTGCTTTTTTTCACGCGTTATAGCTTGCTTTTTTTTCAAGAGATTGTCAATGGGACTTTCTAATGTTAAAAACGCTTTGTAAGTTGGTGTGTTTTTAACATTAGAAAGTCCCATTGACAATCGCGTGAAAAAAAAGCAGCAATATAGCATGAAAAAAAAGCAAGCTATAACGCGTGAAAAAAAGGCAAGTGGGTGGGAGCCCTCAGAGCCTTGTGGTACCCCACTTGATACATTCTTCTACTTGGATGTGCAGCCATTTATGACCATCTTGGAGTACGATCACTCAGCCAATTGTGAATCCACCTAACAGTTGCCTTGTCAATCCCATATTTGGTCATTTTTTCAATAAGGATGGTATGAGATAGTTTGTCAAATGCTTTACTAAAGCCAAGATATACTATATCCACTGCATTTCCCTGATCAACCCAGTCAGTGATTTTGTCATAGAAGGAAGTTAGATTTGTCTGTCATGACTTGTTTGTTACAAACCCATGCTGGCTCTGGTTAATTACTCCATTTTCATCCAAGTACTTGCATACATGCTGTTTAATGATTTTGTTATGTGTTGCTCTAGGACCTGCAGTTCTATGGATTACCTGCAGCACACCTCCACAGGTGTGGGATGATTGAACTGGCTGTGTGTGTGGATTGCCAGCCAATCACCACCAGTCTGTGCAGATAAGTTCCAGCCCTTTTTGCTAGAGGGTGCTGGACATTTATCCATTTACTTCATTCCCCCTCTGAACTTTGGTGGTTTGTGTCATGCATGCTGCTTGTTTGAGTTGTTTCCTCATCTTCCCTGATAGTGGTTTGGACACCTGATCTCCCTGTCTGTATGTTCTGCGGGCTCCTTCTTTTTATCAAGTATTTTTTAAATCTGACAACATTTAGGCCGGCTGCCCACGAGCGTGACGGGCTCCGCCGCGGAATATTCACGGTGCGTAATTCCGCGGTGGAATTCTGCACCGTGTGCCCTGAGCTATTAGGTTCGATAGAACCTAATAGCTGCGGGCAACGCAGCGGATTTTCACCGCGAATTACGCGGCGGAAATCCGTTCGTGGGAAGGAGGCCTAATAGGTTGCAAGCCTGCATGGTGCACTACACGTATCATGTGGTCTGACACGCTATATTGACTTTTTTGTGCAGGAATTAATACTAAGCAACTACCCCCTCATTATAAAGAGTGGTTGTCTCATCAATGTCCTCACATGTGTCTGTTTTTGGCTCCTCCATATAGCAGCCTGGCTTCTGCATATTGAGGGATATGTGGTTTATATGCTGCTTTCTGTGATCTTCTTTTTATCAGATGCGGTTTCCAGACATCCGATGTCCTTTTCTTTGTCAGATGGGTGATGTCTGACATCATGTTCCCTGCTGCCGTCAGATGGGTGATGTCTGATGCTCTTTTCCCTTTCTCGGGTGTGTGGACAATTCAAGTAGCTCCTTATTATCTTTGCATGCATGAGGGTCTGAGTGGGGTTTCCTTTGGTGCGGTGTGCAGACTTTTGGTGTGAACTATGACTTGTTCACTGTATGTCTGAGAGTGTGGACCACATTCGGTGTGAACATTGTCTTGTTCTGTGTAGTGTTCCCTTTATGTTGCAGTCACTTGGTGTGAAAAGAGTCATGTTCAGTATATGTCTGTAGGTATTGACTATACTGGATGTGAACTGTCTTGTTCAGTGTGTATTATGTTATATGTACCTTGTCTGGTGCTCCTGCTCATTCCCAACTAGAGTGAGACAGTTGGTCCCTAGGTTCCAATTGTCCCACTTGTAGGCAGGGTCTCCCTTTCCTTTGTTGTAGTTGTCTTGTTAGTGTAGGGACTTATAAGGCAATGAGGGCCATTGATTTGGGCTTGTGAGTTTGTGTTTTGGCCAAATGCATACCAATAAGTTGTACTTACTCTATCTGTCTGTTTTTTAGTACATTGGTAAGTATGAGGCTTTCTGGTGTGTTAGATCTGATGTCCCTATTTTCCCTGTGGGTGTTTGTATGCACGTCTGATTTATGCTTGTTTTATGTTGGTGTCCGGTCGTGTCTGCATAATCCCAACTTCCTGTTCACCTCTCTAGCCCTTATTTAGGTTGTGTTTGTATAAGTCGTTTTTACCAGGGCTTGTACTGATGTAACAGATTTGTTCAGAGATCTTTCCTGGAAAAGAAGTCAGGCTCACAGGCCTGTAGTTTCCTGGATCCACCTTCTTCCCATTTTTGAAGATACGGACAACATTTGCTCTTCTCCAATCTTCTGGGATTTTTCTTGTTCTTCAGAAATTTTCCAAAATTATGGCGAGTGGTATAGCAATTACCTCTGCTGCTGCCTTTACTATCCTAGGATGTAATTCAAGTAGACCTGGAGAATTGAATTCATTTTAGCTAGCTAAGTGTTCCCTCACCATCTCTCTGTTTATAGATAACCTGCATTATTTTATTCACCCAATAGCACAGGGAAGATTAGTTGAGGTTACATCTACTTTCTGACAGAAAATGGATACAAAATAAGAATTTAAAAGTTTGTCCTTCTCAACATCATTTTTAACCAATTCACCATTTTCATCCTGTAAACATCCAATAGCATCTTTGACTTTTCTTTTGCTTTTGACATATCCCCCAAATCCTTTATTTTTGCTTTTGACCTGTCTTGCAAGTCTCAATTCATTATTAGCTTTCCTGACACTTGCCCTACATTTTCTGCAGACTGCATTATATTCTTATTTAGATATTCCCCCTTCTATCCATTTGATAAACATATTTTTCTTCCTTTTTAGCATGCATTTCAATTCAGTCTTCATCCATCCTGTAGTCATGTGTTGTTACTCCACTCCCTCTGCTATCTAAACTAAGGATATGTTCAAATGTAGCGTAAATGTTGGATGAGATAGGCCGTGTGAATAAGATTTTAGAAATTTTATCCAGATGGTGCTGAAAAACAACCATGTGGAATTTGCAGCGAATTGACATTACATATTTTATATCTGCAGTATGTTAATTTATGTTCTGGGTTTTCTACATGGATTTCACCCGTTGTGATGAAAATGATGGGATGAAATCTACATCAAAATCCACAACACAAGTCCATTACTGTACCTCCACCAGCCTTAACTATTAGCACCTGACCTCTCATCAGCCTGGTGCAACAGAATTCTGGATTCATCTGACCAGGTGATATTTTTCTGCTGCTCAGTGATACAATTTTTGCGTGCTACTGCCTACTGGAGTCTTGCCTATCTGTTTCCCTAAGGTACTAGTTGCGCTAGAACTAATTATCTGCTGTTATAATCAATTTGTGCTAAGGAACGACAAGTTGGAGCATCAACGTTGTATTCAGCTGCAGCCTGCTTGATTGTGCAACGATTCTTGACATCCTCCTCTGACCCCTTTTGGTAATAACTTGTTTCTGTCCACTGGATGTTTTTCCTTAGTCATACCACTCTGTATACTCTCCACACCGCTGCACAAGAAAACCCCACAAGGCTGGCAGTTAAATCCTAGCCCTAGTCTAGCACAGATGACCAATCCTTGTTTTAAATTGCTGGATTTTCCCATATAATGTGGATTTGCAGTGACCAAGGCACAAGGCCCACAGCTATAGAGATGGTGGGGTAGCTGTTAGGGATGTCACAGTTGCACTACCATCTCCTCTTCTTTACCAAGGCCCTGGCAGGCCTCTCCAGACAACACTGGTGATGCGGTTACCTGTATAAATATCTCTAAAAATAATAGATCGGCAAGCAAAGCTTCCATAAAAAAAACTTTTCTGTATTTTATTCATTACAATTAGAGATGAGCGAACGTACTCGTCCGAGCTTGATAGTCGTTCGAGTATTAGCGTGTTCGAGATGCTCGTTACTCGTGACGAGTACCACGCGATGTTCGAGTTACTTTCACGTTCATCTCTAAGACGTTAGCGCACTTTTCTGGCCAATAGAAAGACAGGGAAGGCATTACAACTTCCCCCTGCGACGTTCAAGCCCTATACCACCCCCCTGCAGTGAGTGGCTGGCGAGATTAAGTGTCACCCGAGTATTAAAATCTGCCCCTCCCGCGGCTCGCCACAGATGCATTCTGACATAGTTCAGGGAAAGTGTTGTTGATGCCGGAGCTGCATAGGGAGAGCGTTAGGAGTGATTTTAGGCTTCAAGAACCCCAATGGTCCTTCTTAGGGCCACATCTAACTGTGTGCAGTACTGTGGAGGCTGCTTTTTGCAGTGTTGCACATTTTTTTTTTTGTATATCGGCCGTGCAGAGCATTGCGCCCTGCAGTAATTATACATAGTGCAGGGCCAGTAGTGGTGAGGCAGGGACAGAACACATATATTGTGAGGCAGGGACAGAACACATATTTATTGAATATAGGCAGTGGGCCTTTGCAAAAACATTTGTGGAAAAAAATCTATTTGGGCTGCCTGTGACTGTCGTCTGTGCTGGGTGTAGTAGTCCTCCTAATTCATACGCAGCCAGCTAAGTGTTACAGCAGGCTTGCGCAAAATTATTTCCTGGCTCTGTGTTGGCTGTTAAATCACCGCTGTATTCCAGTCCACAGTGCAACACTCTGCAGTTATTTGACATACTCCAGGGCCAGTAGCGGTGACGCAGAGAGAGAAGAGATATATTGATTAAATATAGGCAGTGGGCCTTTTCAAAAACATTTGGGGGAAAAAAATCTATTTGGGCTGCCTGTGACTGTCCTCAGTGTACTGGGTCTGTGCTGGGTGTAGTTGTCCTCCTAATTCATACGCAGCCAGCTAAGTGTTACAGCAGGCTTGCGCAAAATTATTTCCTGGCGTTCCGTAAGCGAAGTCAGCCTCCAACCACAGGCCAATAAGCGGCACATTTAATTACAGCGTTCTGTTTCTGCACTACTGGTAATACACCATGCTGAGGGGTAGGGGTAGGCCTATAGGACGTGGACGCGGGCGAGGACGCGGAGGCCCAAGTCAGGGTGTGGGCACAGGCCGAGCCAGTGCAGTGGCCAGGGGTAGAGGCAGGGCCAGACCGAATAATCCACCAACTGTTTCCCAAAGCGCACCCTCGCGCCATGCCACCCTGCAGAGGTCAAGGTGCTCTACGGTGTGGCAGTTTTTCACAGAGACGCCTGACGACCGACGAACAGTGATGTGCAACCTTTGTCGCGCCAAGATCAGCTGGGGAGCCACCACCACCAGCATGCGCAGGCATATGATGGCCAAGCACCCCACAAGGTGGGACGAAGGCCGTTCACCGCCTCCGGTTTGCACCACTGCCTCTCCCCCTGTGCCCCAACCTGCCACTGAGATCCAACCCCCCTCTGAGGACACAGGCACTACCGTCTCCTGGCCTGCACCCACACCCTCACCTCCGCTGTCCTCGGCCCCATCCAGCAATGTCTCTCAGCGCAGCGTCCAGACGTCGCTAGCGCCACTGTTTGAGCGCAAGCGCAAGTACGCTGGCACGCACCCGCACGCTCAAGCGTTAAACGTGCACATTGCCAAATTGATCAGCCTGGAGATGCTGCCATACAGGCTTGTGGAAACGGAGGCTTTCAAAAGCATGATGGCGGCAGCGGCCCAGCGCTACTCGGTTCCCAGTTGCCACTACTTTTCCCGATGTGCCGTCCCAGCCCGGCACAACCACGTCTCCTGCAACATTGTACGTGCCCTCACCAACGTGGTTACTGCCAAGGTCCACTTAACAACGGACACATGGACAAGCACAGGCGGGCAGGGCCACTATATCTCCCTGACGGCACATTGGGTGAATTTAGTGGAGGCTGGGACAGAGTCAGAGCCTGGGACCGCTCACGTCCTACCCACCCCCCGAATTGCGTGCCCCAGCTCGGTGGTGGTATCTGCGGCGGTGTATGCTTCCTCCACTAAACCACCCTCCTCCTCCTCCTCCTCCTACGCAACCTCTGTCTCGCAATCAAGATGTGTCAGCAGCAGCACGTCGCCAGCAGTCGGTGTCGCGTGGCATGGCAGCACAGCGGTGGGCAAGCGTCAGCAGGCCGTGCTGAAACTACTCAGCTTAGGAGAGAAGAGGCACACGGCCCACAAACTGCTGCAGGGTCTGACAGAGCAGACCGACCGCTGGCTTGCGCCGCTGAGCCTCCAACCGGGCATGGTCGTGTGTGACAACGGCCGTAATCTGGTGGAGACTCTGCAGCTCGGCAGCCTCACGCACGTGGCATGCCTGGCCCATGTCTTTAATTTGGTAGTCCAGCGCTTTCTGAAAAGCTACCCACACTTGTCATACCTGCTCGGAAAGGTGCGCCGGGTCAGCGCACATTTCTGCAAGTCCAAGACGGACGCTGCCACCCTGCGGACCCTGCAACATCGGTTTCATCTGGCAGTGCACCGATTGCTGTGCGACGTGCCCACACAGTGGAACTCTACGCTCCACATGTTGGCCAGGCTCTATGAGCAGTGTAGAGCTATTGCGGAATACCAACTCCAACATGGGCGGCGTAGTGGGAGTCAGCCTCCTCAATTATTTACAGAAGAGTGGGCCTGGTTGGCAGACATCTGCCAGGTCCTTGGAAACTTTGAGGAGTCTACCCAGATGCTGAGCGGGGATGCTGCAATCATTAGCGTCACCATTCCTCTGCTATGCCTCTTGAGAAGTTCCCTGAAAAGCATAAAGGCAGATGCTTTGCACTCGGAAACGGAGGCGAGGGAAGACAGTATGTCGCTGGATAGTCAGAGCACCCTCATGTCTATATCTCAGCGCGTTGAGGAGGAGGAGGAGGGGGAGGAGCATGAGGAGTAGGGGGAAGAGACAGCTTGGCCCACTGCTGAGGGTACACATGCTGCTTGCCTGTCATCCTTTCAACATGTATGGCCAGAGGAGGAGGAGGCAGAGGAGGAGGGGGAGGAGCATGAGGAGGAGGGGGAAGAGACAGCTTGGCCCAGTGCTGAGGGTACACATGCTGCTTGCCTGTCATCCTTTCAGCGTGTATGGCCAGAGGAGGAGGAGGAGGAGGATCCTGAAAGTGATCTTCCTAGTGAGGACAGCCATGTGTTGCGTACAGGTACCCTGGCACACATGGCTGACTTCATGTTAGGATGCCTTTCTCGTGACCCTCGTGTTACACGCATTCTGGCCACTACGGATTACTGGGTGTACACACTGCTCGACCCACGGTATAAGGAGAACCTTTCCACTCTCATTCCCGAAGAGGAAAGGGGTTCGAGAATGATGCTATACCACAGGGCACTGGTGGACAAACTGATGGTAAACTTCCCATCCGACAGCGCTAGTGGTCGAAGGCGCAGTTCCGAGGGCCAGGTAGCAGGGGAGGCGCAGAGATCAGGCAGCATGTACAGCGCAGCAGGGGACCATTATCCAAGGTCTTTGCCAGCTTTGTGGCTCCCCAGCAAGACTGTGTCACCGGTCCCCAGTCAAGGCTGAGGTGGCGGGAGCACTGTAAAAGGATGGTGAGGGAGTACGTAGCCGATCGCACGACCGTCCTCGGTGACGCCTCTGCCCCCTACAACTACTGGGTGTCGAAGCTGGACACGTGGCCTGAACTCGCGCTGTATGCCCTGGAGGTGCTTGCTTGTCCTGCGGCTAGCGTCTTGTCAGAGAGTGTGTTTAGTGCGGCTGGGGGAATCATCATGGATAAGCGTACCCACCTGTCAACCGACAGTGCCGACAGGCTTACACTCATCAAGATGAACAAAGCCTGGATTTCCCCAGACTTCTCTTCTTCACCAGTGGACAGCAGCAATACCTAAGCAATACGTAGGCTGCACCCGCGGATGGAAGCATCGTTCTCTATCACCATCCAAAACGGGGACCTTTTTGCTTCATCAATCTGTGTATTCTATTCAGTAAACAATTTTTATACGTTTCAATGCTCATTAAAGCGTTGAAACTTTCACCTCAACCAATTTTTATTTTAACTGGGCTGCCTCCAGGCCTAGTTACCAATTAAGCCACATTAACCAAAGCGATTAATGGGTTTCACCTGCCCTCTTGGTTGGGCATGGGCAATTTTTCTGAGGTACATTAGTACTGTTGGTACACCAATTTTTGGGGGCCCTCGCCTACAGTGTAATCAAATTAATTTTTAGCCCACCTGCATTACAGCTGACGTTACATCAGCTGTGTTGGGCACTGCAATGGGATATATTTATGTACCGCCGGTGGCTTCCTGGCACCCACCCATGCTGTCGGTCAACACGGAGTTGTAACTGCATGTGTCCACTTCTAAAGAATCCCAGTCTGACTGGGGCATGCAGTGTGGGCCGAAGCCCACCTGCATTAAGCACAACATTACCTCAGCTGTGATGGGCAATGCAATGGGATATATTTATGTACCGCCGGTGGGTTCCAGGGAGCCACCCATGCCGTGGGTCCACATGGAGTTGTAACTGCATGTGTCCACTTCTAAAGAACCCCAGTCTGACTGGGGCATGCAGTGTGGGCCGAAGCCCACCTGCATTAAGCACGACATTACCTCAGCTGTGATGGGCAATGCAATGGGATATATTTATGTACCGCCGGTGGGTTCCAGGGAGCCACCCATGCTGTGGGTGCACACGGAATTCCCATTGCGGAGTTGTACCTGCCTGTGACTATTTATAAAAAACCGCGGTCTGACTGGGGCATGCAGACACCTTGACAGAATGAATAGTGTGTGGCACCTAGGTTCCCCATTGCTATGCCCACGTGTGCAGCTCCTGATGGAGGTGGCACAGGATTGGATTTCTCATTGCTTCTGTACAGCATTGTGGGCTATCGCCCCGCCCCTTTTAAAGAGGGTCGCTGCCTAGCCGTGCCAACCCTCTGCAGTGTGTGCCTGCGGTTCCTCCTCATGGCAGACGCACTTATAAATAGACATGAGTGTGGCATGGCATGAGGGCAGCTGAAGGCTGGGCAGGGACAGTTTGGTGTGCGCTGTGGACACTGGGTCGTGCGGGAGGGGGTTGGGGGGTTGGTCAGCATGTAACCCAGAAGTGGCAGCGGAGTGTCATGCAGGCAGTGATTGTGCTTTGTTGGAGGTAGTGTGGTGCTTAGCTAAGGTATGCATTGCTAATGAGGGCTTTTCAGAAGTAAAAATTGTTGGGAGGGGGGGGGCACTCTTGCCTCTATTGTGGCTTAATAGTGGGACCTGGGAACTTGAGATGCAGCCCAACATGTAGCCCCTCGCCTGCCCTATCCGTTGCTGTGTCGTTCCCATCACTTTTTTGAATTGCCCAGATTTTCACAAATGAAAACCTTAGCGAGCATCGGCGATATACAAAAATGCTCGGGTGGCCTGACTTCAATGGGGTTCGTTACTCGAAACGAACCCTCGAGCATCGCGATAATTTCGTCCCGAGTAACGAGCACCCGAGCATTTTGATGCTCGCTCATCTCTAATTACAATTAAAAAGATGTTACAGTACAAAAGAGATGAGTCTCTAGTGTTCAGCAGGGGTGCAGGTGGTAAGGTGGGCTTTTTACATTATGTACTGCTGCTCATATGCATAGATTCATTGCCTGTATGCTTGATGGGTCATTTTATACGATTAAATGTTTGATATATGATTTTGCATACATATATTTTTGAGCATATTCTTAATTCTATGAATTTGATATGTTATTTGCCTTCCTTTCGCCTGTCTGCTGTACATTGGAGACTCATCTCTTTTGTACTGTAACATCTTTTTAATTGTAGCGAATAAAATATAGAAACTTTTTTTTATAGAAGCTTTGCGTGCTGACTAGAGATGAGCGAGCATACTCGTCCGAGCTTGATGGTCGTTCGAGTATTAGGGTGCTCGAGATGCTCGTTACTCGAGATGAGCACCATGTGGTGCTCGTCTCGATTAAACGAGCACTGACCATTGAATTCAATGGAGCCGGCAATACAGCCGGCTCCATTGAAAGCAATGGGCTGCCGGCTAGCGCGGGATGAATTTTCAGGAAGGGCTTAAAAATATAAGCCCTTACCTGAAAATCATGCTAAAATGTGTAAAAAGTTAAAAAAAAAATATACTCACCTTGTCCCGGCAGAACGATGTTAGCCCATTGAATTCAATTGAGCCAGCAATACAGCCGGCTCAATTGAAAGCAATGGGCTGCCGGCACAATTCATTTTCGGGAAGGGCTTAAATATATAAGCCCTTCCCTGCAATTCATCCAGAAATGTGTAAAAATAAAAAAAATATATATACTCACCTGGTCCCGGCAGACGGAGTTCAGCTGCGGCCAGCTGGCAATTCTCCTGAACTGCTCTGAACAGCTGTGAGTAGTATTCAGCAGCCGGGGATTTAAAATCCCCGCCTGCTGAATGAGCTGCCTCTGATTGGTCACAGCCTGACCAATCGGAGGCAGATCTCACTCACACCCATTCATGAATTGGTGAGTGAGTGCTGCCTCTGATTGGCTCAGCGCAGCTCTCAGCTGAATGACAGCAGTTCAGCACCACTGTGCAGGGGACAGCAGGAGAAGACACGGCTGTGCCCCAGCAGCTGAAGGGAGGTGAGTATCTATGTTTTTTGTTTTTTAAATCACTTTTAATTCATTTCCAGGGAATGGCTTATATGTAAAGCCCTTCCCTGAAAAAGAATTCAGGTGTGCCAGCAGACCATTGTCTTCAATGAAGTCGCCGGCAGCAGCAGCGGCTCCATTGAAGAGAATGCCTGCATTTTTATTCTTTTTTACACTAAAATCTTTCTTTTTCAGGTAAGGGCTTTATATTTTTAAGCCCTTCACGAAAATTCATCCCGCGCTCGCTGGCAGCCCATTGCTTTCAATGGAGCCGGCTGTATTGCCGGCTCCATTGAATTCAATGGGCTAACATCATTCTTCTCTGCCACAGCTGTTACAGCTGTGGCAGAGGAGAACGATCTTAATGCTGACATAATTTTTATTTTTTTATTTTTACACATTTTAGGATGATTTTCAGGTAAGGGCTTATATTTTTAAGCCCTACCCGAAAATTCATCCCGCGCTTGCCGGCAGCCCATTGCTTTTAATGGAGCCGGCTGTATTGCCGGCTCCATTGAATTCAATGGGCTAACATCGTTCTGCTCTGCTACAGCTGTTACAGCTGTGGCAGAGGAGAACGATCGTTATGCTGACAGTGGGGGGGGGGGGGGGTCTCACTCTTGCCACTATTGTGGCTTAATAGTGAGACATCGGAGCCCGAAATGCAGCCCGGCATGTTGCTCCCTACCTGCCCTATCCATTTCTGTGTTTTTTACATGACTTTGGTGATTTGCTAAGATTTTCACAAATGAAAACCTTAGCGGAGCACCAGTCATATACAAAAATGCTTGAGTCGCCCATTGACTTCAATGGGGTTCATTACTCGAAACGAACTCTCGAGCATCACTGAAAGTTCGACTCGAGTAACGAGCACTCGAGCATTTTGGTGCTCGCTCATCTCTAGTGCTGACCTATTATTTTTTGGATTGATTGTGCAGCAGAGCGTCTGTTGCTGGTTGTGAGATGCAACCGTGATTTATTATATTACTGTATAAACCTCTGCGTGGAAACGTCAGTATATGTCACGGGTGACGCCATCGTTCCATCCACTGCGGTGAACTCCGACGATGGTGCAATAAATAGTCCACACACACAGGGCTGTACTTTAAATAGACTGTTCTTTACTGGAACATCCAACAGGGATAACAGTTGGATGCACAGTTGGATACACAACAGTTCTTGCAATGGAGGTTTGTCATTAAGACAACTTCTATTTGTGAGGAGGCAACTCAGGGCCTCTTGATACATACAGTCCTCGTTATCTGTAGGATCACGCTCCTGGACGACTTCTTTCACTCTCTCTACCAGCCAACATTCACTGTTTAGTTGTCTGTTAAAGTATTCTCTCAATCCTTCCATGGTAGCTTCTAAACTATATGCCAACTGGGGAGAAGACGCGGTATTCACCATTCAAAGTAGATGGACATATCACTCCGCTTCTTCCATATTGGATGGGCCTAGGTGGGGATGTTTCCTGCCTATGTGTAGACTACACTGACTGACTGCTTGGCAAAGATCCCAGACTCGAACAACACATTTGCACATCTTGCAAATACATATATCTTTAATGTTCACGTGACCACATTGGATACACACAAACTGTTACATTTTCCAGACATACCTAGACATTAACCTCTTGTGTGCTGCAGCTGTGCCATACACATAAATGACTGACAAGACAATTGCAGTTATGGAGGGGCCAGATATGTATATTTCACGCCACTACAGATTCACACTAAATCTGATCCACAGAAAACTTGTCACCTGATTTTATGAAGCACTCGGGGGTCACGGGATAATTTCTATATAGGGAAGCTTCAATCGTGAAAGGGCCGGGTAGCTAACAATGGGGCCAGTCAGTGAATATCTAATAGTGTATTTGAAACACACTTACTAGTTATTATATCGACTTTTTTCCCTCAGTGAGGAACTTGGTTTATTCCATATATTATTCACTGTTGAGTATTTAAGTGAACCTGAGATAAATAGTTAGGGACAAGTTTGTCCGGTGTTAGATTTCTGAAGTCTCCTCTAGGGAACCCTTTGCTGAGCTCTCATAACATCTTCTGGTATCCTCAATTTGCATGCACTCGTCCTAATTAGTAATAACTTGGCAGCACAATGTGTGATCTGCATTGCAGACTCAGGGTTAACGTCTTATAGAGAAAATTTGCATTTCGGGGTCAATTACCGTCACTTGTAAAAGTGTTATTTCTTCTTCATAAAATGCGTTTTAAAGACTTTAATTGTATCAGGATTGTTGAGAATTGATCAGGGAGTTTTATCACATTTCTAGGAGTGCCTGAAATAACAAAGTTATAATACAAACCTAAGTGGGAGTCGTAATCCTGATTAAAGAAACAACATTGGCATTTTTTTAATTAGTTCGTTATTCTATTTTTATTTTGGCTAAATTGAATATCAGGGTCCAGTGAGAAGCAAAACATTAAAGTATACAGTACCTCCAGTTTCATAAGGAAGTCCATATCTTTATTTTTAAACAATCATATTAGGAAGTTGTTACAGTTGCAACTGGGGTTGCCATCTTGCCTCTCCTTTTCCTGCTGGCGGGCATGGCGCACGTCTTTCCCCTTACTCCTGCAGACATCCAGTTTCAGCATCTATCTGGTTTCCATTGGCAGCCGGGAGGGTATGTACACAAACATGCCCATGCTCTTGAAGAGCCAATATGTACCTTCCTAAATCCTTCCCTACCAATTTAGAGGTATGTCTGGCTATATCAGGCACCCTCCTCCTAAGGGACCTTTCAGATGGGTAAAATTTGGCCACCACAGACACCACAACACATGAAAAATATTGCACCAAAGCAAGCCTTCAGATTGATTCAGAATTTAAATGACTTCATTCTGCAGGCGATTCCACATCAAAATCCACATTCAGACGTGTGGGCTTTAAGGAAAGATTCTGCTGTGTAGTGCGGTGCATATTGCAACCAAATTCCGGCCCACGTGAAAGGCCCCTTAGGAAGGTGTCTGAGTTTTTGGTCCTTTGGTCCAGCTTAAAGTGCTATCAAGTTTATGCTGACTTCCTGTTTTCTGACTTTGGCTATTCCTGACTTTGCTGCGTTCTCTTCTCCTGACCTCGGCTTGTTGTAGTGAACATTTTCCTGTCTGCTGCTTGTCCTTATCTCTGGTCTGTTGTACCATGCTGAACCCATTCTGTTTGTCCTGATCTCTGGATTCTTCTTCAATTTGGAGTTAGGTTTGGGTAGCCTGACTATACCTTTGTTTACCACACCTTGTTACATTGTAGTATCAGCTGCCACATTATTGGGATGACTTCCAATATAATGGCCTGGAGACCTCACAGCGAAGCCCAGATCCCAACTAGTAGGGTTAAAGGGTACAAACTTAACTGTTACCCCTGGATTTAACCCCAAACTAGGCCAGTGTATGGCACATTGGATCCACATCTGTTGACCTTGACAGACATTTTGCTGTTGAATGACAGCATAGACCGGCCGATTTCCATGCAGCAGGCTGACCTCAACAATGCCTTGTTCTGGCTGCTAGACTACTGCCTTCAGATTGGGAGTCATCACCAATACAATCCTATGATGTTGTCTCTCTACGGCCAGGGCGGGATGCTGTCTAGTTAAAAGGGTTTTTCATGACTCGGATAATGATAACCTTTCCTTGCGTTTTGATCAATATCCAATTGCTGCCCAAGACCCCTGCCCGTTAGCTGTTTGAAGAGGCCAAGGTGAGTGCTGATGACGCTTCACCGCATACTAGTCACAACGCCGTACATTTTGTAGAAGCTGTGGTATAGCATATAGAATATAATTCACTTGGATGGGACTGAACTGCTGAAAGGCTATGTGATGAATGAACATGATGTCACTTGTCTGGCATTCACCCAAGTCCTGCAACCTGTTGAAACAGATGATCAACAAGGGTCCCAGGGCCATGGACTTCCACCAAACGGATATGGATGACCTATTCTGAGGATAGCCTGAACCATTCACATAGCTGCTACAGAAACTCTGCAACTAGAAAATAGAGAGCACTTATCATGAATTACAGAGATGGGTATTTATTTTTTCTGTGCCCGTTCATCTTGTGCCAAGATTTTTTTTTTCAAGTCATGGCAGCCAATCAAAGACTTGTGACCTTCACATGTAAATGTACAGTTGAAAAGTGTTTGGTTGCCATGGAATGAAACAAAAATTCTTATTTATGGTGATTTTCCACGGCCTTCATCATTCTCGAATTTGTCAGATAAAGTTTACAGATGTTTGTACAGTGACATCAATTACATCACAACATTCCCTCACTCCACCAGCCTGAGCAATCAGTACATAACACAGCAGGTGAGCCAAGGAGATGACGGACTCCCGCCGGGCCGCTCGCTCTCCCCTCTCTCTGGAATACTCTCAGCAGGCAGCCATTTACCTCTTTTCCTCCAATCTTTTAGTCACATTGACCTAATTAACCCGCAAATCTTTTAGTATTAATTAGCATATTAATGACAGACCTGGTTGATGTGATGAAGCTTTCATTTCATTTCTTAACCGATGACAGATGTGACCATCTCTTGGCGGGAAGCTTTCTGCCATACATAGAAAAATGCGCCAATTTTAGACTTGTAACCATAAGCACAAAGTTGGCCTCCTCAAGTTATCTTTATGTAAGAGCAGTAACTCCAGGGTTGCTTTTTTATTAGCTAAACTGTTCAGGTTCATGGCTTGCTAATATGTTGGTAATATTACTTTCAGAAGAACCCATGACCCTGGGGTGGTGGCTTTGGCAACAGGGAGGTGCTTAGGAGTTGATAAAAGGAGACTCTGCAAAGGAGGATCGGAGTGTGAAAGGCAGAAGGACGCTGCACAAATAGAGAATATTTTACTCTCAAGGCTTTCATGAGGACTATTGCAAGTCTGAGAGTGATATGGTCTTTCCCCTCCAAAGCTGACCAATTGCCAGCACACCCAAAGACTGAGACCACTTGGCTGTGTACCGCTATGTTGAAAAAAAAATGTGTTTGAAGGATGTGGTCTCTGCCATCTCCAATCCTTGCATACCACCTTAATCCCAAACTGAGGTGTGACTGAGCCTCTTTTAGGCCCCAGGACCCAGCTGGTGAAATATTATTACCCCCACCAGAAAGGCCTCACCTGATCTGTACGATCCACTATTGGAGACCCTTTACAACTTGGCATAGTTAAAAGGATAGGCCCAAAGAGGAGAATGAACCATTAGGAGCAACAAGCGCCAGCTGCTGAACAAGAGTGACCAGACAAACCCTATGACTGGGGGACCAAGAGGGGTGAAAGAGTTGTGGTACAGCAAGAAGAACTGCTTGACGGCAAGCCTACAGAATGGTTTAAGCCACCACCAGTATGGTACCTGTACCGAGCCATGCTAGAGGAAAGGTGGTAAAAGTAATAGGATGTTTCCAGGGCTTAACGCCTTGTGCTGGAGAGTGAAAAGAGAGAGAGAGAGAGAGAGAGTCAAGACCCCCAGACACAGGGTGTGACTGAGCCTTCTTTTGGAGGGTCCTGACTTCAGTAAAGAAACCCCTGGCCCCTGTCATTGAGACACCGTCACCACTGTTAGAAAGGCCTTCACCAAGCTTTCCTGTAGGACCCGCTGCTAAGAACCCTTTACATTTACAGCCCCTCAGGATTCAGATTCCAGATTCAACTGCTATCTTTACACCCTTTGTGGCAGATATCCATTAGGGATACAGTTATTTAATCTGCTAATTTGATATATGCCAGATCTCATGGGGACTACATAGTGGCACCTAATAAACTAAGGTGCAGAGGTAGCAATTGTATGCATGTCCTATTGCCCAAGAAGACCCAAAGGCCACCTCTGGCAAGATTGCCTACATTATTATCAACTGCAGCTACTGTCAATGCGCTAGGAGTCTGCCAGTTCTTGGGTCCCCTTTTTGGTCTTCGAAGATGGCTGCAGTACTCTTCTTAGCATCGCTGGCCAATCACAGCAGTGCGTGGTGTCTTACTGTATCGATGCACTACCAATGCACCGTGTACACCAGAAGATGATGTGCCTAAGTTTCTAGATGTTTCTGAATGGTCTATGTTTGTCTTGTGCTTATGTGTTGTCAAGTGTCTTCTATGTGAGCGAATTTGATGTGTATTGCATAGCTGCAGCACTGATTGGGTTACTGTCTGGGTTATGCCTGGAAATGTCTGGAAATGTATCTTTTGTATGTCATGTGACTAGAGATGAGCGAGCACCAAAATGCTCGGGTGCTCGTTACTCGGGACGAACTTTTCGCGATGCTCGAGGGTTCGTTTCGAGTAACGAACCCCATTGAAGTCAATGGGCGACCCGAGCATTTGTGTATATCGCCGATGCTCGCTAAGGTTTTCATTTGTGAAAATCGGGGCAATTCAAGAAAATGATGGGAACGACACAGCAACGGATAGGGCAGGCGAGGGGCTACATGTTGGGCTGCATCTCAAGTTCACAGGTCCCACTATTCAGCCACAATAGCGGCAAGAGTGGGCCCCCCCCCCCCCCCCCGCACTGTCAGCATAAAGATCGTTCTTCTCTGCCGCAGCAGTAACAGCTGTGGCAGAGAAGAACGATGTTAGCCCATTGAATTCAATGGAGCCAGCAATACTGCCGACTCCATTGAATTCAATGGGCTAACATCGTTCTTCTCTGCCACAGCTGTTACAGCTGTGGCAGAGAAGAATGATTTCTCTTCTATATGTTCTCAATGGGGTCGGCGCTGCTGCCGCCGGCCCCATTGAGCGCATATAGAGAAGAGAACAGGAATCGCAGATAGGTGCGATCTGCGATTTCTGTTCTATAATTTATCGGACGAGCGCATAAAAAGCGCTCATGTGTCCGATAAAAATCCGCCGGACGCATGCGCAAATCGCGCGAAAAACGCCCGTCTGACTAAGGCCTTAGTCAGACGGGCGTTTTTTCGCGCGATTTGCGGATCGCATGACGGATGCGCATCCGCAAATCGCGTGACCGGTGCCCGAAAATCGGACGGAGCTGTCCAGCGCATTGCATTCAATGGAGCCGGCAATACAGCCCGCTCCATTGAAAGCAATGCGCTGCGGGCGAGTGTGGGATGAATTGTCGGGAAGGGCTTAAATATATAAGCCCTTCCCTGCAATTCATCCAGAAAAGTGTTAAACTAAAAAATATATATATACTGACCTGCTCCCGGCAGCCGGAGTTCCGCGCGGCCGTCCTGCAGTGGGTGTGAAGGGGGTGTGAGTCAGACCTGCCCCCTGATTGGCTCAGCGCTGAGCCAATCAGGGGGCAGGTCTGACTCACACCCCCTTCACACCCACTGAATGGGTGTGAGTGAGACCTGCCTCTGATTGGCTCAGCGCTGAGCCAATCAGGGGGCAGGTCTGACTCACACCCCCTTCACACCCACTGCAGGACGGCCGTGCAGAACTCCGGCTGCCGGTAGCAGGTCAGTATATATATTTTTTAGTTTAACACTTTTCTGGATGAATTGCAGGGAAGGGCTTATATATTTAAGCCCTTCCCGACAATTCATCCCGCGATCGTCGGCAGCCCATTGATTTCAATGGAGTCGGCTGTATTGTCGGCTCCATTGAATTCAATGGGCTAACATCGTTCTTCTCTGCCACAGCTGTTACAGCTGTGGCAGAGAAGAATGATTTGTCTTCTATATGTTCTCAATGGGGTCGGCGCTGCTGCCGCCGGCCCCATTGAGCGCATATAGAGAAGAAGGACCGTTGGGATCCTTGAAGCCTAAAATCACTCCTAACACTCTCCCTATAGCAGCCCCGGCATCAACAGCACTTTCCCTCAGCTAAGTGAGAACGCATCTGTGGCGAGCCGCGGGCCGGCAGATTTTAATACTCGGGTGACACCTAATCTCGCCAGCCACTCACTGCAGGGGGGTGGTATAGGGCTTGAACGTTGTAGTGCCTTCCCTGTCTTTCTATTGGCCAGAAAAGCGCGCAAATTTCTCAGGGAAGAAAATGAAAGTGACTCGAACATCGCGTGGTACTCGTTACGAGTAACGAGCATCTCGAACACCCTAATACTCAAATGAGTATCAAGCTCGGACGAGTATGCTCGCTCATCTCTACATGTGACCTTGTTTTATATATGCGGTTGCAAGGTCCATGAGTAGGTCTTTGAGAGAGAAACCGCAAGGATTGCATGTCCCCACCGTGCAGCGCTGTGTGTATGTTCCTGATCCGTGAGTGTGTACCAGTAGAGAGTTGGCGAGTGTTCGTAGAAGGTGTCCGGAAACAGAGATCCACAGATATAACTTGGCTTGTGTAAGTCCCTCTGTCCTCCCCTGTTTTCTCCCTGTCACACCACATGTCCTCCTGCATCAGTGTCTTGCTGGGGAATGTAAAAACTGTTTTGGACTGTTTCTGAGTTATGCTACAAGTAAACGGCTCTACCGACCGTTCCCGGTTCTGACTTTAAAATTTAACTCTGTGTGTGTGGACTCTTTATTACATTGTCTAGAATTCACTGTGGAGGACGGAACGGTGGCGTCACACGTGACAAAAGAACTCAAGGTAAACCACTGTTGGGTTACCCTATTTAATAGCCTGCTCTCAGCCCCTTGGACGTGTCCCTAATTACTCTCTGGGTGGGAGACGGTAGAGCCACCGTGACAAGGCCTACATCTATACCCCACTGCCTCCTAGGCTGGGGCCTGCTTCTCGGACGCTGCAATTACTTTGTCACCTCTGGCAAATTGTGTCCCAGGAATGAAAAGCTACTTTAAAGAAGACCTGTCCTCATATCAGCATGGTCGGCATAGCTGTGCAGCCATGCTAACTCCAGAGTAGCTGCTCGATCTCAGTGTAAAATCTGTAACAGGAACCCCCAACTATAATGCTTCATTCACAGTAGTGCTCACCTTACATGGGAAGAGAGACCTTATGACCCCCTCTAAATTTCCAGGGCCTGGGTTCAAAGGGAGTCAATAGTTATACCCCTGGCTGACCCCAACAATAACTTCCTTTTGTCTATACAGTACTCACCGATGCTCCCTCATTCTTAGCTTTGGCTCCTGGCGCTATGAATGTGTTGAGTGGTTGGTCCCCACCACTGACTATAAATCAGGTCTATCATCGTCTATTGACAATGAGGGGTTTGGTGGAACGGGGGTTGGGGTATAAACAAAAGAACAACCCGTAACTGCAAAGTTATGTATCCAACCCCTCTGACGAGGCCATGACAGGCCCGTCTTAAGGCTAGGTGCACAGTATTAAAAAAAAAAAAAAAAGTCCATGTTATGTCCACAAAAAACAGATTTTTTTTTTTATACGTACGCCGCTCTGTGTGGCGTCTGTATTCGGTCTGTATTCATTTTTTCCCCCCTGTATTGCCTGCATTTTTCACTTCCACAAAAAAAAAACGGAAACGGACCCATTTTTTTTCTGCATCTTTAAAAAAAAAATGGATGACACAAACTGCACACGAATGGCATGCATGTACTGTTTTTTTTCCTTCTCCCAACTGACCTGACTGGGCGAGTCTCATCCGTAAAATAAATTAGAATAGTGCATGCAAAGAGTTTTTTCGCGCAATCTGTAATTGCTTGATAAAACCCGTTAGAGTGTATTGCGCCATAGCATAATATGGGTCCGTACGCTGTCCGTGCGTAGTCTGTTTTTTTTTTAACAGACTGCACACAGATTAGAAAAAACGCTAATGTTCCAGCGACCTGACCTTGGATATGATAATGCGATTACTTTCCCAGCAGTCCTATGTAAAAGCTACTGCTAACTAATTGTGATATCAAATTAAACTGTGCCAACAGGCAAACTCCTGGTCGCTACATGTGACAACCTCAGTGTTGCTACACCTGACTTTGCTCCATCTGCATGTCATCATCTGTGGATTGCTCCCTGGCGTCACTTTGTTTCTATCCTGTTTGCAGCGCTCTCTGTTCTCCGCTTTCCTCTCCACTTTTCTCATTTCACACTCACTTTCCTCTTCCACATCTCCTCCCTTATCTCTCTAATACTGAGTCAGTAATATCCCCTTTACATATGGATTTAGCCAGCTCAGTCCAAAGCAGTAATGCAGCCTCCCCATTGGCTCTGATCTTGTTACGCGTGACTTTGTATAGGGCGCTACACGTAGCTGCACCCTCCTGATTTCTAAAGCTCTCCCTCTGCGCCTTGCTGCCAACAATCCTGCTTTGTTCCCCATCCAAGAGACTTATCTCTCACTTCCACTAACTGGCATCCTGCCGGCTAAATCCCACCACTGAACCCGAGACAAACTTGTTCCAGGAGGCACGCGACACACAACCATCTAACGCCGCCATCTGGCTGCCGATAACACCTCGTCTGGACCGGCCGCCGCTAACTGCCCCCATTTACAATGCAAATCTGCAAATTGCTTGTGTTTTCTATTAAATAAAACCTGCAAGCAGAAGTGGAGGCGACAATGAGGGATCATTATCTAAGAGAAGCCTCTCGGCCCATCAATGAAGGGACACTTACACATTACAGACACAGTTTTGTCTTGAAGACAAGCTTGTGCGTCTTTGCCAATCCATTGAATACCAATAAACATAAAACGCGGCTTATTATACGGCGTCGCTACAGATACTATAAAAGGTGCAACAGGCAGGCGGAGGGAATTATTCCATAGACTTCCAGGCATAGACGAGGAATGAAGGTAACAGGAGGGGGCGGAAGGGATTACATTGGCCCTATATGTTAATGCGCAGATGACTTTAACCCCTTAGAGCCTATGGTGTGTCTTAAGGACCAAGCGATTTTCATCATTGCCGTAACTCATTGGCGTAGCCATATGAGAGCTTTTTTTTTTTTTTTTTGTACTCTGGGCTACATATGACTTTTGGATTGCTTTTTAATACGTTCTTTGGGAGGCGAACAAAAGCAAATAGAAATTCTGGCTCTATTTTTTTAAATTAGTTTTACGGCGCTCACCATGCGCGGTAAATAACAAAATATTTTCATTGTCATTATGGCTCAGTAATACCTATTACGTGTTGTTTTTAAAACATTTTTTACTATTGTATCCATTTAAAATGTTTTGGGTTTTTTTGTGGGGAAAAATGCTTATTTTAGTATTTATTTAAACCAGATTTTTTTTCTTGGAATTAAACATTATTTAATTTTTTGACACTATTTTTTAGTCACTGAAGGGGACTTGAAGATGCGATTGTTCGATCCCTGGATTAGTACACTGCACTACATAAGTAATGCATTCTACTAAGCCTATGACAGCAGCCTATTAGAGGCGGGGTTTAATGAAATGAGATACGTGATAAACATGGAGGCCCTTGTCAGGCTTCTGGTAGTCACAGGAATCCATTGGTACCTTGCGATCGTATTGCAGGATGCCGATGGGTGCCAGAAGGTGCCTCTTCCTCTAGTCATCTGCTTGCATACTGCATTTGGGGCATGTAAGGGGTTAAACTGTCAGAATAGGATGTTTCTCCTTTCCTAGAAGTTAGAGCAGGAGCATGGCTGTTAGTAGTGAGTAGAGATGAGCGAGCACCAAAATGCTGGGCAATTCAAGAAAGTGATGGGAACGACACAGAAACGGATAGGGCAGGCGAGGGGCTACATGTTGGGCTGCATCTCAAGTTCCCAGTTCCCGCTATTAAGCCACAATAGCGGCAAGAGTGGGCGCCCCCCCCCTCTCAACAACTTTTACTTCTGAAAAGCCCTCATTAGCAATGCATACCGTAGCTAAGCACCACACTACCTCCAACAAAGCACAATCACTGCCTGCATGACACTCCGCTGCCACTTCTCCTGGGTTACATGCTGCCCAACCCCCCCGCACGACCCAGTGTCCACAGCGCACACAAAAGTGTCCCTGCGCAGCCTTCAGCTGCACTCATGCCACGCCACACTCATGTCTATTTATAAATGCGTCTGCCATGAGGAGGAACCGCAGGCACACACTGCAGAGGGTTGGCACGGCCAGGCAGCAACCCTCCTTAAAAGGGGCGGGGCGATAGCCCACAATGCTGTACAGAAGCAATGAGAAATATAATCGTGTGCCACCGCCATCAGGAGCTGCACACATGGGCATAGCAATGGGGAACCTATGTGCCACACACTATTCATTCTGTCAAGGTGTCTGCACGCCCCAGTCAGACCGCGGTTTTTTATAAATAGTCACAGGCAGGTACAACTCCGCAATGGGAATTCCGTGTGCACCCACAGTATGGGTGGCTCCCTGGAACCCACCGGCTGTACATAAATGTATCCCATTGCAGTGCCCATCACAGCTGAGGTAACGTCCGATTAAATGCAGGTGGGCTTCGGCCCACACTGCATGCCCCAGTCAGACTGGGGTTCTTTAGAAGTGGACACATGCAGTTACAACTCCCTGTGGACCCACAGCATGGGTGGGTTCCAGGAAGCCACCGGCGGTACATAAATATATCCCATTGCATTGCCCATCACAGCTGATGTAACGTCAGCTTTAATGCAGGCGGGCAAAAAATTAATTGGATTACACTGTAGGCGGGGGCCCCAAAAAATTGGTGTACCAACAGTACTAATGTACCTCAGAAAAATTGCCCATGCCCAACCAAGAGGGCAGGTGAAACCCATTAATCGCTTTGGTTAATGTGGCTTAATTTGTAACTAGGCCTGGAGGCAGTCCAGTTAAAATAAAAATTGGTTCAGGTGAAAGTTTCAACGCTTTAATAAGCATTGAAAAGTATAAAAATTGTTTACAAAAATTATATGACTGAAAAAAATATGAAGAAAAATTGCCCGTTCGGCGTGATTACGTGAGGTTTCAGGAGGAGGAGCAGGGGGAGGAGGAGGATGAATAGAATACACAGATTGATAAAGCAAAAAGGTCCCCGTTTTTGATGGTGATAGAGAACGATGCTTCCATCCGCGGGTGCAGCCTACGTATTGCTTAGGTATCGCTGCTGTCCGCTGGTGGAGAAGAGAAGTCTGGGGAAATCCAGGCTTTGTTCATCTTGATGAGTGTAAGCCTGTCGGCACTGTCGGTTGACAGGTGGGTACGCTTATCCGTGATGATTCCCCCAGCCGCACTAAACACCCTCTCTGACAAGACGCTAGCCGCAGGACAAGCAAGCACCTCCAGGGCATACAGCGCGAGTTCAGGCCACGTGTCCAGCTTCGACACCCAGTAGTTGTAGGGGGCAGAGGCGTCACCAAGGACGGTCGTGCGATCGGCTACGTACTCCCTCACCATCCTTTTACAGTGCTCCCGCCAACTCAGCCTTGACTGGGGAGCGGTGACACAGTCTTGCTGGGGAGCCATAAAGCTGGCAAAGGCCTTGGAGAATGTTCCCCTGCCTGCGCTGTACATGCTGCTCGATCTCCGCACCTCCCCTGCTACCTTGCCCTCGGTACTGCGCCTTCTGCCACTAGCGCTGTCGGAGGGGAATGTTACCATCAGTTTGTCCGCCAGGGTCCTGTGGTATAGCATCACTCTTGAACCCCTTTCCTCTTCGGGTATGAGAGTGGAAAGTTTCTCCTTATACCGTGGGTCGAGCAGTGTGTACACCCAGTAATCCGTAGTGGCCAGAATGCGTGTAACACGAGGGTCTTGAGAAAGGCATCCTAACATGAAGTCAGCCATGTGTGCCAGGGTACCTGTACACAACACATGGCTGTCCTCACTAGGAAGATCACTTTCAGGATCCTCCTCCTCCTCCTCCTCCTCCTCCGGCCATACACGCTGAAAGGATGACAGGCAAGCAGCATGGGTACCCTCAGCAGTGGGCCAAGCTGTCTCTTCCCCCTCCTCCTCATGCTCCTCCCCCTCGTCCTCAACGCGCTGAGATATAGACATGAGGGTGCTCTGACTATCCAGCGACATACTGTCTTCCCCCGCCTCCGTTTCCAAGCGCAAAGCATCTGCCTTTATGCTTTGCAGGGAACCTCTCAAGAGGCATAGCAGTGGAATGGTGACGCTAATGATTGCAGCATCCCCGCTCACCACCTGGGTAGACTCCTCAAAGTTTCCAAGGACCTGGCAGATGTCTGCCAACCAGGCCCACTGTTCTGTAAAGAATTGAGGAGGCTGACTCCCACTACGCCGCCCATGTTGGAGTTGGTATTCCACTATAGCTCTACGCTGCTCATAGAGTCTGGCCACCATGTGGAGCGTAGAGTTCCACCGTGTGGGCATGTCGCACAGCAGTCGGTGCATTGGCAGATTAAACCGATGTTGCAGTGTCCGCAGGGTGGCAGCGTCCGTGTGGTACTTCCGGAAATGTGCGCAGAGTCGGCGCACCTTTCTGAGCAGATCTGACAAGCGTGGGTAGCTTTTCAGAAAGCGCTGAACCACCAAATTAAAGACGTGGGCCAGGCATGGCACGTGCGTGAGGCTGCCGAGCTGCAGAGCCGCCACCAGGTTACGGCCGTTGTCACACACGACCATGCCCGGTTGGAGGCTCAGCGGCGCAAGCCAACGGTCGGTCTGCTCTGTTAGACCCCGCAGCAGTTCGTGGGCCGTGTGCCTCTTCTCTCCTAAGCTGAGTAGTTTCAGCACGGCCTGCTGACGCTTGCCCACCGCTGTGCTACCACGCCGCGCGACACCGACTGCTGGCGACGTCCTGCTGCTGCTGACACATCTATATTGCGAGATAGAGGTTGAGGAGGAGGAGGAGGGTGCTTTAGTGGAGGAAGCATACACCGCCGAACATACCACCACCGAGCTGGGGCCCGCAATTCGGGGGTGGGTAGGACGTGAGCGGTCCCAGGCTCTGACTCTGTCCCAGCCTCCACTAAATTCACCCAATGTGCCGTCAGGGAGATGTAGTGGCCTGCCCGCCTGTGCTTGTCCACGTGTCCGTTGTTAAGTGGACCTTGGCAGTAACCGCATTGGTGAGGGCGCGTAAAATGTTGCGGGAGACGTGGTCGTGCAGGGCTGGGATGGCACATCGGGAAAAGTAGTGGCGACTGGGAACTGAGTAGCGCGGGGCCGCTGCCGCCATCATACTCTTGAAGGACTCCGTTTCCACAACCCTATACGGCAGCATCTCAAGGCTGATAAATTTCGCTATGTGGACGGTTAACGCTTGACCGTGCGGGTGCGTGGCGGCGTACTTGCGCTTGCGCTCAAAGACTTGCGCTAGCGACGGCTGGACGGTGCGGTGCGAGACATTGCTGGATGGGGCCGAGGACACCGGAGGTGAGGGTGTGGGTGCAGGCCAGGAGACAGTAGTGCCTGTGTCCTGAGAGGGAGGTTGGATCTCAGTGGCAGGTTGGGGCACAGGGGGAGAGGCAGCGGTGCAAACCTTGTGGGGTGCTTGGCCATCATATGTCTGCGCATGCTGTTGGTGGTGGCTCCCCGGCTGATCTTGGCGCGACAAAGGTTGCACACCACTGTTTGTCGGTCGTTAGGCGTCTCTGTGAAAAACTGCCAGACCTTAGAGCACCTCGGCCTCTGCAGGGTGGCATGGCGCGAGGGTGCGCTTTGGGAAACAGTTGGTGGATTATTCGGTCTGGCCCTGCCTCTACTCCTGGACACCGCACTGCCTCTTGCAACCTGCCCTGCTGCTGCCCTTGCCTCCCCCTCTGAAGACCTGTCCTGAGTAGGCGTTGCACATTAGGTGGGGTCAGTCACCTCATCGTCCTGCTGCTCTTCCTCCGAATCCTCTGTGCGCTCCTCCCTCGCACTTACTGCCCTTACTACAACCTCACTGCAAGACAACTGTGTCTCATCGTCATCGTCCTCCTCACCCACTGAAAGGTCTTGAGACAGTTGGCGGAAGTCCCGAGCCTCATCCCCCGGACCCCGGGAACTTTCCAATGGTTGGGCATCAGTGACGATAAACTCCTCTGGTGGGAGAGGAACCACTGCTGCCCAATCTGAGGAGGGGCCCGAGAACAGTTCCTGGGAGTCTTCCCGCTCCTGAGCATGTGTCATTGTAGTGGAGTGAGGCGGCTGGGAGGAAGGAGGAGCAGCAGCCAGAGGATTCGGATTTGCAGCACTGGACGGCGCAGAACTGTGGGTGGATGATAGCTTGCTCGAAGCACTTTCTGCCATCCACGACAGGACCTGCTCACACTGCTCATTTTCTAATAAAGGTCTCCCGCGTGGACCCATTAATTGGGCGATGAATGTGGGGACGCCAGAAACGTGCCTCTCTCCTAATCGCACAGCAGTCGGCTGCGATACACCTTGATCAGGAGCTCGGCCTGTGCCCACACCCTCACTTGGGCCTACGCGTCCTCGGCCACGTCCACGTCCTCTAGGCCTACCCCTACCCCTCAGCATGCTGTATTACCAGTGATTTCCCAGCCGAATAGAATGTTTCCCTGACTATATTCAATCAGATAAGAAATGTGTTCCACAGAACTGCAGTGTTTTATGAAGTGCAGCAGAGCGGTGATTTTTCCCAGGCAGGAAATAAATTGGCGCAAGCCTGCTGTTAAACGTAGCTGGCTGCGTATGATTTCTTTACGTTCTCCACCCACCACACACGTACCCAGAACGCTGAGGACTGTCAGAGGCAGGCCAAATAGAATGTTTCCCTTTTTTTTTTAAAGGGAAGGCCCACTGACTATATTCAATCAGATAAGAAATGTGTTCCACAGAACTGCAGTGTTTTATGAAGTGCAGCAGAGCGGTGATTTTTCCCAGGCAGGAAATAAATTGGCGCAAGCCTGCTGTTAAACGTAGCTGGCTGCGTATGATTTCTTTACGTTCTCCACCCACCACACACGTACCAAGAACGCTGAGGACTGTCAGAGGCAGACCAAATAGAATGTTTCCCTTTTTTTTTTAAAGGGAAGGCCCACTGACTATATTCAATCAATAATATATGTCTTCTGGCCCTGCCTACACAATTCTGTCCCTGTAGTATTACTGCAGGGCGCAATGCTCTGCACAGCCGATTTTGAAAAAAAAAAAAATGCAACACTGCTAACAGCAGCCTGCACAGTACTGCACACGGTTAAATGTGGCCCTAAGAAGGACCGTTGAGGTTCTTGAAGCCTACAGTCACTCCTAACACTCTCCCTGCCTAACCACCACTTCTGTCCCTGTAGTATTACTGCAGGGCGCAATGCTCTGCACAGCTGATTTTGAAAAAAAAATTATTGTGCAACACTGCTAACAGCAGCCTCCACAGTACTGCACACGGATAGATGTGGCCCTAAGAAGGACCGTTGGGGTTCTTGAAGCCTACCCTCACTCCTAACACTCTCCCTACAGCAGCTCCAACACAACAGCACTTTCCCTCAGCTAACTCACAACGCATCTGAGGCGAGCCGCGGGAGGGGCCGATTTTTATACTCGGGTGATCTCGCCAGCCACTCGCTGCAGGGGGGTGGTATAGGGCTTGAACGTCACAGGGGGAAGTTGTAATGCCTTCCCTGTCTTTCAATTGGCCAGAAAAGCGCGCTAACGTCTCAGAGATGAAAGTGAAAGTAACCCGAACACCGCGTGGTGCTCGTTAAGAGTAACGAGCATCCCGAACACCCTAATATTCGCCCGAGCATCAAATTTGGACGAGTACGTTCGCTCATCTCTTTTAGATATGTATGTATTGGTATTTAGCCTCTAAATATCCCATTACATGGGACAACTGTCGGGTGCATAAGTGCCCAACAGCCGTTCCATGGACTGCTGTCTGACTATCACTCGTACAGTTAAAGAGGAGCAATGGTCATTCAAGTAAATGGAGGCGGAGTGGCCAGGACCATTACGGCCACCCACCTCCATTCACAGTAAACAGGAGTTGCTAAAACATTGAGCAGCTCCGGTTTACATGGGCTGATAGTCATTTGGTTTTTGGGTTTACTTTGGCAGGTGAGTGATTTCTCGCTCAGTGCTCCACTGCAGCTCCGTATATACGGGACAATTATCACACGAATTGGCAGTTTCTAGTGAGAATTCAGATGCTAATGGCCCCCTATAAAGTACCCTTTACGCTAGCACTACTGGTAGTGGAGCGCAGGCTGCTAAAACTACTGTGTACAGGGAGCATTTAAGTATTACTTTTAGGGCAAAAACACACAGGCGCATGTGCTAATTAGAGATGAGCGAGTATACTCGCTAAGGCACATTACTAGAGCGAGTAGTGCCTTAGCCGAGTATCTCCCTGCTCGTCTCAAAAGATTTGGGGGGCGGGGAGCGGCGGGGGAGAGCAGGGAGGAACGGAGGGGAGACCTCTCTCTCCCTCCCCCCCCCCCCCCCCGTCCCCCCGCCGCAACTCACCTGTCACCCGTGCTGGCCCCCGAATCTTTAGAGACGAGTGGGGAGATACTCGGCTAAGGCCCTACTCGCTCCAGTAATGTGCCTTAGCGTGTATACTCACTCATCTCTAGTGCTAATACACTGGGCGCTACGGAGCGTATTAGCGCATTGAATAGGGTTTTTTCTTTTAGAACTATTTAAAGTCTGCCCGAGTTTGAGAACAAAGTGGGAAAATGGGTCCTGCCCTATCGCACGTGGGGCAAGTTCTATCTTTGCTCACACGTAGTATTAATGTGCGGGAATCCTGATAGTGGAAAAAAAACCCCATTGAAATCAATGGTTTAGGTTTGTCCCATTATGTGGCCATGAAAATCACAGTCGCATCATGAGGCTAAAAGACGACCATCTGTTTAAGCCCTTAGGTAGGCACGGTATTGGAGCACTGTTAATAGTAGTATTCTGTCATGAAGGACATTCTGGGTGTCTTTCTTTTGCACTGTGTAGCGGTATTATTTTTCTGTACAGAGTGGCGGCATTATGTGTGCTATATAATGGCATCAGTTATGTGTACAGTGTGGCACTATCATCAACATACACTGCATGGTCATATTACTGATTCCCTTGATAACGGGGGTAGTAGATAAAAGTTTACACCTTTTTATATGCAGCGTCCCATTGGGTGACCCCAGACACATGGCATACACTGAGGAGCTGGGAGGGCAAGATGCTGGCTTGTCACGGCAGCACTTACCAGGCTCCCTCCCAAAGGGACGCACATAGCCAAGGCCGGGGCAGCGCTGGGCCTCTTCTGGACACCCCCGGCATGGGGATCCCCAATAAACATTAGGATTAGTGAAGGTGTTGGCACGGGTGACGCCACCATTCTGGTACCCCCCGCCATTAACATCGGCGGGTAAATAAATGAGCCATAGACAGTTCAATAGTGCCTCAGGTCCCCAGGAATGGTCAGGGCCTGGAAATACCTTTACTTGAAAACTTCAATAGTACAAGGCACAAAGAACTAGTTCGGAACGTGCAGGTATGAGATGCAACTGAGTACCTCCACACGACAAACCCAGACTTCAAGCCGCCTGTCTGCGATTAAATAAAGACGCGTACCTCCACTCAGCAGAACTCCGACTTTTGGATGCTTGAGTGTGTACAAGGAAACTGAAGTACCTCCACCTAGCGATCCCAGACTGTAGGACGCGCAGGTGTGAATTGATTAGAAAAGAGTACCCCTGCACTAGGCCTTGCCACAAGAACATGCGCTCTCCACTCACACTCTCTCTCTTTTGGGGGCTCACTCCTCTAGCAGCATTTCTGGTGGTGTGTGGGGAATCTCTCTTGCTCCTCCATTCTTCACCACATAAGGGCCAAAGGTGCCCCCACGTAGCTAGAACTCTTTGACAGGAACCCAGAAGACAGGGACTCTTTTTCCCGCTCTCATGCCCTCCCATTCAAACCTTCTCTAACCCCACGTGACAGGACAAAATTGTTACACTCACAGGCAGTCTCCATTCTTTGCAGACAATTAACCCATCACACGCTGCAGCTGTGCAATACACAAAACAGAATGACAAGACAGCTTTGCGCAGAGCATCAACACAAAACAGAATGTATGACATTTATGGACAGGGCCAGAAAAGCATGTACTGGGCCACTACAGTTCCCCCCTACTTAAAAATAAGCCACGCCCAGCGCCTCTAAAACAGAGTGTATGAATCTAGAGTCACGCTATCTTCAGTGTGTTACTTCCAATTCCCCTGAGAGGCCTCTGTTCAGTCACTGAGTGTGCAAGGCAAAACCTATAATCACAACTCCTACCCCTGGATACCTATATACGGGATTAACTCACTCCCAGTGTACTGTGACTAAAAGAAGTGTCATTTTTGAATATGGTGTTTTGTTTATGACAGCATGTAAGGACCATGACTTCCAAGTATATTAGGAAATTATTACAAGGCTGAAGAGAATTCAGGGATACTAGTATTGCAATGGAGCACATTCATAACTCTTCTCTCCAAAGGCTAAATGAGATAAGTGGAATGACCATCACTTTCTCTTATTGAAAATGAAACACACTGTTACCAAACTAAAACTTAGAAAGGGCGAATGACAGGAAAAAGAACAAGAGATGAGTGGAATGACCATCACTCTCCCTGAAAAATCTACGGCACAGTCAGAGCTTAAGTCAAAACTGCTGTCCGCGATTGAGAGAAAGGTAAAAGGAAGGCTCAGCCTGCTGGGACAGACTAGACAGGCTGCTAACACTGAGACACGACACATAAATCATGCATATCATGCACACAGATCACACAAACGGTGGCATATCTAATCTAGAATACATTTAAGGCATTTACTGGCTTTAAAAGGAAGATTACTTTAGAAAAATATAGAGCGCGAGCCAGTAAGAAAAATAACAAACACATTTACATTAGTCTCTCCTGCACAATACTTGAACTTTGCCAAACATAATAAAACTTATCAACAAGTGTCCAAACTATGCCAATGGGGATATACTTTAAAGTCCTTTTCTTTTATTAGGGGCTTAACGGGGTAAACACAATCTCTCTTACATAAAGAGTCCAACTCACGGGAAATGGAAATTGTTAGCAGGTAACAGCAGTCTGCCAACCGGGAACCTCTCACTCCCCCCCTCCCCCCGCTGTCAGAATCTGACACGGAAATGGCAGTCGGGGATTGGGTACTCACTGGCACCTCCACTACGGACCCTTCTGACAAGCTGTGTCGCAGGTGCTCCGATGTAACTGGAACTCTTTGACAGGAACCCAGAAGGCATGGACTCCCATTTATACCTTCTCCCGCCCCACGTGACAAGATAGAATTCTTACATTTGCAGACAGTCTCCAGGCTTTGCAGACAATTAACCCATCACATGCTGCAGCTGTGCAATACACAAAACAGAATGACAAGACAGTTTGGTACAGAGCCTCAACACAAAACAGAATGTATGACATTTATGGAGGGGCCAGGAAAGCATGTACTGGGCCACTACATATATACATGACCAGATGTGCAAAAACCTATTTATGACCAAAACGTTCATATGATCCTGATACTACAGATATACTGCTGTAATATTGTAAATATGCTGGGATTCCTTTAATTTGACACCTGATGGACTGGAATTAATCAAAAACAGGTCCAAAATCTACTAATTGTGTTCAGGATTTACTAGATGTTTTGGACTTGTCACATTTTGCAGCATTTGGACTGGACACTAATTAAAGCGCAGCGCCTCTAAACATCTGTTAATCTGGCATCCATGGGATGGCAGGAGTTATATTGTCTGCCTATTCCACATCTGCTAATCTGACTATTCCCGTGCAGACGCGGCTTGCGCTGTCTGCAGATCTTCCCTGCTTTTCTTAGACGTGATATTGTGCGGCATGAAGCAGCATTTTGTGTTTGTAGTTGGGGACGCACTTGGCGGAGTGCGGAGAGACAACAGATTGGCACCGCATCCTGCCTGACAGCATCTACTGTACATCGATAGCCCTGGCACGGCTCTGCCCGCAGACTGCCAAAGACATTTCAGCAACATTTATAGGAACAGACTCTCAGCTATCATATGTCACAGTCTGCCCCTTCTGTACCAGCAGCAGGGACTAAATATCAGCTCAATGTGAATGCCAGGTCACTGACAAGTGCCACCTTTACAATGGGCACGTGCAATATGTAGGGCTACTGGTGAGGATGGGATTAATTATTTGTAGGCACGTGGTAAGCAGATGCAAATAGGTAATGAAATTCATCCTATATATAGGCTTTAGGACATCTTCCCATGCAGGTTTTTTCTATGGATCTATTTATATGTACGATTTCCCATTCGCAGTGATGCTGCGAGATGGAAAGGATGCAGCATGTTCTATTTTGCTGCGAGTTTACATATCAGCACCTCCATCTAATCTGCAGCAACAACAAGCTTCCTGTCCGCAGAGGCCAATAGTCATTCAGGATGATTTAGTCATCTAGTGGAATCTATGCCACAACGCATTGCTGGGGATCTGACTGCCATAGAAGGTCCAACATGCTACTAGGCACCCTTTGTTAATTGCAGTATCAGAATCACTGTGTCCTCTCCTAGTCAAGTTCCAAGACTTAATATTTCTGACTGACAGGGAAGAAACTGTAAGTTTGGCCGGCCGGAGGTTCCGTAACAAATAAAATTAGAATGGGCGGACTACTTAGCGTGCCACTGAATGGACTGAGCAGCGGCTTCCAAAGCTGATGCTGGGGTAATGACTAGGAAGATAGGTATAACACTACCCGGGCTCTGCTGGTCACCTACTTTAAGCCCATAAGCTTAGTTTATAGAGCTACAAGTAGGTGACAGAATCCCTTTAACATTGTTCTTCATTGGAATCCATGGTGACTTACTACTTTTAAAGAGGTTTTCTAATCATATGTGAGCTACGTCCATCTCTCTGGTAGTTTGCTACAAAGCATCCTTGTCTACCTTGATAGAATTGTCTAGACTGGATATAATTGTATCTATTTCTCAGCTGTGAGCAGGACCAGCAGTGTACAGATCTACAGTCTCTGCATGTAAATGGTGTGTTCTCATTCACTGACAGCAAACACACTTCTTAATAACAATGAGGAGGTAAAGAGGACCAGCTGCTCTCTGGACATGTCTGTGTTAGTAAATACACTCTCCTATCAAAAGTAATTGGGAACATGAGTAAGAATCAAAACAACTCAGCATCATGTTTTCCCATAACTCTGAGTTGTGCTGTTACTTTGTTATTCTTCTTGAAAACATCTAAATAAATTGACAATTGGTGTTACCATCCTTCTTTCAGAGGGGTGTCCCTACACAGTCTGATACTGTTAGCAGTGATTGGGCAATGTCAGTGTGTGCCTGGACACCTCCCAAGTGGTAATACCCAAATGTCAATTTTTTTGTAAATTCCAAGAGGAATAACAGAGGAACAGCAGATCACAGAGTTCTAAGAAAAAATGCTCCAGAGTAGTTATCTCATAAGGAATACAAGTATTTACTAAAACATATGTCAGCTAATGAGTTCTCTATAAAGCAGAAGAGCTTTAGGCTGCCAGTCCATGGGACGGGTTTGAATTGCGCTCCCCACGGCGATAATCCGGTCAGGGGAACACAGTGAAAGCTTTCCATAGTGTTGCTATGGAGAGCGCTTCCCCCCTTCCCCCTGTCCGTCTGCAGGCTCCTGCTCCCAGGCTGCGATATTCCGCAGCGGAGATCTGCCGCGGAATACCGCAACGCCCGTGGACAGGCAGCCTTACAAGTTATTACAGGGATATTCCCAGAATCCTATTTTATTAGGTGATAGAACTACCAATCTCATGAACCGGAGTTCCATGTTCCCCATTCTCCTTGCAGTGTAAAGAAGCTTGAATTAAGTGGCAACTGAGTACACATGGTGCCGCTCCATTCATTTTTAGTGGAACTGCTGGAGATAGCCAAGTACAAGCATTCGGCTATTTCCGTCAGTCCCATATAGTAGAAGGTAGTGGCAGCACCCAATACATTCAAGCTCCCCCTACTGCAGGGGGTGAAGAGAGGAGGAGTAGGGACATGTGACCCTCATTCTCAGAATTGGCAGAGATATCAAGTGTGAGACTTGCCCGAGTTTTATTGGAAATATCTCTTTAACCCATTAAGGACCAAGCACTGTAAATTTATGGTGCTTGGTCCCGGGCTTTAAACCCAGCCGTTAGTAAAAAATACGGCGGGGGTTTAAAGCTCCTGCTTCAGCAATAAATCAGAAGCATGTTGGGTTGTCAGCTGTTAGTCACAGCTGATAACCCGGAGGAGAAGGCAGGAGGGGTTTTTAACCTTTTCTGCCTCTTTTCTTTAGTAAACATTGCTCAATGAGCACTAGAAAGTGGAAGTATAACATCCACTACACGAGCCAGTAGTCACGTGACCAGAGGGATTCCCTGCTACAGCAGAGCTACAGGTCATAGCAGATGTCACTACGAGGAATGTTTTCTCCTGTAACTGGGCCTCTTAAGGATGCGGCTCCTATGGATGCCCCAGCTACAGTGGGAAAGTGTAAAAAAAAAACAAAAAAAACATCATGTGAATGTCCCCCCCAGAGGTCCTATATGTTGTCATGGGGCACATAGATGGTAAAGAAATAATTACATACATAAGTAAATCAAAATGACAGAATAAAATAAAAATATATACATAAGAAAGAAAATAACCCAAAGCTGACGCCAACTAAAACCATAGCCGTAAGCGACAGTTTTGGTTGTCGTCAGCTTTGGGTTAATTTTTTTGGTTATTTTTTTGATACTATATATCAAAACGTCTGAAACAAAATGAGGAACCAATTCCTATACTTTATTTAAGCGTAAATATACAAATTTTAAAAAAAATAACTATAAATGTTAAAAAATCTTTTTTATAGTTTACACCAATAAAACTAAAAAATGGGAAAAAGTCAGTAAAAAAGATACTAAAATATAACCCTATGTGTCACGGGAAAAAAAAAAACATGCAGCAAAAATAATTGGCAGCTGAAGGTAAAAATAGGGCAGTTAAATCAGAACATGGGTAGAATCCCTAACAAAGTGTCTGGTGCTTAACCCCTTGAGTGGCAGGTTTCCTACCACCCTGTCGTGCCCACCAGGGCAGGTTTTTTAAAATGGTCTAATCATTGAATTTCAACTAGTTTTGCAGTTGCGTCTCAAGAGCCATAACTTTTTCATTTTTCCATTGACACGGCCATATAAGGGCTTGTTTTTTGTGGGACAAGTTGTAATTTTTTAAACAGGGGGGAGGAAAAAAAGAAATGGGGAAAAAAGAAAAAAAGGGGCCATGTCATTAAGGGGTTAAATAATGTATTAACTTCCTTCTCTGGGTCATTGCGACACACATGGATACCACATGTGTGATTGTATTTTTTATTTTTTACAAAGTAAAGGGAGACAAGTGTTTTTTTTATTTTTTTAATACTTTTTTTACTTTTTTTTTTTTAAATTTTTTAAATTTTTTTTATATTTTTTTGTCCCTTTAGGGGACTTCCACAGGGACCCATCAGGACCCCTGATCACATTCCAGGGGTCCGATGGTGACAGCCCTTTACATGCTGCAGTGACAGCCCTTTACATGCTGCAGTCACATAGACTGCAGCATGTAAAGGGTTAACACAGCAGAGATCGGAGGTTTTCTCTGATCTCTGCGGTAAGAGCTGGTACCTAGCTCTCCTCTGACAGCTAACAACCAGCTCTCCCTGCCACAGAGACCATCGGCTTGCTTCTGACAAGCCGATGGTCTCTATGGCAACCTGTAAACAAAGCAGGACATTGCCGACATGTCGGCAATATCTTCTGCTGGTTTTTCAAAGCCCTTGCTTTGTTGTCTGTGGGACTGTGCAGGCAGAGCACACTGTCACAGCTTGTGGCATTGTGCTCTGCAGCTCCCATAGTGATACATAGCCCGGAAATCTTCCGGGCTATGTCACTATGAGCAGTGGAGCTCGGCCCCGGAACTTTTCCGGGCGTGCCACTCAAGGGGTTAAAGGGGTTGTCCCGCGGCAGCAAGTGGGTCTATACACTTCTGTATGGCCATAATAATGCACTTTGTAATGTACATTGTGCATTAATTATGAGCCATACAGAAGTTATAAAAAGTTTTATACTTACCTGCTCCGTTGCTGGCGTCCTCGTTCCCATGGAGCCGACTAATTTTCGCCCTCCGATGGCCAAATTAGCCGCGCTTGCGCAGTCCGGGTCTTCTGCAGTCTTCTATGGGGCCGCTCGTGTAGAATGCCGGCTCCGTGTAGCTCCGCCCCGTCACGTGCCGATTCCAGCCAATCAGGAGGCTGGAATCGGCAATGGACCGCACAGAAGCCCTGCGGTCCACGGAGACAGAGGATCCCGGCGGCCATCTTCAGCAGGTAAGTATGAAGACGCCGGACCGCCGGGATTCAGGTAAGCGCTGTGCGGGTTGTTTTTTTAACCCCTGCATCGGGGTTGTCTCGCGCCGAACGGGGGGGAGGGGTAAAAAAAAAAAAAAAAACCGTTTCGGCGCGGGACAGCCCCTTTAAGGTACAAAACAGCCTGGTCCTTAAGGGGTTACTAGATATACATATCATATAGATAGATAGATATGGGATAGATATAGGGATAGATATGAGATAGATAGATAGATAGATAGATAGATAGATAGATAGATAGATAGATAGATAGATAGATAGATAGATAGATAGATAGATAGATAGATAGATATAGGGATATATATGAGATAGATATGTGATAGATATAGGGATGGATAGATAGATAGATAGATAGATAGATAGATAGATAGATAGATAGATAGATAGATAGATAGATAGATAGATAGATAGATAGATATAGGGATAGATATGAGATAGATATAGGGATAGATATGAGATAGATAGATAGATAGATATGAGATAGATATGTGATAGATAGATATGTCATAGATATAGGGATAGATAGATAGATAGATAGAGAGATGGATAGATAGGAGATAGATAGATAGATAGATAGATAGATAGATAGATAGATAGATAGATACATTGATTGATAGATAGATATGAGATAAATAGATAGATATGAGATAGCTGATAGATAGATGTAGGATAGATTGATATGAGCTAGATAGATTCTGCACATGATACAGTATCTGTCTCTATGACTGGTGCAGTAGTAGTAGAGGGGTTAATGTGAAACATTCATAGTCCATGTTCTTGAAAACTCCCAAATCTCATTACAGAGCCCGGTCCTCATCAGATCATCTGGCTGCTGTATTTAATGATACTTGCAAATATTATTTCACTCCTGATTCAGTGAAGGAGCGGGTTAGTGGTGGATGGTCCACGAGCGATGTGAGGAGTATGATAATGGTAAAGAAATATTCATTTGCAAAATTCAATATTCTGTTGGATCAAAGTGCGCGGAGTCAGGATTACAGAGAGAGGATTAACCGCAGTCCCAAGGGCACCCAAACTGGGCTCTAAACTGCAGCAATGTGCTCACCTGCAGCATGCAAATCTGGGGGGCCAAAACCCTGCAGGGTCAGGAGGAAAACTATGTAATTACCAGTGAGATCCAATGTACAAACTGTATGGGGGATAGGAGATCCCAGTAGTCATTAACTGAGAGAACGTCACTTCTCTGGGAATCTACAGCAAGGGGGTCAAATTCATTTCACCGAGGGCCACATCAACCTTTGAAGGGCCAATTGTAATTGTAAGACAGTACAGTAAGGGCCTGTTCACACAAGCGTATTTGCGTACATAATATGAATAGAAGCACCCCAATAGGCCATTGAAGTGAATAGGCCGCGCAAATATGTGGTGAAGGCGCAGGAAACCTATGTATTCACTGCATATTTGCGCACCATTTCAGTGGGCCCATCTGCGTACTTTTTTGCGTGCCCAAATACGCATACATAAGCGATTTTCGATTGCGCAAATACGCAGCATATTTGTGTGATCGAAATACGATTACGCCCGTGTGATTGGGCCCTAATAGTGACCCCTATAGTGGTCGCAGTAGTTATAGTATCCCCTATAGAGGTTGCAGTAGTAATAGTGGCCCCAGTAGTAATAGTGACTCTCATAGTGACCCCAGTAAAAATAGTGACTCCCACAGTGGCCCAATTAGTAATAGCGACCCACACAGTGGCCCCAGTAGTAATAGTGACCCCCACAGTGGCCCCAGTAGTAATAGCGACCCCCACAGTAATAATATTAACCCCTTCAGTAGTAATAGCCCTATAGTAATATTATCCTCCTCAGTAATAATATTATCCCCCTCAGCAATATTATCACCCCCCCAGTAATATTAACCCTCCCATTATAATAATATTATCCATCAGTAATATTAACCCCAAAGCAATATTAACCCCCTTCAGTAATATTAACCTCCACAGTTATATTAACCCCCCTCAGTAATAATAGTTCGCGCCCCAACCCATATACTTACCTCCTCTTTGCTGTGAGCACCGCTGCCCCTCTGCTCAGACTGAGCCCAGGTGCACAGTCCTCTCTCCTGCGGAACTGAGAAGCAGAGGACTCAGGGAGGAGGATCCCCGCTGCACACTGACGTCAGAGTGTGCGCCGGGATCAGCGCTGCCAGCGTGATTACCAGCGGGGAGCTGCGGCACCCCAGCTGGTACTGGTTACAGTGGTGAGCGGCTGTCGGCACGCTGCGGGCCACATAAAATGAGGCATTGGGCCTGATTCAGCCCACGGGTCGTGTGTTTGACACCTGTACTCTACAGGATGGTTTACAGATTTCCTTCTTTTATTTCTGTGTCTGTAGACCAAGATTAAAATGTAAAACTGAGACAGCAAAGAGGATCTCAAGTCAGAAGTGCAAACTCACCACAGTTATATTCTTGTACATAGGGGGCAGTATTATAGTAGTTATATTCTTGTACATAGGAGGCAGTATTATAGTAGTTATATTCCTGTACATAGGGGGCAGTATTATAGTAGTTATATTCTTGTACATAGGCGGCAGTATTATAGTAGTTATATTCTTGTACATAGGGGGCAGTATTATAGTAGATATATTCTTGTACATAGGAGCAGTATTATAGTATTTATATTCTTGTACATAGGGGTCAGTATTAGAGTAGTTATTAGAGATGAGCAAGTACCAAAATGATCGGGTGCTCGTTACTCGAGTGGAACTTTCAGTGATGCTCGAGAGTTCGTTTCGAGTATCGAACCCCATTGAAGTCAATGGGCGACCCGAGCATTTTTGTATATCGCCGATGCTCGCTAAGGTTTTCATTTGTGAAAACCTGGGGAATTCAAGAAAGTGATGGGAACGACACAGAAACAGATAGGGCAGGCGAGGGGCTACATGTTGGGCTGCATCTCAAGTTCCCAGGTCCCACTATTAAGCCACAATAGTGGCAAGAGTGAGACACCTCCCCCCCTTGCACTGTCAGCATAAAGATCGATCTCCTCTGCCACAGCTGTAACAGCTGTGGCAGAGAAGAACGATGTTAGCCCATTGAATTGGTCCCTGCGCTGAGCCAATGAGAGGCAGCAGTCACTCACCCATTCATGAATTCATGAATGGGTGTGTGAGTGAGATCTGCCTCTGATTGGTCAGGCTGTGACCAATTAGAGGCAGCTCATTCAGCAGGCAGGGATTTTAAATCCCCGGCTGCTGAATACTACTCACAGCTGTTCAGAGCAGTTCAGGAGGACTGCTGGGACCAGGTGAGTATATATATTTTTTTAATTTTTACACATTTCTGGATGAATTGCAGGGAAGGGCTTATATATTTAAGCCCTTCCCGACAATTCATCCCGCGATCGCCGGCAGCCCATTGCTTTCAATGGAGCCGGCTGTATTGCCGGCTCCATTGAATTCAATGGTCAGTGCTCGTTTAATGGAGACGAGTACCGCGTGGTGCTCATCTCGAGTAACAAGCATCTCGAGCACCCTAATACTCGAACGAGCATCAAGCTCGGACGAGTATGCTCGCTCATCTCTAGTAGTTATATTCTTGTACATAGGGGGTAGTATTATAGTAGTTATATTCTTGTACATAGGGGGCAGTATTATAGTAGTTATATTCTTGTACATAGGGGGCAGTATTATAGTAGTTATATTCTTGGACATAGGAGCAGTATTATAGTAGTTATATTCTTGTACATAGGGGGCAGTATTATAGTAGTTTATATTATTGTACATAGGGTGCAGTATTATAGTAGTTATATTCTTGTACATTGGAGGCAGTATTAAAGTAGTTATATTCTTGTACATAGGGGGCAGTATTATAGTAGTTATATTCTTGCACATAGATGGCAGTATTATAGTAGTGATATTCTTGTACATAGGGGGCAGTATTATAGTAGTTATATTCTTGTACATAGATGGCAGTATAATAGTAGTGATATTCTTGTACATAGGAGGCAGTATTATAGTAGTTGTATTCTTGTACATAGGGGCAGTATTATAGTAGTTTTATTCTTGTACATAGATGGCAGTATTATAGTAGTTATATTCTTGTACATTGGAGGCAGTATTATAGTAGTTATATTCTTGTACATAGAAGGCAGTATTATAGTAGTTATATACTTTTACATAGGGGCAGTATTATAGTAGTTATATTCTTGTATGTAGGGGGCAGTATTATAGTAGTTATATTCTTGGATATAGGGGCAGTATTATAGTAGTTATATTCTTGTACATAGGGAGCAGTATTATAGTAGTTATATTCTTGTACATAGGGGGCAGTATAATAGTAATTATATTCTTGTGCATAGGGGGCAGTATTATAGTAGTTATATTCTTATACATAGAGGGCAGTATTATAGTAGTTATATTCTTGTATGTAGGGGGCAGTATTATAGTAGTTATATTCTTGTACATCTGGGCAGTATTATACTAGTTATATTCTTGTACATAGGGAGCAGTATTATAGTAGTTATATTCTTGTACATAGGGGACAGTATTATAGTAGTTATATTCTTGTACATAGGGGCAGTATTATAGTAGTTATATTCTTGTATAAAAGGGGCAGTATTATAGTAGTTATATTCTTCTACATCCGGGCAGTATTATAGTAGTTATATTCTTGTACATAGGGAGCAGTATTATAGTAGTTATATTCTTGTACATAGGGGGCCATATAATAGTAATTATATTCTTGTGCATAGGGGGCATTATTATAGTAGTTATATTCTTGTGCATAGGGGCAGTATTATAGTACTTATAGTCTTGTACATAGGGGCAGTATTAAAGTAGTTATATTCTTGTGCATAGGAGGGCAGTATTATAGTAGTTATATTCTTGTACATAGAAGCAGTATTATAGTATTTATATTCTTGTACATAGAGGGCAGTATTATAGTATTTATATTCTTGTACATAGGGGCAGTATTAAAGTAGTTATATTCTTGTGCATAGGGGGCAGTATTATAGTAGTTATATTCTTGTACATAGAGGGCAGTATTATAGTAGTTATATTCTTGTACATAGGAGGTAGTATTATAGTAGTTATATTCTTGTACATAGAGGGCAGTATTATAGTAGTTATATTCTTGTACATAGAGGGCGGTATTATAGTAGTTATATTCTTGTAAATAGAGGCAGTATTATAGTAGTTATATTCTTGTACATAGGGAGCAGTATTATAGTAGTTATATTCTTGTACATAGAGGGCAGTATTATAGTAGTTAAATTCTTGTACATAGGGAGCAGTATTATAGTAGTTATATTCTTGTACATAGAGGGCAGTATTACAGTAGTTATGTTCTTTTAGGAGCAGAATTCTGAATGCAGCTGTTGATATTGATAAGAACCTTGTACACATTTTTGAACCCTGAGTATTTTGGATGTCATTTTCTGAGGCCATTTCTATTTTTCTTTTGTATCTCACCTATCACATCTACATCTGTGGATATTCTGTTGACAGATATGTTAAACTGCTTCAGTCGAGTTCTCCAAAATTATGAATGACAGCAAGTTGACGATATTCTGAAGTTGTAGAAATCTAGCCGAGGATCTGGGCACTACCATGTATGAATTTATAATGTAATATTTTTATTCTATTTTAGAATTTCCCGTGAGGATTACCTTTGACATGAATACATACTTGTACTTGATGTAACATCTCCATTAGAGCTGCAGAAGAATGACAAAGTCCGAATCTGTATACAATAGACATTTCGCTGTGTGTATTTGCAATGAGCAGTACAGGATTTGATATTAGAGAAGGTTATTAAAGTAGCCTTTTAACCCCCAAACTGACTCAGGAAAAGGGAATTCTTTTCTTTTCCCCCACCAATACTATGCTGTCAGACGAATGGGATCTGCAAATCAGATGTGTGAGCATTAGGTATAAAGGAGAACATCACCAGGCATATCCCAGTTCAGAAGCCATCAGAATAGTACAAGGTGTAGAATTAGAGATGAGCGAACGTACTCGTCCGAGCTTGATACTCGTTCGAGTATTAGCGTGTTCGAGATGCTCGTTACTCGAGACGAGTACCACGCAATGTTTGAGTTACTTTCACTTTCATCTCTGAGACGTTAGCGCGCTTTTCTGGCCTTTTAACCCCCAAACTGACTCAGGAAAAGGGAATTCTTTTCTTTTCCCCCACCAATACTATGCTGTCAGACGAATGGGATCTGCAAATCAGATGTGTGAGCATTAGGTATAAAGGAGAACATCACCAGGCATATCCCAGTTCAGAAGCCATCAGAATAGTACAAGGTGTAGAATTAGAGATGAGCGAACGTACTCGTCCGAGCTTGATACTCGTTCGAGTATTAGCGTGTTCGAGATGCTCGTTACTCGAGACGAGTACCACGCAATGTTTGAGTTACTTTCACTTTCATCTCTGAGACGTTAGCGCGCTTTTCTGGCCAATAGAAAGACAGGGATGGCATTACAACTTCCCCCTGTGACGTTCAAGCCCTAGACCACCCCCCTGCAGTGAGTGGCTGGCGAGATCAGGTGTCACCCGAGTATATAAATCGGCCCCTCCCGCAGCTCGCCACAGATGAGTTCTGACAGAGATCAGGGAAAGTGCAGTCTTGCTGGAGCTGCTATAGGGAGAGTGTTAGGAGTATTTTAGGCTTCAAGAACCCCAACGGTCCTTCTTAGGGCCACATCTAACCGTGTGCAGTAGTGTGGAGACTGCTTTTTGCAGTGTTGCACTTTTTTTTTTTTGGTATATCGGCCGTGCAGAGCATTGCGCCCTGCAGTAATTATACATAGTCCAGGGCCAGTAGTGGTGGTGAGGCAGGGACAGAAGACATATTTATTGAATATAGGCAGTGGGCCTTTCCAAAAACATTTGGGGAAAAAAATCTATTTGGGCTGCCTGTGACTGTCCTCAGTGTACTGGGTCTGTGCTGGGGGTAGTTGTCCTAATTCATACGCAGCCAGCTAAGTGTTACAGCAGGCTTGCGCAAAATTATTTCCTGGCTCTGTGTTGGCTGTTACATCACCGCTGTATTCCAGTCCACAGTGCAACAGTCTGCAGTTATTTTACATACTCCAGGCCAGTAGTGGTGACGCAGAGAGAGAAGACATATACAGTGTATATAGGCAGTGGGCCTTTCCAAAAACATTTGGGAAAAAGAATCTATTTGGGCTGCCTGTGACTGTCCTCAGTGTACTGGGTCTGTGCTGGGGGTAGTTGTCCTAATTCATACGCAGCCAGCTAACTGTTACAGCAGGCTTGCGCAAAAATTATTTCCTGGCTCTGCTGTGCGTTCCATAAGCGAAGTCAGCCTCCAACCACAGGCCAATAAGTGGCACATTTAATTACAGCGTTCTGTTTCTGCACTACTGGTAATACAGCATGCTGAGGGGTAGGGGTAGGTCTAGAGGACCTGGACGCGGGCGAGGACGCGGAGGCCCAAGTCAGGGTGTGGGCACAGGCCGAGCCAGTGAGGTGGCCAGGGGTAGAGGCAGGGCCAGACCGAATAATCCACCAACTGTTTCCCAGAGCGCCCCCTCGCACCATGCCACCCTGCAGAGGTCAAGGTGCTCAATGGTGTGGCAGTTTTTCACAGAGACACCTGACGACCGACGAACAGTGGTGTGCAACCTTTGTCGCGCCAAGATCAGCTGGGGAGCCACCACCACCAGCATGCGCAGGCATATGATGGCCAAGCACCACACAACGTGGGACGAAGGCCGTTCACCGCCTCCGGTTTGCACCACTGCCTCTCCCCCTGTGCCCCAACCTGCCACTGAGATCCAACCCCCCTCTCAGGACACAGGCACAACCGTCTCCTGGCCTGCACCCACACCCTCACCTCCGCTGTCCTCGGCCCCATCCAGCAATGTCTCTCAGCGCAGCGTCCAGACGTCTCTAGCGCCACTGTTTGAGCGCAAGCGCAAGTACGCTGCCACGCACCCGCACGCTCAAGCGTTAAACGTGCACATTGCCAAATTGATCAGCCTGGAGATGCTGCCGTATAGGCTTGTGGAAACGGAGGCTTTCAAAAGCATGATGGCGGCAGCAGCCCCGCGCTACTCGGTTCCCAGTTGCCACTACTTTTCCCGATGTGCCGTCCCAGCCCTGCACGACCACGTCTCCCGCAACATTGTACGCGCCCTCACCAACGCGGTTACTGCCAAGGTCCACTTAACAATGGACACGTGGACAAGCACAGGCGGGCAGGGCCACTATATCTCCCTGACGGCACATTGGGTGAATTTAGTGGAGGCTGGGACAGAGTCAGAGCCTGGGACCGCTCACGTCCTACCCACACCCAGAATTGCGGGCCCCAGCTCGGTGCTGGTATCTGCGGCGGTGTATGCTTCCTCCACTAAACCACCCTCCTCCTCCTCCTCCTTCAACGCAACCTCTGTCTCGCAATCAAGATGTGTCAGCAGCAGCAGCACGTCGCCAGCAGTCGCTGCCGCGCGGCGTGGCAGCACAGCGCTGGGCAAGCGTCAGCAGGCCGTGCTGAAGTTACTCAGCTTAGGAGAAAAGAGGCACACGGCCCACAAACTGCTGCAGGGTCTGACAGAGCAGACCGACCACTGGCTTGCGCCGCTAAGCCTCCAACCGGGCATGGTCGTGTGTGACAACGGCCGTAACCTGGTGGTGGCTCTGCAGCTCGGCAGCCTCACGCACGTGCCATGCCTGGCCCATGTCTTTAATTTGGTGGTTCGGCGCTTTCTGAAAAGCTACCCACACTTGTTATACCTGCTCGGAAAGGTGCGCCGGGTCAGCGCACATTTCCACAACTCAAAGACGGATGCTGCCACCATGCGGACCCTGCAACATCGGTTTAATCTGCCAGTGCACCGACTGCTGTGCGACGTGCCCACACGGTGGAACTCTACGCTCCACATGTTGGCCAGACTCTATGAGCAGCGTAGAGCTATAGTGGAATACCAACTCCAACATGGGCGGCGTAGTGGGAGTCAGCCTCCTCAATTCTTTACAGAAGAGTGGGCCTGGTTGGCAGACATCTGCCAGGTTCTTGGAAACTTTAAGGAGTCTACCCAGATGGTGAGCGGGGATGCTGCAATCATTAGCGTCATCATTCCTCTGCTATGCCTCTTGAGAACTTCCCTGCAAAGCATAAAGGCAGACGCTTTGCATTCGGAAACGGAGGCGGGGGAAGACAGTATGTCGCTGGATAGTCAGAGCACCCTCATGTCTATATCTCAGCGCGTTGAGGAGGAGGAGGAGGGGGAGGAGCATGAGGAGGAGGGGGAAGAGACAGCTTGGCCCACTGCTGAGGGTACCCATGCTGCTTGCCTGTCATCCTTTCAGCGTGTATGGCCGGAGGAGGAGGAGGATCCTGAAAGTGATCTTCCTAGTGAGGACAGCCATGTGTTGCGTACAGGTACCCTGGCACACATGGCTACTTCATGTTAGGATGCCTTTCTCGTGACCCTCGCGTTACACGCATTCTGGCCACTACGGATTACTGGGTGTACACACTGCTCGACCCACGGTATAAGGAGAACCTTTCCCCTCTCATTCCCGAAGAGGAAAGGGGTTCAAGAATGATGCTATACCACAGGACACTGGTGGACAAACTGATGGCAAACTTCCCATCCGACAGCGCTAGTTGCAGAAGGCGCAGTTCCGAGGGCCAGGTAGCAGGGGAGGCGCAGAGATCAGGCAGCATGTACAGCGCAGGCAGGGGAACATTCTCCAAGGCCTTTGCCAGCTTTATGGCTCCCCAGCAAGACTGTGTCACCGCTCCCCAGTCAAGGCTGAGTTGGCGGGAGCACTGTAAAAGGATGGTGAGGGAGTACGTAGCCGATCGCACGACCGTCCTTGGTGACGCCTCTGCCCCCTACAACTACTGGGTGTCGAAGCTGGACACGTGGCCTGAACTCGCGCTGTATGCCCTGGAGGTGCTTGCTTGTCCTGCGGCTAGCGTCTTGCCAGAAAGGGTGTTTAGTGCGGCTGGGGGAATCATCACGGATAAGCGTACCCGCCTGTCAACCGACAGTGCCGACAGGCTTACACTCATCAAGATGAACAAAGCCTGGATTTCCCCAGACTTCTCTTCTTCACCAGCGGACAGCAGCGATACCTAAGCAATACGTAGGCTGCACCCGCGGATGAAAGCATCATTCTCTATCACCATCAAAAACGGGGACATTTTTGCTTCATCAATCTGTGTATAATATTCCTCCTCCTCCTGCTCCTCCTCCTGAAACCTCACGTAATCACGCCGAACGGGCAATTTTTCTTAGGCCCACAAGGCTCAGTCATATAATTTTTCTAAACAATTTTTATACGTTTCAATGCTCATTAAAGCGTTGAAACTTGCACCTGAACCAATTTTTATTTTAACTGGGCTGCCTCCAGGCCTAGTTACCAATTAAGCCACATTAACCAAAGCGATTAATGGGTTTCACCTGCCCTCTTGGTTGGGCATGGGCAATTTTTCTGAGGTACATTAGTACTGTTGGTACACCAATTTTTTTGGGCCCTCGCCTACAGTGTAATCCAATTAATTTTTTGCCCACCTGCATTAAAGCTGACGTTACATCAGCTGTGCTGGGCACTGCAATGGGATATATTTATGTACCACCGGTGGGTTCCAGGGAGCCACCCATGCTGTCGGTCCACAGGGAGTTGTAACTGCATGTGTCCACTTCTAAAGAACCCCAGTCTGACTGGGGCATGCAGTGTGGGCCGAAGCCCACCTGCATTAAACATGACATTACCTCAGCTGTGATGGGCAATGCAATGGGATATATTTATGTACCGCCGGTGGCTTCCTGGCACCCACCCATGCTGTCGGTCCACAGGGACTTCACAATAGGGAGTTGTACCTGCCTGTGTCTATGAATTAAAAAGCCCGGTCAGGTTGGGGCAAACAGTGTGGGCCGAAGCCCACCTGCATTTAATCTGACGTTAGCTCTGCTGTCCAGGGCACTGCAATGGGATACATTTATGTACAGCCGGTGGGTTCCAGGGAGCCACCCATGCTGTGGGTGCACACGAAATTCCCATTGCGGAGTTGGGGATTCCCAGTTGTACCTGCCTGTGACTATTTATAAAAAAACGCGGTCTGACTGGGGCATGCAGACACCTTGGCAGAATGAATAGTGTGTGGCACATAGGTTCCCCATTGCTATGCCCACGTGTGCAGCTCCTGATGGCGGTGGCACAGGATTATATTTCTCATTGCTTCTGTACAGCATTGTGGGCTATCGCCCCGCCCCTTTTAAAGAGGGTCGCTGCCTAGCCGTGCCAACCCTCTGCAGTGTGTGACTGCGGTTCCTCCTCATGGCAGACGCACTTATAAATAGATATGAGTGTGGCGTGGCATGAGGGCAGCTGAAGGCTGCACAGGGACAATTTGGTGTGCACTGTGGACACTGGGTCATGCAGGGGGGGTTGGGCAGCATGTAACCCAGGAGAAGTGGCAGCGAAGTGTCATGCAGGCAGTGATTGTGCTTTGTTGGAGGTAGTGTGGTGCTTAGCTAAGGTATGCATTGCTAATGAGGGCTTTTCAGAAGTAAAAATTGTTGGGAGGGGGGGGGGCTCACTCTTGCCGCTATTGTGGCTTAATAGTGGGACCTGGAACTTGAGATGCAGCCCAACATGTAGCCCCTCGCCTGCCCTATCCGTTGCTGTGTCGTTCCCATCACTTTCTTGAATTGCCCAGATTTTCACAAATGGAAACCTTAGCGAGCATCGGCGATATACAAAAATGCTCGGGTCGCCCATTGACTTCAATGGGGTTCGTTATTCGAAACGAACCCTCGAGCATCGCGAAATTTTCGTCCCGAGTAACGAGCTCCCGATCATTTTGGTGCTCGCTCATCTCTATGTAGAATTGAAAGACTTATAATGGGGTGGTGGAATATCACCTGAGGCACCAGTCATTAAAGGGGTTGTCTCGCGAAAGCAAGTGGGGTTAAGCACTTCTGTATGGCCATATTAATGCACTTTGTAATATACATCGTGCATTAAATATGAGCCATACAGAAGTTATTCACTTACCTGCTCCGTTGCTGGCGTCCCCGTTGCCATGGCTCCGTCTAACTTCGGTGTCTTCTTGCTTTTTTAGACGCGCTTGCGCAGATCTATCTTCTCCATTCGGCTCGGGTCGGCATCACCGGCATTTTGGCTCCGCCCCCTTGTACGCGTCATCGCGAAGCTCCACCCCCGTCACATGTGCCGATTCCAGCCTCTGATTGGCTGGAATCGGCACATGTGCCGGGGGCGGAGCTTCGCGATGACGCGTACAAGGGGGCGGAGCCAAAATGCCGGTGATGCCGACCCGAGCCGAATGGAGAAGATAGATCTGCGCAAGCGCGTCTAAAAAAGCAAGAAGACACCGAAGTTAGACGGAGCCGAGGCAACGGGGACGCCAGCAACGGAGCAGGTAAGTGAATAACTTCTGTATGGCTCATATTTAATGCACGATGTATATTACAAAGTGCATTAATATGGCCATACAGAAGTGCTTAACCCCACTTGCTTTCGCGAGACAACTCCTTTAAGGGACATCCAGTGCTTTTGGACCTTCCAAAGTCCACTGTTAGCAATGTTCTTCGGAAATGGAAACCATCTGGCGTGTGCGGTGCAGCCACCTTCAGGGAAACCCTGTAAACTGACAGAACTTGGACAGCGAAGCCTTGTATGAGCTGTGAAGGCATTACACACATCGTCTACCAAAACTTTCATCAGGAGGCCTCACAGGCTATTGGAACATCCATTAGCATCAGAACTCTCTCTATGGAACTGCATGTGAAGGGTTACCATGGACGAGCGGCTGCACACAACATCACAGAAGTGAATGCACAGTGGTCCCTGCGGTGGTGCTTGGAGTGTTGTTTTTGGACTGTAAATGAGTGAAGGCAAGTGTGGACAGCTTGATCAGAGTAAACCATCTTCTGATCGAATGTCCGCACTTGGGTGTGTCAGTTGCATGGAGAACAGATTCTACGTGACTGTATCATACCAAAAGTGAAGTTTGGAGAAGTCCACCCTCAATGCCAAGGGGTACAGTGACATTCTAGACAAGTAACATTACCTACCATGTGGTAATACTTTGGTATATCTCTGCTAGCGGTGGTTACTATTACTACCAGGGCAAAAATCAGGGCCATTCTTACTACTAAGCCAATATAGGGGACACTATTACTACTGAGGCCAATGTGGGGGACACCATTACTACTGAGGCCACTGTGGGGTTCACTATTACTACTGGGGCCACTTTGCGGGACACTATTACTACTTAGGCCACTGTGGGGGACAGTATTACTACTGGGGCCACTGTGGGGGCCACTATAACCACTGGCGCCGATATAGGGATCACTATTACTACTGCAGCTACTGTCAGGGACATTATCGGGGACACTATTACTACTGAGGCTGATACAGGGGTCACTATTACTACAGGAGTCACTGTGGGGGATACTATTACTACTGAGGCCACTGTGGGAGAGACTATTACTACTGAAGCCACTGTGGGAGAGACTATTATTACTGAGGCCACTGTGGGGGAGACTATTATTACTGAGGCCACTGTGGGGGACACTTTTACCACTGAGACCACTGTGGGGGACATTATTACTACTGGGGGAAACTGTGGGCAACACTATTACTACTGCAGCCACTGTGGGGCACACTATTACTACTGAGGCCGATATAGGGGTCACTATTACTACTGGGGTCACTCTGGGGGACACTATTACTATTGAGGCCACTGTGGGGGACACTATTACTATTGAGGACGATATAAGTTGCACTATTACTACGAGGCCACTGTGGGGGACACTATTTCTTCTGGGGCCTTTATATGGGACATTACTACTACTGAGGCCACTGTGAGGGACACTATTACCACTGAGGCTGATATAAGGGTCACTATTACTACTGGGGCTACTATTACTATTGAGGCCACTCTGGGGGTTACTATTACTACTGAGGCCACTGTGGGGGACCCTATTACTAATGGGGCCAATATAGGGGTACCTATTACTACTGAAGCTATTGTGGGGGACACTAGTACTACTGCGGCCACTGTGGGGGACACTATTACTACTAAGGGCAATGTGGAGGACACTATAACTACTGGGGCCAATATAGGGGTCACTATTACAACTGGGGCCACTGTGGGGGACACTATTACTACTGATATATGTAAAAAATTAGGATAGCGCTGCCTGAGTGTACTGAGAAAAGTATAGATAGATATAAGTGCATAAATTATATCTCACTCACCCGGTGCCTAGTGAGGATCCTGTTTAGTAGGGTCCTCACTAACACTCCTTATCCAGGTTCTCTTGTAAATATGTACTCCTGCGCCTTTAATTCCCTGGTGTCCTGCTGGGCCAGTCAGCTGGGGAGCCGCGGTCCTCCTCCGTCTCTCTCACAGAGAGCCGCTCAGTTCAAGTATATGCAAGTAACAACAAAATAGGTCCGCGCTCCGGGAATATGGCACTTCAATACTTTAATCTCCACAACGCGTTTCATCCCTCTACAGGGACTTTATCAAGTGTGGCAATATATTACATACACAACATTTATAGTAAAATTTACATACCTCCATTGCATGGAGGTATGTAAATTTTACTATAAATGTTGTGTATGTAATATATTGCCACACTTGATAAAGTCCCTGTAGAGGGATGAAACGCGTTGTGGAGATTAAAGTATTGAAGTGCCATATTCCCGGAGCGCGGACCTATTTTGTTGTTACTTGCATATACTATTACTACTGAGGCTACTATAGGGGTCACTATTACTACGGAGGCCACTGTGGGGGACACTATTACTATTGAGGCTGATATACGGGTCACTATTACAATTAGGGCCACTGTGGGGGACACTTTTACTACTGAAGCCACTGTGGGGGTCACTATTACTACTGAGGCCACTGTTCGGGACATTATGGCCTCCTGCACACGAGCGGAAATTCCGCAGCGGGATTCCCGCAGAATTTCCGCCCATACACGCCTGCATAGGATTGCATTACAACACGCAATCCTATGCAGACGGCTGCTATTTGTCTGCGCGAAATTTCGCTCAGAAAAAAAATCACGGCATGCTCTATTTCTGTGCGGGGCTCGCAGAGTCTCGCACAGAGATGTCACTCCCCGGCCGCCGGCTCTGGTCTGCGCATACGCCGGCTGCCCGGCAGCCGGCACATGACAGATCTGGGGCTGCGGGAGCAGGTGAGTGACGCGCTGCTCTCTGCAGGGGCTCGGGTTGGGTATCGCTGTGAGAATTCTCGCAGCGGGATCCGACCCGGCTGTCTGCAGGTTGCCGATTACTACTAAGGCCATTGTGGGGGATGCTATTTCTACTGGGGCCGATATAGGAGTCACTATTACAACTGGGGCCACAGCGGGGGAAACTATTACTACTGAGGCCACTGTGGGGGGTCAATATTATTACTGGGGCTGATATAGGAGACACTATTACTACCTTCCCTTAGCAGGAGCGCTGCATGGTATGAAATCAGCTGCATATATGCGGCTGATTTCCAGTCTGATTTTTGGATGCGAAAAAGGTACGGAATTGGCTCCCTGTCTTTTTTTAAATTGCCCTGTACTTTTTAGAATGACAGAGGTAAAATCATATGCTCTGATAAGCCCCGCCCCTGACCACACCCCTTTTCCCCACTTGAGGGCTCTTACCCGCTGGAGATAGGTTTTCTAGCGATGTGAAAGTGAGTTAAAACACATGATTATGAAACCAATGATTTTCAACCTTGGAATCCACCATAGCGAGGAGAGAGTGGGGGGTAGAACTGCAGGGGATCTCTTACATATCTCCCAGTGTTTGGAGAGATAGGGGGCATAGCTAAAGGGCTTTCCCAGGGTTTCTCCGAGAGTGGGGGCGAGGGGGCATGGCTTGAGGGATTCTCATAGCTCCTCACTATGGGGGATTCCAAGGCTGTTGCAGGATCTTCTCCTATTGATTTCAATGGGATCCTGGCCCCATTGAAAACAATGGGAAATATTGCAGCTTTTTTGTATCACAGCGACGCTTGAGTGAACACATAGCTAATGAGAATGAAACCATTGAAAATCTTTGATTGCATATTCATGCGTTTTCACTCACCCTCGCATTGCAGGAAAGTCTATCAGCAGTGGGTAAGAGTCCTGACAATGGGAAAATCTGGTCACCTTAATGAGGGCTTATTCACATGAGCGTTTTCAGGGCCGGCCGATATACGCTACCATCTGATGCATTGGATTCCAATGCATCAGATCACACAGGTGTACTCCTGTGGCATAAAAGTGCCTGACCAGGTGCTTTTACACCGGGCGAGAAAGATAGCCCTGGAACTATCTTCGTGGCTGGACTACAGCCGCTGCCATAGACTCCTATGGGAGCCAATGACAGCGGGCAGAGAAGGGAGGTGGGAGGGAGTTTAGCAGCGTGACTGCTACACTCCCTTCCCCTTCTCTCCTCCTCTCTCCTCCCCTCCGGCTGTTTGCAGTGGGAGGGGGCAGGTCAGGGTAGAGCTAAGCTTAGCCTGTCCCGCCCCCTCCAATTGCTGGCTGAGGACAAGGGGCAGGGAGGGGGGCCGGAGCTTAGCTCCGCCCCCATCCCGCCCCCTCTCATTGCAAACAGCCAGAAGGGAGGAGAGAGGAGCTGCCCCCCTCCACCTGATGGCATATACACCGAGCCCATGCATCACATGGTAGCCTATATTGTCCGGCCGATATACGCTCGTGTGAATTAACACTTAAGCTGCAAGGCCTTAGTCACTGCAATTTTAGTTAAAAAAAACTGACCAATTTCACTCTTTGTGCATTTTACATCAGTTATTTATGTTTTTAATGTGCAAGTTTCATCCGAGTACAATCTGTTTTTTATGTGCATGGAAAAAAATGGAATGTTGCCCAATTAGGCCGCCTGCAGACGAGCGGAAATCCCGCCGCGGGATTTCCCGCGGGATTTCCGCCGCTGAAAGTCTGCATAGGAGTGCATTACAATACGCACTCCTATGCAGACGGCCGCGGTTTGGCCGCGCGAAATCTCGCGCGGCAAACAAACCGCGGCATGTTCTAATTTTCTGCGGGGCACGCACTCACCTGGCCGCCGGCTCCGGTCTGCACATGCGCCGGCTGCGGGCTCTGGGGTCGGATCGCGCGGCGAGATTTCTCGCTGCAGGATCCGACCCGCTCGTCTGCAGGCGGCCTTAATGTAATTTAAAATTCCTATTGACGTCAATAGTTGCGTGAAAAAAAGGAACCCACTCGCATGCCATGCAGGTGCATTCTGTTATTTTTATAGCACCCATTGACTTCACTGGACAATCCTGGTCTGAGGATTGCACCAGAAAAGCGCATATTGGAATTCTTTTAAGGGCTGTTTCAGACGACCGTATATCGGCCTGGTATTTACGCCGGCCGATATACTGCATCTCTGTCTGCAGGGAAGGAGGCTGGAAGAGCCAGGAGCAGTGCTCTGAGCTCCCGCCCCCTCTCTGCCTCCTCTCCGCCCCTCTACACTATTTGCAGTGAGAGGAGGTTGGACGGAGCAGGGCTAAGTTCCTGGGAATTAGCTCCGCCCCCATCCAGCCTCCCCTCATTAAAAATAGTGCAGAGGGGCGGAGAGGGGGTGGAGAGGAGGCAGAGAGGGGGCGGGAGCTCAGAGCACTGCTCCCGGCTCTTCCAGCCTCCTCCCCCTGCAGACAAAGATGCCGTATATCGGCCTACGTAAATACCCGGCCGATATACGGTCATCTGAAACAGCCCTATGCCTTATTCACATGGTCAAATTCACTGAGGCAGAGGGAACCCACATTTAAATCCAGCCCATTCACAGATGATTGCCTAAAATGTAACCTTTACTGATATCAAATTAAAACTAAGGGCTACACAGTAACAAGTAAAACAGACAAAGCACAACATACAAGTATCACGGCTAGAGAACCCGTCCTCCACAACCTTCCCTATGGAGGGAACCCCAAATGGGAGTATATACTTCCAAGGAATAGGAGGAAAACCCTAAGCAAAAAAACTCCCTGTCTGGATTGTCCCTAACCCCCACGGCAGAAAGGAGTCCTACTGGAATGTGGCTGTAGGCTATGTATCAGTGTTAATTCTGAAAGCAAAGGTGCCAGGATCCAAAATTTATGTAGGAATAAATCAGGTGTCTCCAATTTCCGAATAACCCCTTAATGACCAAGCCAAATTTTGGAAATCTGATACGTCACTTTAACATATCATAACTCCGTAAAGGTTTTGCATATCCAAGTTTTTCTGACATTGTTTTTTTGCCACATATTGTACTTCATTTAGGTGGTAAAAATAGACTGATAGAATTTGTATCTTTATTAAAAGTGCCAAAATTGGGAAAATTTTGAAAAAAAATGTTTTTTTTTACATTTTAAAATGTAATATCTCAAATATGTGCAAACATACTATACAAATTTTGGTTAGGTATATATCTCCATCTGTTTACTTTATTCTGGACACACATTTGAAAAAGTTTAGTTTTTTTAACCATTTAGGAGACATACAAATTTAACATTGATTATTTACATTTTGAGGAACATTTTGTTTTCCTCCACAAATCCAAGATTACAAAGGCTCATAGTTGTCAGAATGATAGATACCCCCAAAAATGAACCCATTTTAAAAAGTACACATCTTAATGTATTCACTGAGGGGGTCAGGAGTATTTTGACTCCACATTTCTATTTTGGGAGTTAATGCAATTTAGTGGAGAAAAAAAATACAATTTCATATTTTTGCAAATATGTCTTTTTAAAGACATTTTTTTTCTATAGTGCACATAAAAATGAGGATTTTCACCCCAAAATGGATACCGCTGTTTGTCCTGTGTTCAGAAACATATCCGTTGTGGCGTTAATCTTGGGTGCGTATGCGCAACGGTGTCCAAACCGAAAGGAGCAACCAGTGGCTTTCAGGACAGACATTTTGCATGAAGGTGATTTAGGCCCATTGCTCACTTGTAGAGCCCTCGAGCGCCAAAAACGAGGAATCCCCACAAATGACCCCATTTTGAAAACTAGACCCCTTAACAAATCCATCTAGGGGTGTACTGCGCATTTTGACCCCACATTTTTTGAATGAATCTAGGCAAAGCCAAAGGAAAAAATTGTGATTTTCGTTTTTTTGGCAATTGTATCATTTTAAAAACAGTTTTTTTTGTACAGCACAAATATGAATGAAGACTTGCACCCCAAAATAAATACCCCTGTTTGTCCCGTGTTCAGATACATACCCATTGTGGCCCTAATACTATGTCTGTATGCACACCGGGGCCCAAACTGAAAGGAGCATTAAAATTCAGCTGTTTTTTAACTTTTATGTGATTGCCATCATCCATTGGATAATGGTGATCATGTGACTGGGGACTGCTCACTGTGGCCCACGGTCACTGCTCTAGGCACTCAGCTACCTGTAGTAGCCAGGAGCAAGGAGATTTTAAATTTCCCAGTCCCTTCCGAGCTTCTGTGCTTGTGTATGCCACATTGGCAATGGGCACATGCGCCGAAACTGGGGAATGGTCTGTGGATTAGGATCCCATTGGGGAACATCGCTGCAGGCCTTAGGTAAGTAAGTCAAAAAAGGTTAAAGTTCAGATCTGTGACGGGAGGTGAAACTTTAATTTTTTAAACCTTTTTCATGATCGCTGTTATACTTTGGATAGCGGCAATCTCATGACCAAGCACCACGTACCGCGCCCCCCCCCCAATGAGATCTCCAAGGGAGACAGATCCAATGACAGCCTGTTGCTATAGCATCCAGAAAGCATTGCTAAGTGTCAACAATCATCCAGAGGCATTGATTGGTTGCCCCCACTTCCTGGTCCTCTATATTTATTCCTTTTTTGCATGATGCACTCGCATCATGCAAGTGCAATTTGTTTTTCTTTTCACTCATCCATTGACTTGAATGGGCATCCCCCAAAAATTTTTCTATCCATCTGAGTAAAGAAAATGCTCATGTGAGTAGAGCCATTGAAATCAATGTGTCCTATTTCTATACAAGTATGGTCCAATCAGACCGTATTCACACGGCAAAAACACTGTGAATAAGGCCTTACATCGACCAATGGTCCATGAAAAAAAAATCATGCATTTGAATATACACACTGGCCCTAATTTATGAATATTGGCATAGATTGCGCCAATTCTTTTTAGAACTCTACAGTCTTAAGCTTTATTCACACAAAAGTATTTCGGATGCGCTTTCACACCCGGCCGATATACGCTGCCAAGCTAATGCATTGGTTTGCAATGCATCAGTTCAGATAGGTATATTCCCACAGCGCTTTTATGCCAGCCAGGAAAGATAGTTCAGGAACTATCTTCTGGCCCAAATACGTCGGCTGCTGCCTTAGCCTCCTATGGGAGTCTATGGTAGCTGCCGCAGAAAGGAGGTGTGAGGGAGATTAGTAGTGTGTCTGCTAAAATCCCACCCCTTTCCCTTCTCCTCTCTGCCCCTTGCCGGCTGTTTGCAATGGGAGGGTGTGGAACGGCGCAGGAGCTGGTTACTAAGCTCCCACTCTATCCCATCCACTCCCATTGCTGGCAGCCAACAGGGGGCAGAAAGGGGGTGGGAGCTCTGCCCCTGTCCCGCCCCTCCCCATGCAGAGAGATGGCAAGGTGGAGGGAAGGGGGAGATAGCTTAGCAGACTAAACTGTCTCCCCCCGCCCAACGACAATACAGGTTCGGCGTATATGCGCCAGACATGGACTGTCCGAACAGGCGCACAGATGGCAGATGTCTGCGCCCGTTCACGCCATTTTTGGTCGCGCTGTTGTCTTGACACAGCAGACCGAACATCGCTATGCTCATGTGAAAGAGCCCTTAATTTTCACTAAATTTACAAAAGCATTGCACAGATTTGGTACAGCTTATGCTACACCAAAAAAGGGATAGATGTGTCTAATATTTGTACATTTTCGCAGAGTAGTGTTGCTAATTGGTATTCCAAAATATATTTTACAGCATAAACTAAATTCTGCTTTATGTACTAATATAAAACTAATTACCAGCAGTCTAATTACTGATTTTAACACCTAAAATTGAGCACCTGTAATCTCTGCTATTTCATTTTTCATTGCCTGTTTTAAGAGCTGCAGTCAGCCCCTGCAGACTATCATCAGTGGATCCTACATTTACTGTTCCTTTAAGTAGCCGTCTTCACTGAGGTTCTGGGCTTGTCTTCATGAACCAATAACCTACCTAATTGGTGAGTGCTGCCCAGTATGGAAGTGTTGGAGACCGAAGAATTGGGCCCCCTTCACACAAGCGTATGTGTATTTGCGCACGCATGAGCATAGTATTTTTGCAAACGAATGATGCATTTTTGCAAGTGCATTAACTTATTTTACTGCACTTTTTCCACGCGCAAAGTCATGATCATTTGTGCACGGGAAAAAAATGTAACGATTGAAATGGCTAATTACTCTGAAGGGTTTTGGACGTGTTCTTTTTCCTACGCAATTACGCAGTATTTCAGACATTTTCTAATGTATTTTGCGCATCCCCATTTACTTCTATGGGGACATTTGGTGCACAAATGCGAAGGAGAATAAAGCATACGTCTTTTTTTTTTGCACAAACGAAACTCGCGGGAAAAATACGCACACGTGAACAAACCCACTTAAATCAATGGGTTCTATTCTCTGGGTATTGCGTGCACAAATACGGCCGTGTCACGCCAGCCTAATACGGAATATAAATTGCAGGTTTTTTTTAATAAACCTCATTAGTATTCGTAATTAATATTCCAACTGCAAGATATGGGGGCTCATGAAATAGTTCTGGAAATGACCCGATCCTAGTGATCTCATCTTGGAGGTCTGAGGACAATCTTATCTCTTGCCACTCCTTAGGCTCTGTAGCAGCAGATTGCTCTCTCTAAAACTGCCCGAAACTCCAAAATGTCAATTCCTTCAATCCCCTTTCACTTAACATGCCTCTTGCCTGCAGATATTGACTCCTGTGGTGACAAACCCAGCTGACAGTCCAGGCTTTGTAAAAGGCAAAGATTTTATGTAGACAATGCCACATATCTGCAGGATACTACAAGTTTCTTCATATCTTCTATTCACTCATTCATCTTATATAAAGTTCACTCAACAGATGTCTCTTCTGTTTTTTTTTCAATATTACAATCTCCTATTTTCTTCACGTTTTCCTCCTCATAAATCAATACTCAAGAATTACTCACATTCCCTGTAGAAAGCTCTGAAATCAGCTCCTTAAAGGAGAATACCACAATCAGCGACTTCTCAAATGCGATTGGAACTAATGAAATGTCATGAAAGTTAAAGCATTTTTTTCAACATGTTTTTGTAGGTGAACCTGCAGAAAATACATCTTTTACCCACTGAAATGGCACCTCCAATGGCCAATAGTGAGCACAAATACAATACCACGTCCTACACATAAGAATATAACTACTATAATACTGCCCCCTATGCACAAGAATATAACTACTATAATACTGCTCCTATGTACAAGAATATAACTGCTATAATACCACCCCCTATGTACTAGAATATAACTACTATAATACTGCCTCCTATGTACAAGAAAATAACTACTATAATACTGCCTCTATGTACAAGAATATAACTACTATAATACTGCCTCGATGTACAACAATATAATTACTATAATACTTCCCCTATGTACAAGAATACAACTACTATAATACTGCCTCCTATGTATAAGAATATAACTACTATAATACTGCTCCTATGTACAAAAATATGAATACTGCAATACTCCCCCTATGTACAAGACTATAACTACAATAATACTGCTCCTAAGTACAAGAATATAACTACTATAATGTTGCCTCCTGTGTACAAGAATATAATTACTATAATACTGCTGCTGTGTACAAGAATATATCTACTATAATACTGACCCCTATGTACAAGAATATAACTACTATAATGTTGCCTCCTGTGTACAAGAATACAACTACTATAATACTGCTCCTATGTACAAGAATGTGAATACTATAATACTCCCGCTATGTACAAGAATATAACTACTATAATACTGCTCCTATGTACAAGAAAATAACTACTATAATACTTCCTCTATGTACAAGAATATAACTACTATAATACTGCCTCTATGTACAAGAATATAATTACTATAATACTTCCCCTATGTACAGGAATATAACTACTAGAATACTGCCCCCCTATGTACAAGAATATAACTACTATAATACTGCTCCCTATGCACAAGAATATAACTACTATAATACTGCCTCCTATGTACAAAAATATAACTACTATAATACTGCCCCCTATGTACAAGAATATAACTACTATAATACTGCTCCTATGTACAATAATATAACTACTATAATACTGCTCCTATGTAAAGAATATAACTGCTATAGTACCACCCTCTATGTACTAGAATATAACGACTATAATACTGCCTCCTATGTACAAGAAAATACCTATTACTATAATACTGCCCTCAATGTACAATAATATAATTACTATAATACTTCCCCTATGTACAAGACTACAACTACTATAATACTGCCTCCTATGTATAAGAATATAACTACTATAATACTGCCATCTATGTACTAGAATATAACTACTATAATACTGCCTCCTATGTACAAGAAAATAACTACTATAATACTGCCTCTATGTACAAGAATATAACTACTATAATACTGCCTCTATGTACAAGAATATAATTACTATAATACTTCCCCTATGTACGAGAATATAACTACTAGAATACTGCTCCTATGTACTAGAATATAACTACTACAATACTGCCTCTTATATACAAGAATGTAATTACTATAATACTGCACTCTATGTACAAGAATATAATTACTATAATACTGCCTCTATGTACAAGAATATAACTACTATAATACTGCCTCCTATGTACAAGAAAATTACTGCTATAATACTGCCCCCTATGTACAAGAATATAACTACTATAATGTTGCCTCCTGTGTACAAGAATATAATTACTATAATACTGCTGCTGTGTACAAGAATATATCTACTATAATACTGACCCCTATGTACAAGAATATAACTACTATAATGTTGCCTCCTGTGTACAAGAATACAACTACTATAATACTGCTCCTATGTACAAGAATGTGAATACTATAATACTCCCGCTATGTACAAGAATATAACTACTATAATACTGCTCCTATGTACAAGAAAATAACTACTATAATACTTCCTCTATGTACAAGAATATAACTACTATAATACTGCCTCTATGTACAAGAATATAATTACTATAATACTTCCCCTATGTACCGGAATATAACTACTAGAATACTGCCCCCCTATGTACAAGAATATAACTACTATAATACTGCTCCCTATGCACAAGAATATAACTACTATAATACTGCCTCCTATGTACAAAAATATAACTACTATAATACTGCCCCCTATGTACAAGAATATAACTACTATAATACTGCTCCTATGTACAATAATATAACTACTATAATACTGCTCCTATGTAAAGAATATAACTGCTATAGTACCACCCTCTATGTACTAGAATATAACGACTATAATACTGCCTCCCATGTACAAGAAAATACCTATTACTATAATACTGCCCTCAATGTACAATAATATAATTACTATAATACTTCCCCTATGTACAAGACTACAACTACTATAATACTGCCTCCTATGTATAAGAATATAACTACTATAATACTGCCATCTATGTACTAGAATATAACTACTATAATACTGCTCCTTTGACAAGAATATAACTACTATAATACTGCCTCCTATGTACAAGAAAATAACTACTATTATACTGCCTCTATGTACAAGAATATAACTACTATAATACTGCCTCTATGTACAAGAATATAATTACTATAATACTTCCCCTATGTACGAGAATATAACTACTAGAATACTGCTCCTATGTACTAGAATATAACTACTACAATACTGCCTCTTATATACAAGAATATAATTACTATAATACTGCACTCTATGTACAAGAATATAATTACTATAATACTGCCTCTATGTACAAGAATATAACTACTATAATACTGCCTCCTATGTACAAGAAAATTACTGCTATAATACTGCCCCCTATGTACAAGAATATAACTACTATAATACTGCCCCTATGTACAAGAATATAACTACTATAATACTGCCCCCTATGTACAAGAATATAACTACTATAATACTGCTTGTTATGTACAAGAGTATAACTACTATAATGCTGCCTCCTATGTGCAAGAATATAACTACCATAATACTGCTCCTATGTACGAGAATATAGCTACTATAATACTGTCCCCTCATGTACAAGAATATAACTACTATAATACTGCTCCTATGTACAAGAATATAACTACTATAATACTGTCCCCTCATGTACAAGAATATAACTACTATAATACTGCCCCCTATGTACAAGAATATAACTACTATAATACTGCTCCCTATGTACAAGAATATAACTGCTATAATACTGCTCCCATGTACAAGAATATACCTACTATAATACTGCCCCTATGTACAAGAATATAACTACTATAATACTGCCTCCTATGTACAAGAATATAACTACTATAATACTGCCCCTATGTACAAGAATATAACAACTATAATACTGCCCCCTATGTACAAGAATATAACTACTATAATACTGCTCCTATGTACAAGACAATATTTACTACCACAAGACACATGATAGAAGGTAAAGAGCTGAGGTGGAGGATGGCAGATGGCAATATGTTGATGCGTATAACCCTCAGTATGATGTGGTATTTCCCTTGCAGTGAGTCTGAGTTGTATCCCTTATATATTTCTTCGGTTCTACCATAAATTCAATTCCGTTTGTGTCCTTTGTACAGAGTCTGCGGTACCAGCAAGGAGAAGGACATGTTTATGCCCCGGGCTGTCTCTGATACCTCAATGTGTTATTAAGTTGCTTTATAGGACTAACATATCAGACATAATGGGCAGTATATCAGTCATTGAGGCTCCAAGCTTAGAGGACATTTCTACTGACAACTCGGACTGGGAGCTCCAGATTCCTTTTAGAATGGAAGAAGTCTATATGAGTTATATATTCTACTATGTAAAATCTGCAGTGTGAACTTCGGTCTGTGTTATGTACAAATGTAGTATACGTAGCAGTTAGAGATGAGCAAGCGTACTCGTCCGAGCTTGATGCTCGTTCGAGTATTAGGGTGTTCGAGATGCTCGTTACTCGAGACGAGCACTACGAGGTGCTCAACTCCATTACATTTCCTTTTCTGAGAAATTTGCGCGCTCTTCTGGCCAATAGAAACACAGGGAAGGCATTACAACTTCTTCCTGTGACATTCCAGCCCTATCCCACCCACCTGTAGTGAGTGGCTGGGGAGATCAGATGACACCTGAGTATTTAAATCTGCCCCGCCCATGGCTCACCACAGATGCACCCTGAGAGAGATCAGGGAAAGTGCTGTCTTGCTGTAGCTGCTATAGGGAGAGTGTTAGGTGTTATTTTAGTCTTCAAGAACCACAATGGTCCTTCTTAGGGCCACATCTGACTGTGTGCAGTAATGTTGAGGCTGCTTTTAGCAGTGTTGCACAATTTTTATTTTTTGTATATCAGGCGTGCAGACCATAGCGTCCTCAGTCTGCAGTCATTTTACTGAGTATAGGGGCAGTACTGGTGAGGCAGGGACAGGGAAAGAGGTATACTAGCTATATAGGTAGTGGGGTTTTTCCCAAAAAGTGGAAAAAAATACTATATTTGGCCTGCCTGTGACCGTCTTCAGTTTACTGTGTGTCTGCTGGGGGTAGTAGTCGCTGATTAATACCCAGCCTTGCGCATAATTGTTTCCTGGCTGCACTGGGCTTTCAGTAACCACAGTCATCCTCCAACAGGGAAATCCAAATACAGGGCATATCAGAGGCAGTGGGCTTTTTCCCAAAAAGTGGAAAAAAATACTATATTTGGCTTGCCTGTGACCGTCTTCAGTTTATGGCGTGTGTGCTGGGGGTAGTAGTCGCTGATTAATACCCAGCCTTGCACATAATTGTTTCCTGGCTGCACTGGGCTTTCAGTAACCACAGTCATCCTCCAACGGGGAAATCCAAATACAGGGTATATCAGAGGCAGTGTGCTTTTTCCCAAAAAGTGGAAAACAATACTATATTTGGCCTGCCTGTGACTGTCTTCAGTTTACGGCGTGTGTGCTGGGGGTAGTAGTCGCTGATTAATACCCAGCCTTGCGCATAATTGTTTCCTGGCTGCACTGGGCTTTCAGTAACCACAGTCATCCTCCAACAGGGAAATCCAAATACAGGGTATATAAGAGGCAGTGGGCTTTTTCCCAAAAAGTGGAAAAAAATACTATATTTGGCCTGGCAGTGACCGTCTTCAGTTTACGGCGTGTGTGCTGGGGGTAGTAGTCGCTGATTAATACCCAGCCTTGCGCATAATTGTTTCCTGGCTCTGCTGTGCGTTCCGTAAGCGAAGTCAGACTCCAACCACAGGCCAATAAGCGGCACATTTAATTACAGCGTTCTGTTTCTGCTCTACTCGTAATACACCATGCTGAGGGGTAGGGTAGGCCTAGAGGACATGGACAGGGGCGAGGACGCGGAGGCCCAAGTCAGGGTGTGGGCACAGGCCAAGCTCCTGGTCCAGGTGTATTGCAACCCACTGCTGCGGGATTAGGAGAGAGGCAAGTTTCTGGGGTCCCCAGATTCATCTCACAATTAATGGGTCCATGCGGTAGACCTTTATTAGAAACTGAGCAGTGTGAGCAGGTCCTGTCGTGGATGGCAGAAAGTGCATCCAGCAATCTATCGACCACCCAGTCTTCTACTCCGTCCACAGCTGCAACTCTGAATCCTCTGGCTGCTGCTCCTCCTTCCTCCCAGCCTCCTCACGCCATGAAAATGACACATTCTGAGAAGCAGGCAGACTCCCAAGAACTGTTCTCGCGCCCCTGCCGAGATTGGGCAGCAATGGTTCCTCTCCCACCGGAGGAGTTTGTCGTGACCGATGCCCAACCTTTAGAAAGTTCCCGGGGTCCGGGGGATGAGGCTGGGGACTTCCAGCAACTGTCTCAAGAGCTTTCAGTGGGTGAAGAGGACGATGACGATGAGACACAGTTGTCTATCAGTCAGGTAGTAGTAATTTCAGTAAGTCCGAGGGAGGAGCGCACAAAGGATTCGGAGGAAGAGCAGCTGGACGATGAGGTGACTGACCCCACCTAGTTTGCTAAGTCTACTGAGGACAGGTCTTCAGAGGGGGAGGCAAGTGCAGCAGCTGGGCAGGTTGGAAGAAGCAGTGCGGTGGCCAGGGGTAGAGGCCGGGCCAGACTGAATAATCCACCAACTGTTTCCCAAAGCGCCCCCTCGCGCCATGCCACCCTGCAGAGGCCGAGGTGCTCAAAGGTGTGGCAGTTTTTCACTGAGAGTGCAGACGACCGACGGACTGTGGTGTGCAAGGTTTGTCGCGCCAAGATCAGTCGGGGAGCCACCACCACCAGCCTCACCACCACCAGCATGCGCAGGCATATGATGGCCAAGCACCCCACAAGGTGGGACAAAGGCGGTTCACCGCCTCCGGTTTGCACCACTGCCTCTCCCCCTGTGCACCAACCTGCCACTGAGATCCAACCCCCCTCTCAGGACACAGGCACGACCGTCGCCCTGCCTGCACCCACACGCTCACCTCCGCTGTCCTCGGCCCCATCCAGCAATGTCTCTCAGCGCAGCGTCCAGCCGTCGCTAGCGCAACTGTTTGAGCACAAGCGCAAGTACGCCGCCATGCACCCGCACGCTCAAGCGTTAAACGTGCACATAGCCAAATTGATCAGCCTGGAGATGCTGCCGTATAGGCTTGTGGAAACAGAGGCTTTCAAAAACATGATAATGGCGGCGGCCCGCGCTACTCAGTTCCCAGTCGCCACTACTTTTCCCGATGTGCCGTCCCAGCCCTGCACGACCACGTCTCCCGCAACATTGTACGTGCCCTCACCAACGCGGTTACTGCCATGGTCCACTTAACAACGGACACGTGGACAAGCATAGGCGGGCAGGGCCACTATATCTCCCTGACGGCACATTGGGTGAATTTAGTGGAGGCTGGGACCGAGTCAGAGCCTGGGACCTCATGTCCTATCCACCCCCAGAATTGCAGGCCCCAGCTCGGTGCTGGTATCTGCGGCGGTGTATGCTTCCTCCACTAAACCACCCTCCTCCTCCTCCTACGCAACCTCTGTCTCGCAATCAAGATGTGTCAGCAGCAGCACATCGCCAGCAGTCAGTGTCGAGCAGCGTGACAGCACAGCGGTGGCCAAGCGTCAGCAGGCCGTGCTGAAACTACTCAGCTTAGGAGAGAAGAGGCACACGGCCCACGAACTGCTGCAGGGTCTGACAGAGCAGACTGACCGCTGGCTTTCGCCGCTGAGCCTCCAACCGGGCATGGTCGTGTGTGACAACGGCCATAACCTGGTGGTGGCTCTGCAGCTCGGCAGCCTCAAGCACGTGCCATGCCTGGCCCACGTCTTTAATTTGGTGGTTCAGCGGTTTCTGAAAAGCTACCCAGCTTGTCAGACCTGCTCGGAAAGGTGCGCCGGCTCAGCGCACATTTCTGCAACTCCAACACGGACACTGCCACACTGCGGACCCTGCAACATCGGTTTAATCTGCCAGTGCACCGACTGCTGTGTGACATGCCCACACGGTGGAACTCTACGCTCCACATGTTGGCCAGGCTCTATGAGCAGCGTAGAGCTATAGTGGAATACCAACTCCAACATGGGCGGCGCAGTGGGAGTCAGCCTCCCCAATTCTTTACAGAAGAGTGGGCCTGGTTGGCAGACATCTGCCAGGTCCTTGGAAACTTTGAGGAGTCTACCCAGATGGTGAGCGGCGATGCTGCAATCATTAGCGTCACCATTCCTCTGCTATGCCTCTTGAGAAGTTCCCTGCAAAGCATAAAGGCAGACGCTTTGCGCTCGGCAACGGAGGCGGGGGAAGACAGTATGTCACTGGATAGTCAGAGCACCCTCAATGTCTATATCTCAGCGCGTTTTGGAGGAGGAGGAGGGGGAGGAGCATGAGGAGGAGGGGGAATAGACAGCCGGGCCCACTGCTAAGGGTACCCATGCTGCTTGCCTGTCATCCTTTCAGCGTGTATGGCCTGAGGAGGAGAAGGAGGAGGATCCTGAAAATGATCTTCCTAGTGAGGACAGCCATGTGTTGCGTACAGGTACCCTGGCACACATGGCTGACTTCATGTTAGGATGCCTTTCTCGTGACCCTCGCGTTACACGCATTCTGGCCACTACGGATTACTGGGTGTACACACTGCTCGACCCACGGTATAAGGAGAACCTTTCCACTCTCATACCCGAAGAGGAAAGTGCTTCGAGAGTGATGCTATACCACAGGACCCTGGCGGACAAACTGATGGTAAAATTCCCATCCGACAGCGCTAGTGGCAGAAGACGCAGGTCCGAGGGCCAGGTAGCAGGGGAGGCGCAGAGATCAGGCAGCATGTACAGCGCAGGCAGCGGAACACTCTCCAAGGCCTTTGCCAGCTTTATGGCTCCCCAGCAAGACTGTGTCACTGCTCCCAAGTCAAGGCTGAGTCGGCGGGAGCACTGTAAAAGGATCGTGAGGGCGTACGTAGCCGATCGCACGACCGTCCTCCGTGACGCCTCTGCTCTAGAGATGAGCGAACGCGTTCGTCCGAGCTTGATATTCGTGCGAATATTAGGGTGTTCGGGATGTTCGTTATTCGTGACGAACACCATGCGGTGTTCTGGTTACTTTCACTTCCTTCCCTGAGACGTTAGCGCGCTTTTCTGGCCAATTGAAAGACAGGGAAGGCATTACAACTTCCCCCTGCAACGTTTAAGCCCTATACCACCCCCCTGCTGTGAGTGGCTGGCGAGATCAGGTGTTCGCCTAATATAAAAGTCGGCCCCTCCCGCGGTTCGCCTCAGATGCGGTGTGAGTTAGATGAGGGACAGTGCTGTTTATACCGGAGCTGCTGTAGGGAAAGAATTGGTAGTTAGTGTAGGCTTCAAGACCCCCCAAAGGTCCTTATTAGGGCCACTGATAGCTGTGTGTTGGCTGCTGTTAGCAGTGGGATTTTTTTTTTCTCAAAATCGCCTCTGCAGACCGTTGCACCTGGCATTAGGGACAGAAGTGCTGCATAGGCAGGGAGAGTGTTAGGAGTGAGTGTAGCCTTCAAGAACCTCAACGGTCCTTTCTAGGGCCATATTTATCCGTGTGCAGTACTGTCCAGGCTGCTGTTGGCTGTGCTGCATTTTTTTTGGGCTTCTCAAAATCGCCTCTGCAGAGCATTGCACCCTCCATTGATACTGCAGGGAAAGAATTGTATAGGCAGGGCCACAACACCGTTATTATTCATAGAATATACGCAGTGCTGCCTGTTGGTGGGAAAAAACTGAAAACAAATCTATTTGTCCAGCCTCTGTCCGTCCTTACGGGCGGTGGACACGTGTGAGCTGCGTGAAAAACATTGCTAAATCATACGCAGCCAGCTACGCTTTACTGCTGGGTTCGCCATTTGCTTTCCTTAATTGGGAAAAAAAATACCTGCTCTCCAAGAGTTATAATAACTCTGCTACCCTCACGTTCTGTGACACATAAGCAGGGACACAGCGCAGTTATTAAACTTCGCAGGTTCATTGAATATACGCAGTGCTGCCTGTTGGTGGGAAAAAACTGAAAAGAAATCTATTTGTCCAGCCTGTGTCCGTCCTTACGCCTGTGGAGACGTGTGAGCTGCGTGAAAAACATTGCTAAATCATACGCAGCCAGCTACGCTTTACTGCTAGGTTCGCCATTTGCTTTCCTTAATTGGGAAAAAAAATACCTGCTCTCCAAGAGTTATAATAACTCTGCTACCCTCACGTTCTGTGACACATAAGCAGGGACACAGCGCAGTTATTAAACTTCGCAGGTTCATTGAATATACGCAGTGCTGCCTGTTGGTGGGAAAAAACTGAAAACAAATCTATTTGTCCAGCCTGTGTCCGTCCTTACGCCTGTGGAGACGTGTGAGCTGCGTGAAAAACATTGCTAAATCATACGCACCCAGCTACGCTTTACTGCTAGGTTCGCCATTTGCTTTCCTTAATTGGGAAAAAAAATACCTGCTCTCCAAGAGTTATAATAACTCTGCTACCCTCACGTTCTGTGACACATAAGCAGGGACACAGCACAGTTATTAAACTTCTCAGGTTCATTGAATATACGCAGTGCTGCCTGTTGGTGGGAAAAAACTGAAAAGAAATCTATTTGTCCAGCCTGTGTCCGTCCTTACGGGCGGTGGACACGTGTGAGCTGTGTGAAAAACATTGCTAAATCATACGCAGCCAGCTACGCTTTACTGCTGGCTTCGCCATTTGCTTTCCTTAATTGGGAAAAAAAATACCTGCTCTCCAAGAGTTATAATAACTCTGCTACCCTCACGTTCTGTGACACATAAGCAGGGACACAGCACAGTTATTAAACTTCTCAGGTTCATAGAATATACGCAGTGCTGCCTGTTGGTGGGAAAAAACTGAAAAGAAATCTATTTGTCCAGCCTGTGTCCGTCCTTACGGGCGGTGGACACGTGTGAGCTGTGTGAAAAACATTGCTAAATCATACGCAGCCAGCTACGCTTTACTGCTGGCTTCGCCATTTGCTTTCCTTAATTGGGAAAAAAAATACCTGCTCTCCAAGAGTTATAATAACTCTGCTACCCTCACGTTCTGTGACACATAAGCAGGGACACAGCACAGTTATTAAACTTCTCAGGTTCATAGAATATACGCAGTGCTGCCTGTTGGTGGGAAAAAACTGAAAACAAATCTATTTGTCCAGCCTCTGTCCGTCCTTACGGGCGGTGGACACGTGTGAGCTGTGTGAAAAACATTGCTAAATCATACGCAGCCAGCTACGCTTTACTGCTGGCTTCGCCATTTGCTTTCCTTAATTGGGAAAAAAAATACCTGCTCTCCAAGAGTTATAATAACTCTGCTACCCTCACGTTCTGTGACACATAAGCAGGGACACAGCACAGTTATTAAACTTAGATAATTCATTCACTAGAGGCAGTGGGGCCTTTCGTTTTCCAAAAAGGGCAAAAATTATATTTGCCCTGCAGTCTTGCGCCAATTTATTTCCTGCCTGGGAAATCTAATCACTGGTAATACAGCATGCTGAGGGGTAGGGGTAAGCCTAGAGGACGTGGACGTGGACGTGGCCGAGGACGCGGAGGGCCAAGTGAGGGTGTGGGCACAGGCCAAGCTCCTGATCCAGGTGTGTCGCAGCTGTCTGCTGCGCGATTAGGAGAGAGGCACGTTTCTGGCGTCCCCACATTCATCGCCCAATTAATGGGTCCACGTGGGAGACGGTTATTAGAAAATGAGCAGTGTGAGCAGGTCCTGTCCTGGATGGCAGAAAGTGCTTCGAGCAACCTATCGTCTACCCGCAGTTCTGCGCCGTCCACTGCTGCCAATCCGAATCCTCTGTCTGCTGCTCCTCCTTCCTCCCAGCCTCCTCACTCCACTACAATGACACCTGCTCAGGAGCGGGAACACTCCCAGGAACTGTTCTCGGGCCCCTGCTTAGATTGGGCAGCAGCGGTTCCTCTCCCACCAGAGGAGTTTATCGTCACTGATGCCCAACCATTCGAAAGTTCCCGGGGTCCGGGGGAAGAGGCTGGGGACTTCCGCCAACTGTCTCAACAACTTTCTGTGGGTGAGGAGGACGATGACGATCAGACACAGTTGTCTTGCAGTGAGGTAGTAGTAAGGGCAGTAAGTCCCAGGGAGCAGCGCACAGAGGATTCGGAGGAAGAGCAGCAGGACGATGAGGTGACTGACCCCACCTGGTGTGCAACGCTTACTCAGGAGGACAGGTCTTCAGAGGGGGAGTCAAGGGCATCAGCAGGGCAGGTTGCAAGAGGCAGTGCAGTGGCCAGGGGTAGAGGCAGGGCCAGACCGAATAATCCACCAAGTGTTTCCCAAAGCGCCCCCTCGCGCCATGCCACCCTGCGGAGGCCGAGGTGCTCTAAGGTCTGGCAGTTTTTCACAGAGACGCCTGACGACCGACGAACAGTGGTGTGCAACCTTTGTCGCGCAAAGCTCAGCCGGGGAGCCAACACCAACAGCCTCACCACCACCACCATGCGCAGACATATGATGGCCAAGCACCCCGCAAGGTGGGACAAAGGCCGTTCACCGCCTCCGGTTTGCACCCCTGCCTCTCCCCCTGTGCCCCAACCTGCCACTGAGATGCAACCCCCCTCTCAGGACACAGGCACTACCGCCTCATGGCCTGCACCCACACCCTCATCTCCGCTGTCCTCGGCCCCATCCAGCAGTGTAGTTCAGCGCACCGTTCAGCCGTCGCTTGCGCAAGTGTTCGAGCGCAAGCGCAAGTACGCCGCCACGCACCCGCACGCTCAAACGTTAACCGTCCGCATCGCAAAATTCATCAGCCTTGAGATGCTGCCGTATAGGGTTGTGGAAACGGAGTCCTTCAAAAGTATCATGGAGGCGGCGGCCCCGCGCTACTCAGTTCCCAGTCGCCACTACTTTTCCCGATGTGCCGTCCCAGCCCTGCACGACCACGTCTCCCGCAACATTGTGCGCGCCCTCACCAACGCGGTTACTGCCACGGTCCACTTAACTACGGACACGTGGACAAGCACAGGCGGGCAGGGCCACTACATCTCCCTGACGGCACATTGGGTGAATTTAGTGGAGGCTGGGACAGAGTCAGAGCCTGGGACCGCTCACGTCCTACCCACCCCCAGAATTGCGGGCCCCAGCTCGGTGGTGGTATCTGCGGAGGTGTATGCTTCCTCCACTAAAGCACCCTCCTCCTCCTCCTCCTCCTCCTCTGTCTCACAATCAAGATGTGTTAGCAGCAGCATGTCGCCAGCAGTCGGTGTCGCGCGGTGTGGCAGCACAGCGGTGGGCAAGCGTCAGCAGGCCGTGCTGAAACTACTCAGCTTAGGCGATAAGAGGCACACGGCCCACGAACTGCTGCAGGGTCTGACACAGCAGACCGACCGCTGGCTTGCGCCGCTGAGCCTCCAACCGGGCATGGTCGTGTGTGACAACGGCCGTAACCTGGTGGCGGCTCTGCAGCTCGGCAGCCTCACGCACGTGCCATGCCTGGCCCACGTCTTTAATTTGGTGGTTCAGCGGTTTCTGAAAAGCTACCCACGCTTGTCAGACCTGCTCGTAAAGGCGCGCCGGCTCTGCGCACATTTCCGCAAGTCCCACACGGACGCTGCCACCCTGCGCACCCTGCAACATCACTTTAAGCTGCCAGTGCACCGACTGCTGTGCGACGTGCCCACACGGTGGAACTCTACGCTCCACATGTTGGCCAGGCTCTATGAACAGCGTAGAGCTATAGTCGAATACCAACTCCAACATGGGCGGCGCAGTGGGAGTCAGCCTCCTCAATTCCTTTCAGAAGAGTGGGCCTGGTTGGCAGACATCTGCCATGTCCTTGGTAATTTTGAGGAGTCTACCCAGGTGGTGAGCGGCGATGCTACAATCATTAGCGTCACCATTCCTCTGCTATGCATCTTGAGAAATTCCCTGCAAACCATAAAGGCAGCTGCTTTGCGCTCGGAAACGGGGGCGGGGGAAGACAGTATGCCGCTGGATAGTCAGGGCACCCTCCTGTCTATTTCTCAGCGCGTACAGGAGGAGGAGGAGGAGCATGAGGAGGATGAGGAGGAGGGGGAAGAGACAGCTTGGCCCGCTGCTGACGGTACACCGGCTGATTGCCTGTCATCCTTTCAGCGTGTATGGCCTGAGGAGGAGGAGGAGGAGGAGGATCCTGAAAGTGATCTTCCTAGTGAAGACAGCCATGTGTTGCGTACAGGTACCCTGGCACACATGGCTGACTTCATGTTAGGATGCCTTTCTCGTGACCCTCGCGTTGCACGCATTCTGGCCACTACGGATTACTGGGTGTACACACTGCTCGATCCACGGTATAAGGAGAACCTGCCCACTCTGATTCCCGAAGAGGAAAGGGGTTCGAGAGTGTTGCTATACCACAGGACCCTTGCGGACAAGCTGATGGTAAAATTCCCAGCCGACAGCGCTAGTGGCAGAAGGCGCAGTTCCGAGGGCCATGTTGCAGGGGATGTGCGTAGATCGAGCAGCATGTACATCCCAGGCAGTGCAACAGTCTTTAAGGGCCTGGCCAGCTTTATGGCTCCCCACCAAGACTGTGTCACCGCTCCCCAGTCACGGCTGAGTCGGCGGGAGCACTGCAAAAGGATGGTGAGGGAGTACGTAGCGGATCGCACGACCATCCTTGGTGACGCCTCTGCCCCCTACAACTACTGGGTGTCGAAGCTGGACACGTGGCCTGAACTAGCCCTGTATGCCCTTGAGGTGCTTGCTTGTCCTGCGGCTAGCGTGTTGTCGGAGAGGGTGTTTAGTGCGGCTGGGGGAATCATCACCGATAAGCGTAGCCGCTTGTCAACCGACAGTGCCGACAGGCTAACACTCATCAAGATGAACAAAGGCTGGATTTCGCCAGACTTCTGTTCTCCACCAGCGGACAGCAGCGATACGTAAGCAATACGTAGGCTGCACCCGCGGATGGAAGCTACGTTCTCTCTCACCATCCAAAACGGGGACATTTGTGCTTCATCAATCTGTGTCTAATATTCCTCCTCCTCCTCCTCCTGTTCCTCCTCGTGAAACCTCACGTAATCACGCTGAACGGGCAATTTTTCTTAGGGCCACAAGGCTCACTCAAATAATTTTTCTGAACAATTTTTATAAGTTTCAATGCGCTTAAAAGCATTGGAACTTTAACTTGAACCAATTTTTCGTTACACTGGGCTGCCTCCAGGCCTAGTTACCACTTAAGCCACATTAACCAAAGCGATTAATGGGTTTCACCTGCCCTCTTGGCTGGCCATGGCCAATTTTTGGGATGTACATTAGTACTGTTGATACAGCAATTTTTGTGGGCCCTCGCCTACAGTGTAATCAAATTAATTTTTAGCCCACCTGCATTACAGCTGACGTTACCTCAGCTGTGTTGGGCAATGCAATGGGATATTTTTGTGTACCGCCGGTGGGTTCCAGGGAGCCACCCATGCTGTAGGTGCACACTGAGTTTTTAATACTTCTGTACACTTCTAAAAAACCCGTCTGACTGGGGCATGCAGTGTGGGCCGAAGCCCACCTGTATTACGCACGACATTACTACCTCAGCTGTGTTGGGCAATGCAATGGGATATTTCTATGTACCGCCGGTGGCTTCCTGGCACCCACCCATGCTGTAGGTGCACACGGAGTTTTTACTACATCTGTACACTTATAAAGAACCCCAGTCAGACTGGGGCATGCAGTGTGGGCCGAAGCCCACCTGCATTAAGCACGACATTACTACCTCAGCTGTGTTGGGCAATGCAATGGGATATTTCTGTGTACCGCCGGTGGGTTCCAGGGAGCCACCCATGCTGTGGGTCGACAGGGACTTCACAATAGGGAGTTGTACCTGCCTGTGTCTATGAATTAAAAAGCCCGGTCTGACTGGGGCATGCAGACACCTTGACAGAATGAATAGTGTGTGGCACATAGGTTCCCCATTGCTATGCCCACGTGTGCAGCTCCTGATGGCGGTGGCACAGGATTCTATTTATCATTGCTTCTGTACAGCATTGTGGGCTATCGCTCCGCCACTTTTAAAGAGGGTCGCTGCCTAGCCGTGCCAACCTCTGCAGTGTGTGCCTGCGGTCCCTCGTCATGGCAGACGCAATTCTAAATAGACATGAGCGTGGTGTGGCATGAGGGCAGCTGAAGGCTGCGCAGGGACACTTTGGTGTGCGCTGTGGGGGGGAGGGGGGCCGTTTGGGCAGCATGTAACCCAGGAGAAGTGTCAGTGGAGTGTCATGCAGGCAGTGATTGTGCTTTGTTGGAGGTAGTGTGGTGCTTAGCAAAGGTATGCCATGCTAATGAGGGCTTTTCAGAAGTAAAAGTTGTTGGGAGGGGGGGGGGGCCCACTCTTGCCGGTATTGTGGCTTAATAGTGGGACCTGGGAACTTGAGATGCAGCCCAACATGTAGCCCCTCGCCTGCCCTATCCGTCACTGTGTCATTCCCATCACTTTCCTGAATTGCCCAGATTTTCACACATGAAAACCTTAGCGAGCATCGGCGAAATACAAAAATGTTCTGGTCGCCCATTGACTTCAATGGGGTTCGTTGTTCGAAACGAACCCTCGAGCATCACGGGAAGTTCGTTACGAATAACGAACACCCGAACATTTTGGTGTTCGCTCATCTCTACTCTGCTCCCTACAACTACTGGGTGTCGAAGCTGGACACGTGGCCTGAACTCGCGCTGTATGCCCTGGAGGCGCTTGCTTGCCCTGCGGCTAGCGTCTTGTCAGAAAGGGTGTTTAGTGCGGCTGGGGGAATCATCACGGATAAGTGTACCCGCCTGTCAACCGACAGTGCCGACAGGCTTACACTCATAAAGATGAACAAAGCCTGGATTTCCCCTGACTTCTCTTCTCCACCAGCGGACAGCAGCGGTACCTAAACAATACGTAGGCTGCACCCGCGGATGGAAGCATCTTTCTCTATCACCATAAAAAATCGGGACATTTTAGCTTCTTCAATCTGTGTATTATATTCATCCTCCTCCTCTTGCTCCTCCTCCTGAAACCTCACGTAATCACGCCGAATGGACAATTTTTCTTAGGCCCACAAGGCTCAGTCATATTGCTTTTGTAATCAATGTTTATACATTTCAATTCTCATTAAAGCGTTGAAACTTGCACCTGAACCAATTTTTATTTTAACTGGGCTGCCTCCAGGCCTATTTACAAATTAAGCCACAGTAACCAAAGCGATTAATTAGTTTCACCTGCCCTCTTGGTTGGGCATGGGCAATTTTTCTGAGGTACATTAGTACTGTTGGTACACCAATGTTTTTGGGCCCTCGCCTACAGTGTAATCCTAGTAATTTCTATGGGCTTCGTCTCCAGTCATGGTACAGCAAGGTGTGTGGGGTTGGCCTACACTTTTGCTACATAAATGTAACTGGGGCCTTGTCTATACTACAGCTACTGAAATGTGAAAGAGACTGTTATCTCTCTAAACTGCTGCAACGGGAATGTTACTGTGGCCTGTCTTGACTGCTACTACTACTGAAATGGAACTAAGACTGTGCTCCCCCTATACTGCTGCTAGTGATATGTTATTGGGGCCTGTCTTGACTGCTACTATTACTGAAGTGGAACTAATACTGTGCTCCCCCTATATTGCTGCTTTGGAATTGTTACTGGGGCCTGTCTTGACTGCTACTATTACTGAAATGGAACTAATACTGTGCTCCCCCTATACTGCTGCTAGTGATATCTTACTGGGGCCTGTCTAGACTGCAACTACTACTGAAATGGAACTAATACTGTGCTCCCCCTATAGTGCTGCTAGTGATATGTTACTGGGGCCTGTCCAGACTACTACTACTACTCAAATGGAACTAATACTGTACTCCCCCTATACTGCTGCTAGTGGTATGTTACTGGGGCCTGTCTAGACTGCAGTACTACTGAAATGGAACTAATACTGTGCTCCACCTATACTGCTGCTTTGGAATTGTTACTGGGGTCTGTCTAGACTGCAACTACTAGTGAAATGGAACTAATACTGTGCTCTCCCTATACTGCTGCTAGTGATATGTTACTGGGGCCTGTCCAGACTGCTACTACTACTCAAATGGAACTAATACTGTACTCCCCCTATACTGCTGCTAGTGATATGTTACTGGGGCCTGTCTAGACTGCAACTACTACTGAAATGGAACTAATACTGTGCTCCACCTATACTGCTGCATTGGAATTGTTACTGGGGCCTGTCTAGACTGCAACTACTACTGAAATGGAACTAATATTGTGCTCCCCCTATACTGCTGCTTTGGAATTGTTACTGGGGCCTGTCTTGACTGCTACTATTACTGAAATGGAACTAATATTGTGCTCCCCTTATACTGCTGCTAGTGATATGTTACTGGGGCCTGTCTAGACTGCAACTACTACTGAAATGAAACTAATACTGTGCTCCCCCTATATTGCTGCTTTGGAATTGTTACTGGGGCCTGTCTTGACTGCAACTAATAATAATAATAATAATCTTTATTTGTATAGCGCTAACTTATTCCGCAGCGCTTCTGCTTTGGAATTGTTACTGAGGCCTGTCTTGACTACAACTACTACTGAAATGGAACTAATACTGTGCTCCCCCTATACTGCTGCTTTGGAATTGTTACTGGGGCCTGTCTTGACTGCTACTATTGCGGAAGTGGCAGCGGAGTGTCATGCAGGCAGTGATTGTGCTTTGTTGGAGGTAGTGTGGTGCTTAGCTAAGGTATGCCTTGCTAATGAGGGTTTTTCAGAAGTAAAACTTGTTGGGGGGGCCCACTCTTGCCGCTATTGTGGCTTACTAGTGGGACCTGGGAACTTGAGATGCAGCCCAACATGTAGCCCCTCGCCTGACCTATCCATTTCTGTGTCGTTCCCATCAGTTTCTTGAATTTCCCAGATTTTCACAAATGAAAACCTTAGTGAGCATCGGTGATATACAAAAATGCTCGAGTCGCCCATTGACTTCAATGGGGTTCGTTACTCGAAACGAACCCTCGAGCATCGCGGGAAGTTCGACTTGAGTAACGAGCACCCGAGCATTTTGGTGCTCGCTCATCTCTAGTAGCAGTCATGAAATGTCTGTGGCCTCTCATCTGCTCCACCACCATTACCACCACGTGTTCTCAAGTTCCTCCTAACATTATGGCACTGTCCAAGGAACATGTAGCCCTTACTAATGCCATACTAGTGCAGATTAACTGTTGACTGTATGGCCACTCGGTTAACTGTTCTCAGTCCGGAAGTCACGTCAGACGCCAGGAACAGCGCGCCGAGACAGAGGCACGAGCGGGGGGCTGAAGGGGACGTCAGAGCAGCTCAGCAGCCGATACCGGCGCCGAAGCAGTTGCGGGGGCAGTAAGGTGAGACCGGAGCGTAGTAGCCGGCGCCAAGAGGCCACCAGGAGTCCAGCGCCAGCAGCAGCGGAGGGGACCAGAACGGAGCAGCTGAGACAGGAGTGCAGAGTGAGCAGCCGCCGGGAGAGCGGGTGACGTCACCAGGAGGAGTGGAGGAGCCGATAAGTATCTTCTGTGTGTGTTTGTGAGCTAAGTGTGTAGCCGGCGCCAAGAGGCCACCAAGAGTCCAGCGTCAGCAGCAGCGGAGGGGACCAGAACGGAGCAGCTGAGACAGGAGTGCAGAGTGAACGGCCGCCGGAAAAAGCGAGTGACGTCACCAGGAGGAGTGGAGGAGCCGATAAGTATCTTCTGTGTGTGTTTGTGAGCTAAGTGTGTGTCCTCTGTGTATCTGGTGTGCCCTAGTTGTGTCTTCTGTGTGTGTGTGTGTGCGTGTCTGGGGGTCTAAGTGTTTGTGAGGGGGGGGAAAAAAAAAAAAAAATTGTGGCCGGTTGCGCATAAGTGTCAGCAGGTGAGCGGTTGCGCGAGAGCGGCAGTGTGTGAGTGGTTGTACAGAGGCAGCAGCGTGTGAGTGGTTGAGCGGTTGCAGCAGCGTGTGAGCGGTTGCAGCAGCGTGTGAGCGGTTGCAGCAGCGTGTGAGCGGTTGCAGCAGCGTGTGAGCGGTTGCAGCAGCGGGTGAGCGGTTGCAGCAGAGGGTGAGCGGTTGCGCAGAGGGTGAGCGGTTGCAGCAGCGGGTGATCGGGTGATGGGTTGCAGCAGCGGGTGAGCGGTTGCAGCAGCGGGTGAGCGGTTGCAGCAGCGGGTGAGTGGTTGAGCGGAGGCGGCAGCGTGTGAGCGGAGTGTGAACAAGTCTATCTTCACTACTTCCATAAGTAAATTGTAGATCCCCATTAGGATAAGCTTCATCTCTGGCAATGCCATCCAGTGTGCTACTTGTGCAATGTATGCGATCCTTGATCAGCCGATCGAGGGTGCATACTGTTGCACAAGATGCGTGCACGTCACACATTTAGAAGCCCAAATTCTGGATCTAAATGAGCAACTGGCAACACTGAGAGCCATTGACAACATGGAAAGGAGTTTGCTGCTCACTGAGCAGACACTCGCTGGGGTAGAGGCGGGGGCGGTTGGTAGTACAGAAGTGCAGGGGAAGCAGGCAGTCAGCTGGGTGTCAGATAGAAGGAGGCGTAGAGGGAATAGATCCACGGAGGCTGGTCCTGAACTGGCACAACCAAACATGTCTGCAACGTTGGCAGATGAGGGCGATGCCATTACAGAGCCAGCACCGCTGCAGCACGACATGCCCTCTGAAGGCCAGGGGGATGACTGCTCCAGTGAGACGGGGACGGGGAGTGCAGGGCAGGCTAGACAGGTTCTAGTGGTGGGGGACTCAATTATAAGAGGGACAGAGAGGGCAATCTGCCATAAAGACCGGGATTGTCGAACGGTGTGTTGTCTTCCTGGCGCTCGAGTTCGACACATCGCGGATCGGATTGACAGATTACTGGGAGGGGCTGGTGAGGATCCAGCGGTCATGGTGCACGTTGGCACCAATGAACAAGTTAGAGGTCAATGGAGGGCCCTCAAAAATGATTTCAGGGACCTAGGGTCCAAGCTCAGGGCGAGGACTTCCAGGGTAGTTTTCTCGGAAATACTACCTGTACCTAAAGCCACACTAGAAAGGCAGCAGGATCTTAGGGAGGTAAACAAGTGGCTCCGGAGTTGGTGTAAGAAGGAGGGATTTGGGTTCCTGGAGAACTGGGCTGACTTTGCTGTCAGCTACAGGCTCTACCGTAGGGACGGGCTGCATCTTAATGGGGAGGGTGCAGCTGTGCTGGGGGATAAGATGGCTAGAAGGCTGGAGGAGTGTTTAAACTAGGGACTGGGGGGAGGGTAAAATGAGAAATAGTGGGGTAGCCAGTGTAACTAGCGATCCGGGTCCAAGCAAAGGGAATGGGGGTCGAGCAGGGGGTGGGGTTAGTACAGTTAGAACTGATAGATCAGACATAAGTACGAATAGCAACAAAACAAATTTAAAAAACAAAAAAAAATGATATAAATTGTATGACCACGAATGCAAGAAGTCTGATTGGTAAAGTGGGTGAGCTTGAAGCGAGAATGACTGATGAAAATTATGATATAGTCGGAACTACGGAAACATGGCTTGATGATAAGTGCGATTGGGCGGTGAATTTGCAGGGGTGCAATCTCTTCAAAAGGGACCGAAGGAACCAGAAAGGGGGAGGGGTATGTCTGTACGTCAAATCGAACTTGAAGCCGAGGCTACGGGAGGATATAGGGGTAGGAGATGAACAGGTGGAATCTCTATGGGTAGAAATACAGGGAGGAAAAAATAACAAAATCCTGATAGGGGTCTTCTATAGACCACCAAAAGCAACAGAAGAAACTGAAAACTTACTACTAAGGCAGATAGAAGAGGTGTCAAAGCGCAACAAAGTAATTATCATGGGGGACTTTAATTATCCAGATATAACATGGGAGAAGGAAACCTGCAAATCTCACAGGGGTGATAAGTTCTTGAGAGTAATTAAAGACAATTACCTGAACCAACTTGTGCAGGAACCAACAAGAGGGAGGGCCATTCTGGACCTAGTACTAACCAACAAACCGGAACGTATAAAAGGGGTGCAGGTTGAGGGGCACGTGGGGAACAGTGACCACAATATAATCAACTTCCAGCTGTCATTCAATAGGAAGCCTTATCAGGGAGCAACAAAGAAACTAAACTTTAGTAAAGCAAAATTTGATGAGCTTAGAACTACTATCGGTAACATTAATTGGGACAACATCCTCAAAAATATCAGTACAGAGGACAAATGGGAAAAGTTTAAAAGGATCATAATCACCTCATGTGAGCAGTTCATTCCCTTTAAAAATAAAAGAATCTCAACCAAAAGGAAACCAATGTGGCTCGACAAGACGGTACGAGGGGCAATAAACGAAAAGAAGAAAGCGTTCAAACTACTAAAGCAAGAAGGCAGCGAAGAAGCACTAAAATCATACAGGGAAAAAAACAAAATATGCAAAGATAAGATCAAAACTGCCAAGGAGGAAGCAGAAAGACTGATCGCCAAAGAGAGCAAAAACAACCCGAAGCTATTTTTCAACTATATTAATAGCAAAAGGATTTGCAGGGAGAGCACTGGCCCTTTAACAAATAATGCAGGGGAAATCATTGATGATGACGAAGGGAAAGCAAATCTACTAAAGAGTTTCTTCTCAAGTGTATTCACAAACGAAAAGGAAATGCCACACGAGATGCAGGGGAATAAAATGAACCCCTCACAAAATATCTCATACCTAACGCAGGGGGAGGTGCGGAAGCGACTAAAGAAAACTAAAATTGATAAATCGCGGGGCCCAGATGGATTACTCCCAAGGATACTAAGGGAACTAAGTGACAAGATAGCTAGGCCGCTATACCTAATATTTCTAGACACTATCAAGACCGGTGTAGTACCATTGGATTGGCGCATTGCCAACGTGGTTCCAATTTACAAAAAAGGGAGCAAAAGTGAGCCTGGTAACTACAGACCAGTAAGTCTCACTTCAGTAACGGGAAAAATTTTCGAGGGGATTCTGAGAGACGCCATCGATGAGTACCTCAAGGAGAATAAGGGAATAACTCCTCACCAGCATGGATTCATAAAGGGTCGCTCATGTCAGACAAATTTGATCAGTTTCTACGATGAAGTAAGCTCTAAGCTGGACCAGGTAGAATCTATTGATCTCGTATATCTGGATTTCTCTAAAGCCTTTGACACCGTGCCACATAATAGGCTAATATACAAAATGAGGCAGCTCGGACTGGGCGAAAACGTGTGTAAGTGGGTAAAAAATTGGCTCCATGATAGAAAGCAGAGGGTGGTAATAAATGGTTCGTACTCTGATTGGACCACAGTCGCTAGCGGGGTGCCACAGGGTTCAGTATTAGGCCCCACTCTGTTCAACATATTTATCAATGACCTGATAGAGGGGCTGCACAGTAAAATATCAATATTTGCAGTTGACACAAAATTATACAATATAATTAATGCAATGGAGGACAATGTGCGGCTACAAATGGACCTAGATAGGCTGGGGGCTTGGGCAGGAAAATGGCAAATGAAGTTCAATGTTGAAAAATGTAAGACTATGCACATGGGCAGGAGAAACGGATGTCACCAATATTCACTTAATGGGGTACTGCTAGGGAAAAGTGATATGGAAAAGGACCTGGGAGTACTAGTGCATAATAGACTAAACTGGAGTAACCAATGCCAGTCAGCTGCTGCAAAGGCAAATAAAGTCTTGGGGTGCATTAAAAGAGGTATAGGGGCGAAGAATGAGAACATTATCCTTCCATTATATAAGGCACTTGTCAGGCCTCACATGGAATACTGCGTACAATTCTGGTCACCAGTGCTCAGGAAAGATGTAACAGCGCTTGAGGGGATTCAAAGAAGGGCAACTAAAATAATACATGTAATGACGGGACTGGAATACCCAGAGACGCTATCCAAATTGGGACTACTTACTCTAGAAAAAAGAAGGTTAAGAGGCGACCAAATAACTATGTATAAGTACATGAGGGGACATACAAGGATCTCTCCAAAGATCTGTTTACACTCAGGACCACGACGGTAACAAGAGGACATCCGCTACGATTAGAGGAAAGTAGGTTTCATCACCAACATAGAAGGGGATTCTTTACTGTAAGAGCAGTTAGACTGTGGAACTCTCTGCCTGAGGAAGTGGTGATGGCAAAATCCATAGAGGAGTTTAAAAGGGGACTTGATGGCTTTCTGGAGAAGAAGGGCATTATAGGATATAAATCTTAGGTTAATTGTCAATCCTGGTATATAGACAGGTAGATACTATTAGGGGTTGATCCAGGGAACAGTCTGATTGCCATTAGGGAGTCGTGAAGGAATTTTTTCCCCAAAAGGGCTAATTGGCTTCTGGCCTTGGAGTTTTCTGCCTTCCTCTGGGTCAACAAAGGAGGATAGACAGGCTGGAATAGATGGACATTGTCTTCATTCAGCCTTACATACTATGTTACTATGTTACTATATTGTCACTTTCTCCTTCGCATATATGAGCTAAAATCCTCTGTGCTGTGGGCGTCTACCCTCTCCTTCCATCCACTATTTAACACTCAGCCTGGTATCTCCATTTGTCTCCATTTTCCTCCTCACATCATCAAACTGTCCCTGTCATGTGTAGCCTTGTCCCAAGTAAGACATGAGTGGACAAGTGACTGCCTCCCACAAGATCAGAGCATTTATGTTCTGAAGTACTCTGTGCTGCTGGGGACCCTGCTCCTTCCTTTTTTTCTGTGTCATCCCACTTTTCAGCAATCACATCAATTCAATACATGTTTGAGTTTCAACTAGCTGCTAATACAGTATCTGTGTGCATGAGCAGCATACAATCCTCCAAGGATTTTTGTATTAACTTCTTCACTACTCTAAACCACCAGGAATGTTGCCATTGGCTCCTTCACTGCTGTAGATTACCATAGATAACATCATTGGTCCCTTCTCTGCCCTAGACCATCAGGGATTATATTATTGACCTCTTTGCTTCCCTAGACCCCCGAGGGTGCTATCATTGACTCTTTTATTGCCCTAGACCACAAGAGATGCAATACTTATCTCCTTCACTTCTCTAGACCACCAGGGATGTTATACTTGACTCAATTACTGTCCAGGGATGTTTAATTTAACTCAATCACTGCCCCAGACCACCAGGGATGCTATCATTTACCCCTTCTCTTCCCTAGACCACTAAATATTTTTAATTGACTCCTTCACTGCTGTAGCACACGAGTTGTTTTTATTGACTCCTTCAGCACCCTAGACCAACAGGGATGTTATAATTGACTCCAATACTGCTCTAGACTACCAGCGATGACATCATTGGTCCCTACGCTGCCCTAGACCTATGGGGATCTTATCATTGATTCCTGCACTTCCCTAAACCACCAGAGATGTTATCATTGACTTTTTTACTGTTATAGATCATCGGGGGATGTTTTAATTAACTCAATCACTATCCTAGAAATGAAGAATCTCATTATTGATACCTTCACCTCCATAGACCACAAGGAATTTTTAATTAACTCAATTACTGCTCTATAGTAGCAGGGACATTATAATTAACCTCATCACTGCCCTACACCACTAGGGCTGTTTTACTTAACTAATTTGATACCTTAGAGAGCCAGGGATGTTTTTATCACTTCTTCACTGTCCTAGAACACTATGAAAGTTATTATTAGCCCATTTGATACCCTAGAACACCATCCTAACCAGACTGTTAGGATAGGAGATGTTGGGACACAAGACGACCGGGCTTAGGATGCTCCAGACGGACCACCAGTAGAGAGGATTGTCAGCTTGTCTGACAAGCACGAGCTGCTCCAACAGGTTCATTGTCCGCCATCCAGAGACAGGTGGTGCCATTGTTACACCACTGTGTCCGTCGGAACCATTTCCAGGCACTTGGCTGAAGGACATTTGATTTCACAGTGCCTATTATGTGCACTGCTTCTGACACCCACTGTCACCTTCATTTGTGATGGTGTTGTGAATAACCTGCCTTTGATGTGGAGCGGCACACTGCCAGTACTGCTGGTGTGATGGTCCGGGGGTCATCACATATGACAGTCGGTCACCCCTAGTAGTGGTACAAGGGATAATGACAGCTCAGAGATATGTTTAGGACATCTTGTAGCCACATGTACCTCACATGGCTACTTCTTAGAGGCATTTTCCAGCAGGATAATGATCAGCCGCACACACAAGGGGGTCACAGAAATGTCTCAACAACATTGCTGCATTCAGTGGCCTGCTGTCATGTCTGTCTCCTAAGATCTGTGGTACTACAGGTTCTCTGGAGTTCTCTTTCTCAGGTGTGGGGGATTGTGCTGGCTGGGCATGTGTGTGTCTCCAGTCAGCCAATCACTCCAGGTTAGTACACATAAAGCTGTCTTCCCAGGTGTGGGTGTGTTCAGCTTTCTCTGTTCTCATTCTCTCTGTGTTGTGTGAACAGGTTCTATGTGTGGTGGCTGCAAGAAAGGTTTGTGTGTTATGTTTATTTGGTTATGTTGCTGGACTCCTGGTTAGCGTAGGGACTAGCGGTATTGCCGGGAGCCGGGAGGTGGCCTGCTAGCTTCCATATTTTGGCCAAAATGTCAACAAATACCTGGCATTTATAGCATTAACATCTGCTGCTAGTGTTTGCGTATTGGCTGCTGTATGGTGTGATTATGGCTCTGAGTGTCATCTTGTCCTGCCCAGTTTTCCCTGTCGGTGGTGGCATTTGTATGCTTTCTAACCAGGGTGCAGTCAGCAGAGGAAAAACCCCTGCCTACAGTGAGCCGATTGCCTCGACAAGAACAGCCCCACATCCCAAACCTGGGCAACCTGTACTGACCCAAGGTGAGGTTTTTTTTAATTTTTTTTATATTTCCCGCACCGTAATTACGCGCTCATAGAGAAGAATGCGCTCTATCTCTCATATACACATGGCAAAATAGAACATGCTGCGTTCTTTTTCCCCCTTGTGTATTACGCAATTCTGACTCACTAATGGGATGAGAACTGCGTAAGGAAATGTAATTGATTGCCTGTGAGTTACCGCGTATCATACGGGCGTACAGAGCCAGAGTAATATACTCCCGTGTACGGGAGCCCTAAGTGTTGCTGAGCCCGGAGAGCAGAATGTACGGCTAGTCGGCCGGTTATCATGCATGTATTCTGGCTGCTCCATTTTCCTACAGTATAAATGGCCGTGTCTCCGCTCAGCCACCAGGTATTTCGCATCCGATGGCTCCCGGAGACTCAGCCTGCACTAAATACAGGCAACCATGAGACTTCTGCAGACATTCATTCGGCTTATTGCACCTTGAAATCATGAAGGAGTTGCCGGAGTTTCTAGAGTTTAGTTTGCAATCACAGGTTTGTTCTGCACCACAAAAGGACAATTGTATTCTGTGATAGTTGTGTACAAAGACATCATCCGCTCTGTGTCAGGTCATCTCATAGCAGGGGAATTGCTTTGTGAAACCCCGCTAAATGAAAGGCAGAATCCAACAAAGCTGAGGGGGGTGCAGAACTGTGTGCTTCCCGCAGACAGTATCACAGATTCTAGGCTTAGATACAGCTCCTCCGTGTCCCTGAAGCAGGGGTACAAAAACTACACTACAAGGATGACGTAGACAGTGATGTCATAGCATGATGTACATAATTATGTCACAGTACAGGATTATGCACACAGAGATGTCACAATACAGGGATAATGCACACAGTGATGCCAGAGTACAGGGATAATGCACACAGTAATGTCAGAGTACAGGGATAATGCACAGAGTGATATCACAGTACAGGGATAATGCACAAAGTGATGCCAGAGTACAGGGATAATGCACACTATGATGTCACAGTACAGGGATAATGAACACAGTGATGTCACAATACAGGAATAATGTACACAGCGATGTCACAGTACAGGGATAATACACCCAGTGATGTCACAGTACAGGGATAATGCACACAGTGATGTCACAGTACAGGGATAATGTACACAGCGATGTTACAGTACAGGGATAATACACACAGTGATGTCACACTACAGGGATAATGTACACAGGGATGTCACAGGACAGGGATAATGCACACTATGATGTCACAGTACAGGGATAATGCACACAGTGATGTCACAATACAGGAATAATGTACATAGTGATGTCACAGTACCGGGATAATGCACACAGTGATGTCACAGTACAGGGATAATGTACACAGTGATGTCACAGGACAAGGATAATAAAAACAGTTATGTCAGCTTTAGATTAATTGCCTGTGATACAGTTGAAGAGAACCAAAAACACTACACAACCCATCATGTTGTGCGGGTGAACTTCATAATAAAACCATTTCCTTTGATACTGTCTGCTCAGCTGGTGTAGCTAAGCCTATTACATGTAATACTAAGGGCACCAGATTTCCCCAGGGTTAAATCGGGGCAAAGGGGTGTGGTCAGGGGCGGGGCTTATCATGATGTATGATACTACCTCCGTCATTATAAAAAGTATGGGGCTGCTTCATAAAAGACAGGGAGCAATTTCTGCATCCAAAAAACAGTCAAAACTGCACTATTGGTGCGGATTTTCATTGGAAATCAGCCATGTACCTGCAACTGATTTCATATTATACCTCGCCTCCTCCTTAGGCTTCCTGCTGTCAGCCCTCTCCAGCTTCCGGTTCCCAGAAGCCTGTAGTGGCTTCACCTGACCAGCAGCGTCACACCTGACCAAGGAGGAGACCTGAGGGGAGGATGATCCCAGGTGCACTCACTGCCATGAGTGTGTGCATTCTGCAGCAGCAGTGCACAGTGATTACCAGCTGGGGCGTCGCAGCACACCAGCTGGTAATCACCTTCAAGGTGGGACAAAAGGCTATCTCATTTAGGGATCCTGGGGAAAGAGGGACACAGTGTCTCAAAGTGGGACTGTCCCAACTAAATCGGGACGCCTGGTCACCTTAGTACCGTAAAAGCGTGTTGCTCAGCCAGTGTATCTAAGCCTATCATGTGTGAGGGGTTTACTGCAACTACTGTAAGATATTGATAAGTTATACTCACAATACCAGATCACTGAGGGAGCCACCGCTCCGGAGCTCTGCTGATCGAAGAGGCTGTAGCGCCCTCCTGATCACCATGGCATCTTCTCAGTCATGTGACATCCTATTCATTGATCACATCACCTAAAAGCTGTGCAGTCCCATAGAAGTGAATGGGCTTGAGCTATTATACCAGGCACCACCGCTATACAATGTCCAGTGCAGTGCAGAGGTCACAGCTGATTGGTAGGAATCCCAAGGAGCGGACCCCAACAATCTGATATGGATTATCCATCTGCTGTATAGTTGATCAATATCTTAGTCCCAAGAAACCACTTTAGGCCTCATGTCCACGGGCACACGCGGATTCCAAGTGCAGAATTCCGCAGCAGATTCCACCTGTGCCGCAGCCGTGGACATTTTCTCACCTGTCCGGATACAGTGCGGGTCATCTCCACCCCGCCAGATCTTCTTTTCTTCTGCACTGTGGAGTGTGCCGGCGTACCGGCCGGCATGCAGGGTGCATGTGCAGTGCATTTTTTTTTCAAATCTCCTGCTTTCCCATGGATCCGCAGCACGTCCGCAGTGTCAGCTGCAGGTGTGCCGCAAATCGGATGGCTTCCGTTGACTTCAATGGAAGCTGTCCATGTGGGAATCCATAGAAAATGGAGCATGCTGCGATTTTTATCCCGCATGTGCGATCTGCACGCCGGGATAAAATGACATCGGCAGGTATTTAATTACCTGCAGATGCCCAATGATTGGCATATTGAACTGCGGATCGTCCACAATTCAATTTTGCTCATAGACATGAGGACATGAGGCCTTAACTTGTTAGTGACACTGCAGTGTTTCACCGACCTTCTAAACAGCGGCAAAGACCACATATGGCTGCGTGTGCACTGTGCATGCCCGCGTATCACATGCACGTGGCCATGCGCAGTGACTCCTTTTTTTTTTATTCCCCGTTCTGTTTCAGTGCCACCCATACGTAATATATGGATATCAATGGATATCAATGCATGGATCAATGAAAGTCCATTAACTTTCATTGACTCCAATCACTGGGTACCTCACGTCTGTGCAACTCACGCATAACACACAGTGAAAACACGGTCGTGCACATGGGCCCTTAATCATACAGCATAAATGACAAAATATTTCTGCAGGTCTGTGTAATTCTTACACCAAAATTATATATATATATATATTAGTTTTGTCTACTTTTGCACAATAAAAATCCTTTTTTTGCGCTTTAATTGAATTTTTTTAACATTTTTTTTTTACAGTTTTTGCCATGTGGGATAAATATTGTGTTCCAATTTATTGTATGAGTCATTACATTTTATATATATATATATATATATATATATATATATATATATATATATTTTACATTTCTTACGTCCTTGTAGGGGACTTGGACCAGAAAAGCTATGATCATTAGGATAATGCACTGAAGTACTTCTGTACTGCAGTGCATTATTGCTTACAATAGTGATCACCGGCCATGACAGACCCAGATGCCATTGTCTGTTATCCAGTTGCCATGGTAACCCATCATTCCTCCACAATAACATAACGAGGGACTGCTGATGTCACAGAGGGAGCGCATTCCCTCTGTGAACCCTTTACATGTTGCGATCCACATTGATTGTGGCATATAAGGGGTTAACAGCAAGGATTGGGGTTTTCACTGATCCCCCTTGTTGTAGTGAGAGGTCGGCTGTCACAGTGCCATAAACTAAATTATACTCACATCCTCCCGCAATGCAGCGCTGTCACCCGCACCGTACAGAAATCAGACTCTTTTCGGAGTCCATGCATGCTCTCTCCTATACAAGTCTATGGGAGAGCGTGCGCCTGGGACGTTGCACAGCATGCCGATTTCGAAGCGGGATACCGCTGGATTGCGTGAGTATAAAAAAATACATCACCGCTCACTGTCACGTCCCCTAATAGCGCCATAACATAATTTATGGTGCCTTGGGGACGTGACAGGTTCCCTTTAAATTGATGTATCTATGATGTGTGATTGCACTAAGCTTTCCGTTGACTCATCCTGTAGTTCAGGAATATGCAAGACTGGTGTGAAGAGCGCCATTATTCAACTAAACAGCGGGTTTTATGCATTTCAGAATACCAAGCGCTCCATACAGAGTGTGACGTGCTGGGATTATAGCCGACATTTCCATTATGTTGTGAGCTCTGTGGGGCAGCCTTTGTAAATAGGATATTCTGTAGTACAAATTGCATTCAGTAAACACAGACTAGGAGCAGTGAATAAAATTAAAATGAGAATTTCACTAAATTAAACGCTAAATCACCGAACTAAATGAAATGCTACAAAATGAAGAGAGAAACTGCAATCCGAAAACGGAAATTCAGATGGACTTCTGCTTGAATTGCAATGGCTGGAGGGACGTACAGAAGGCGGCAGACCACCGCATTAGAAGTTACCACAGTACACACTGATAGTGCCACAGAATCCATATAGCTCTGAAATGTTGATTCATTTAATCAAAGCTCCAAGGGCTGATCCTTTACTTCATGTTAGTCCACATTGTCTACAAGAAACCTTTCCCTGCACCATTACTCCACCTCCACCAGCTGACAGGAAGGGGTCATCGATTCATGCTGCTTGCACCAAATTCTGATCTCCCATCAGCACGGGGCAATAGAAATCTGACCAGACGAAGTTTTCCTGCAGCCCAGTGATAGAATTTTTGTGCTATTTTCCCGGAGTATCACTTTTTTGCTCCTCAGAACGATTCCTCACATCCTCCTGTTACCCCTTTCAGTGACGAGTTCTTTCTGTTCACAGGATCCCCTTTGGCTGGATGTTTTCCACAATCACGCCATTCTCTGTATACTCTCCTCACCCCAAGCGGGTTGCAGTGAAATCTTGGCCTGGCTAGTCCAGCACCGATGACCCGGCCTTGTTGGAAGTCGCTCAGATCGCTGGATTTTCCCATCTATTTTCTTCTTTTCCTGGAGTACAGAAGGACCTCGTATGGGAATCCTACTGTGCTCTATCCAGCAATTTCTGACAAAAGGTTGCGCCTATGGTCCATTATTTTGTCCGGTCAGCAACAAGTTAACTCCTTTTATGCTTATTTTATTGTTCTGTGGGTTTCAGGAGATAGATTGAGGTAATTTTTTGCAAATTTTGCTCTGGACTTTGTGGAGTGGTGAGACCCTAGCGTAGTGTGTCAGTCCGTTTTCAAACATCCAATTCTAGAGATGGTGACTGGAGGTACAGTTGCCTACAACAAGATCCCATACTGCTTATCTAGGTTTTTCACTGGGACCCTGGGACGAATCCTGCAACATTGTTCCTGGCACCTTCGTCTTTCCTCAGACCGAGTCCGACCCCCTCCCCTTGCCGGCAACTGAAAAGGGGTAGTCAGTTTAGCAGAGCTAATATTCTGGGTGTGGCGTAAAATTATGGTTGCCACCCAGCTGGTAATTCATGACGCGAAGGTAGCAGAGCTATGTATGCTGTGTGTGATGTGCATGTAGCAGAGCTGTGTATGCTGTATGTGATGCACATGTAGCAGAGCGGTGTGTTATGTAGGGTTGCCACCCGGCCAGTAATCCACTGTCCTGGCAGTATTTTTTCTGCCAGGCTGGTGCTGTTTTTTTTTTTTTTACTGGCCCTATCACAGGCTGGTATTTTCAGAGCCTGCACTGCCCCTTAACCCCGGTGAACTCTCTTCTGGCAGGGGAAACACAGACCTGCAAAGCCGACAGCTTCCAGGGCCTCCGATGATGTCATATCATGTGATACTCTGTGTGGGAGCAGTCAATGAACCCATGACCACAGGGGGGGGGGCTAAGTAAATGTAGGACTCTGCAGAGGTGTGTGTGTGATATAGTGGAGCTGTGTGTGTGATGTATTGAAGCTGTGTGTGTGATGTGTTGGGGTCAGGATGGATGTAGTGGAGCTGTGTGTGTGTTGGAGCTATGGGGTTCTGGATGGATGATTGAGTGAGTGAGCGGAGTTGTGTGTGTGATGTGTGTGGGGGTCAGAATGGATGTAGCGGAGCTGTGTGTGTGTGATGTGTGGGGATCAGGATGGATGTAGCAGAGCTGTGTGTGTGATGTGTGGGGATCAGGATGGTGTAGTGGAGCTGTGTGTGTGATGTGTGGGGACCAAGATGGATGTAGCGGAGCTGTGTGTGTGATGTCTGGGGATCAGGATGGATGTAGCGGAGCTGTGTGTGGGATGTGTGGGGGTCAGGATGGATGGAGTGGAGCTGTGTGTGTGTTAGAACTGTGGAGTTCTAAATGGATGGATTGAGTGAGTGAGCGGAGTTGTGTGTGTGATGTGTGTGGGGGACAGAATGGATGTAGCGGAGCTGTGCGTGTGATGTCTGGGGATCAGGATGGATGTAGCGGAGCTGTGTGTGTGATGTGTGGGGATCAGGATGGATGTAGCAGCGCTGTGTGTGTGATGTCTGGGGATCATGATGGGTGTAGTGGAGCTGTTTGTGTGATGTGTGGGGATCAGGATGGATGTTTCGGAGCTCTGTGTGTGATGTCTGGGGATCAGGATGGATGTAGTGGAGCTGTGTGTGTGTGATGTGTGGGGGGGTCAGAATGGATGTAGTGGAGCTGTGTGTGTGATGTCTGGGGATGAGAATTGATGTAGTGCAGTTGTGTGTGCGATTTGTGGGGGTCAGGATGGATGTTCGGCTGGCGCTGCAGTGACAGTTTTGGGACCCGAGGAGGAGAGAGGAGGAGCAGTACATGCATGTAATCTTGTATGTTTAGGTAGTATATGTTATACCAGCTGTACATATAATTACATAAAGGACATATCTACCTTACATCAGCATCACTATATACAAGGGAGGTACATCTCCTGTATATAGTGATATGGACAATGCTGGGGTAACCTAGGTATCTCATGTATATAATTATATATGTGTAGATTGTATGCGATGCGAGCGTCTGCAGCGTGTTCTCGCTAGTAGATGACATGTGCACATGCACACAGCCGCTGGACGAGATCCAGGAGATAAAGGAGGAAAAAAATGCTGCGATAAGCCACGCCCCAAGCCATGGCCCTTTTTTACAATGGCCGATATTTTTTCGTGACAAAGGTGGCAACCCTACATATAATCATCGTACTCGGCCATCTGAACGGGCTTTGAAACAGGAGTTGCAGCTGTGACTTTCGGATGCATTGTGGCTGTGAAGCGGCCGGCCGAAAATCGTTGCACCTGTGTAAATGAAGCCTAAGGCTGTATGGCCAGTGATGTTGATTCCCTTAACCAGCTGTTTGCACCGGCTGCTACATCTAGTCTGCTTTATCTTCTCTGAGGCTTCTGGAGCCAAACAGTAACTTTTGTAAACTTTTTGGTCTTCCAAGTAGCATGGAGTTGATTTGCTAGACAAATACAATAGGCAGATACTGAGTAATACGGAATTACAGGGTCTTCTCGATTCCTCCAGCCACCAACTCCAATATATACATCAATTCAGCTCATACAACAGGATATTAAACCCTTATAATATGGAATAGCCGTGCTTTTCCTATCCTATTTTCCCAGAAGAAGAGTAATACTTTGTAACAACTTTGGGTTATTACACTAGTAGAGATAAACCGAGAAGCTGCGGTGAGCAAGACGCTCCTATCATAATACGATTTCGGAATCGGGAGGTGATACATATTATAAATCCCCGTAGACATATTTCTACAATGTAAGGATTTATCACATCTCCGTCACCTCTGTTTATTTTCCGTTACTCCCAAACCTGATCTACTTCCCTCCTTCTGGGCAAAACTGTAACACAATTACAGGAGAGGAGAAAATGTCGCAAAGGCCTAGGAGAGCAGAACGCCGTGTGCCGCTCACAATGTAACCGCTTTCTTCAGTGATGGCTTTTACAATGTTGTCTTGATTATGAGTATTGATTCGATGCAAATAAACAGCACCTCTGGCTTTGTGAAGCGACTGGAGCAGGACAACCCCATAAATATTACTTCCACCTTCCTCAAAATTCTGGGTTCTAGCGGAGCCTCCGGCAGAAATAAGGCCTGGGCGCCTTCCAATTAATAATAATTAAATATTATGTTTCTGCGGCCCAGTGGAATGATGGGAGTTGAATAAAACACGAGTGAGGCACTAAGAAGGTCAAACTGGTGGTCGAGAGCTCTGCTGCTACTTCAAAGACCAGCTCTTAAAGGGATACGGAATATTCGTTACTAGGGCTGGGTCAGGGTCTGTGGAGGTCCCTGAACACAAATGGTGGTCCCTCGTGGTTTTTCTTTTGTTTTATAGACAAAGGAATATGTGAATACTTGCACTATATTAATGCCCCAATAAAAGTACTATACCTTACCTAAAATGCCATCAGTGTCAAATTAAAGGTCCATTAAGTACCCACATAATTTTGGCATAGAATATGTAAATAATAGTGCCATATATTGAACATACTGACATGCGAAAAGTCATGGGATAGGAACTAATGCCTCTAACCAGGCAAGTGCAGCAACCAGGCAAAGTGGGGTACATGAAATCCATAAAAGCCTGCAAATGGTCACCAAGCAGTGAAAGATAGCAGGCACCAGTAAATGATGTGTTTAGGCGGACCCATGCCATGAGAACACCCCACACCAGTATGGAACCACCACTAGCCTGCACAGTGCCTTGTTGACAACTGAGGTCCATGGCTTTATTCGGTCTGTACCACACATGAACCCTACCATCAGCCCCAAACAATTGGCACCTTGACTCATCGGACCATGCTACATGTTGCCAGTTCTCTAAGGTCCAGTTAGCAACCCTTATGAGCCCAGGTCAGGCGATGCCGTAGTGTTATTAGAGGCACTCCGGTGTATCTTCTGCTCCCATAGTCCATGGAAGCTAAAGAATGCTGCACTGACCAGCAGGATATACATGTGTGCGCCTCCTGCATTGAATGTGGATGTAATTTCTACCAGATGTGCCTGTCTGTTTGCAAGAACAATTCTAGCCAGTTGTGATCATTAAGCACCCATGGGTGACCAATGCGCTGTACACTGTGGTTGGTGATGCCTTCTATGACATATTCCCGGCACACACATGACACTGTGCATTGAGGAATGTTAAATGTCTGCAGAACCATAGAAATGAAACATCCCATCCATCCGTCACCTACTATCACGCCTCGTTCCAACTCCGATAATTCATGTTCCCTTAGCATGAGCACGCTGGCCGGGGTTTAACCTCCCTTACCAGATACCACCTCACAACTTATATAGGTGTGGGCGTTCCCAAGCATCACCTGGGGTAACACCACTTCATCATCAATTTACGTATGGCTATCCCATGACTTTTGGCACATCAATGTATGACAGCATCATACAATGCCAGTCCTGTGTAACAGTTACATATCATGGCCTTATAGTGCTTACATAGCAATATAAAGTGCCAAAAGCAGTGTGATACGATCGCCATATAATACTGCCACATATATCCTACATAAAAATGCCATAAAGTGAACACAAGACGGCTGGGTTGTTGGCTGATTTTGCGTTTTGTGCAGTCTAAAAAATAATCAGACGACTGGGATTAGAGTTGTTTCCTCATCAAAAACAGTGAGTGTCTGCTACTGATCATAGTGTAATGGATGATACCAGCGACCCTCTGAGAGTTAAATCCACAGCTCATTGAATGGTGAAGGTTCAGCTCCCATATTGGAATGTGTAAAGGACCAATTAAACTAGCACTGATCTCGATGACCGGAGCTTAACACATTGATCCTGACCCATGTAAAAGAGGCGTTTTCCACAACATAAAATTGCTTCAGAAGCACTCTGTACTTCCTGGTTGCTGCTCACCAGGACATGTGACTGCTGCAGCCAATCACTGGCTATAGATGGTCACTGCTGTGGCCAGTGATTGGCTGCAGAAGTCACATGTCCTGGTCAGCTGCAACCAGGATGTACAGAGTGCTTCTGAAGCAATTTTAAGTCATACGAAAACCCATTTAATAGTCCAGTAGAAGGTCCACATAATATTGCCATATATTGCTGAAATAATACTGCCACACAGTGAACTAATAACTGCACCGAATAGTGCCAAATAGCAGTTCCATACAATATGTTAATAATATATACACAGGGTGCCTAAAAATAGTGCCACAAAGTGCTCCAAAACAAGGCTTTATAGTGTTTAAATAATATTGCTATACAACAAGAGCACGGCTTCTGTTTAGAGCATGGTGGAGGGCAGAGTGCTCCCCTTAGTCACCCCATTGAAAAATTACTGCAATGTAGCCTCAGCTTGACACGGCAAATAGAAAGGAGAATAGATCAGGACAGCTCTTAATTATCAAACACTTCATACTGTAACAAAATGCCACGTCTGAAGACTACAAACTTAACGGGTCACTCTGGTAAAAACACATTGTTCCATGCCTGCCTCCTCACCGGATTACCTGTCACATTCTGGAGGTCTTCTTTGAGTATTGCAGCCACTTTCATGAAGTGCAACCTCATGTCTGATGTTTATCAGGCACCATTTTTCGAGTGAGACGTTTTACTTTCAGTTTCACATCTATCCCATAATGCATCAGCACAGCATCAGCTATTGACCATTTTTGCCTGCTGGTGGGGCAGTTTAATTAGCTTTAACTTCTATATTGACCTATATGAGCTACAGACCTTAAGCATACAGTCAGTAGGATGAGCTGTGATCTCCTCTATTATACCTGTATGACAGGAGCTGCATGATCATCATCAGTAACACTGATAGGAGAGGCTGTGTGGTAAGATTCAACACAAACTGAGAAGTTAACTATGAAATTAATCCATTACCCCCAAGTAGATCTGATTTGGTCAGAACTGAGATCACATGACCAGCTGAGAAAAAGAGGCCAGGAGTTTCAGACAGAAAGTAAAAACTAACCAATGTAACACTGGCTTACTTACATATACTGGGGGATACGTACTTAATTCACCAGAGTGGTCCTTGAAATATGATCTGAGGACATATATGACGGAATTAACACTGCAAGCACTGTGGGTAGAGTAGGAGGTATGTGCTGGATTAACACTCATCACATATCTCAGCCCCCCCCCCCCCTCCTGCTCTCCATCCCAACACCCACCTCTTGAACTTTTGGCAACGGTTGAACATTAAGGGGTAACTGAGTGATCAATGAAAATCAATACTTCCTCTGGTATTCCAGCCCTCCCCTCTTGCACCCAATCAATAAGTCATCTACACACATATAGATTAGCTCTTTGGTCAACAAGGAATCTTCTAACCTTCTCTGGAAATCTACAAGGAAAATAAGAGAGAAATTCTTCACAGTCAATAGAGAGAGCGTGAGATCTTAAGACGTGTATCTTCATTCATTGTCATAGATGCCGGGGCTGAATATCCTGCTGTAATATGTCCACGCCACATAACTCTAGAGCTGCCAACCCCGTCCACTCCTGTCCTCATATGTATAGAGATATAAAGAACTGCTCATTTTGAACCACTAGAGGGGGCACTTTGCCCTCATAACCTCCCCATTGCCTTCTTCACCTTAGATTGATATCTGAGTGATGACATAAAAGGTCTCAAGTGATAACATCATCCCAATCACTTCTTGGAAACTCATCAGAGATTTCTAGTAAGAAAAGTCTACCTTGTGTTTAATCTTACCAGGAGAAGAAGATGCAAATTCCAACAAAAGATGTATAGCAATGTCATCAGCGGGAAAGCAAATGCTGAAAATGAAATCAACAGAGCTACTACAGATCACAGCTGTATTCCTGTAGATAAAGGGCAGTATTATAGTAGTTATATTCTTGTACATAGGGGGCAGTATTATAGTAGATATATTCTTGTACATAGGGAGCAGTATTATAGTAGTTATATTCTTGTACATAGGGGGCAGTATTATAGTAGTTATATTCTTGTACATAGGAGGCAGTATTATAGTAGTTATATTCTTGTACATAGGAGGCAGTATTATAGTAGTTATATTCTTCTATATAGGGGGACAGTATTATAGTAGTTATATTCTTGCACATAGGAGGCAGTATTATAGTAGTTATATTCTTGTACATAGGGGGCACTATTATAGTAGTTATATTCTTGTACACAGATGGCAGTATTATAGTAGATATATTGTTTTACATAGGGAGCAGTATTACAGTAGTTATATTCTTGTACGTATGGGGCAGTATTATAGTAGTTATATTCTTGTACATAAGAGCAGTATTATAGTAGGTATATTCTTGTGTATAGGAGCAGTATTATAGTAGTTATATTCTTGTACATAGGAGCAGTATTATAGTAGTTATATTCTTGTACATAGGGGCAGTATTATAGTAGTTATATTCTTGTACATAGGGGGCAGTATTATAGTAGTTATATTCTTGTACATAGGGGGCAGTATTATAGTAGTTATATTCTTGTACATATGGGGCAGTATTAGAGTAGTTATATTCTTGTACACAGGGGGCAGTATTATAGTAGTTATTGTGATAGACATGATGATTATTTTGTATAAAATGTCTATCGATTTGTATAACGTAAATGTATTTTGCTATTGTAATGACTTTTAATTTACAAGGGCAGCTAGTCCCAGTTAGAACTTATGGGAAATTTACTGCTAGGACCTTCCAAACTAATAGAATTAAAAAATACCTTTTATTAAATTTCTTTAAAAAGAGAAGAACAAAACACATACAAACAATTAAAGGAGGAGTTATGATGAAGAAGGCCACCTATATCTAGTGACCGGAACAGGTTAGAGTCATATAATAGGACTCAACCTATAAGACGACAGCAACCGCCACTTCTATAGTATGAACAATGAGAATTCGAGTCATACAATGAGGCTCAACTGATGTTCTTCATTGGTCATAGGCCAAAAAAGTAGTGATCCAGTCTAATGAAAGTCGAATCACTCTTAATCTGGTATCTCAATGTGCGTCATAAGAAAGCTTCAGATCCGGGAGACCAATCTTAGTTGTGCCAAAGACATTACTCTGGTTAGGGCTAGTGAGAGAGGAGGGTGGCAACTGGAATCCTTATTCGGAAGAATATGAGGGTATGGTTACCTTCTAGTATAACTCGTCCAATGCTCAAGTAGCCGCATATTCCTTCGACTATTGTACTGTGGTCCCGTGTCTAGGCGCAAGATCCCACCGCAGGCCAGATTTAGCTCAGTCCAGCTGGTTATATGACATATACCCGGGGAATACAATATGTTTGCGCCACTGATAACGTCTGGGGAGAAGACTGCCGTTATTGGGGATTAGTGGGATGTAACACAGGAATAGACTGGTCCTATAAACCGCGAAGTGCCTTAAATAAGAAAGATAGGAGCGGGAAATCCCTAAATAGTCGTATAACCCTCCTTGAGAATAATAAGGACAGCAGGTATTGGAAGGCTGAACTTAGTATGTTGCTTGGTTTTAATGCGGTTTTTACATTAACCATGGGAGATCCAAGCCCGGGGGACGGAGGGACTTATAGTCTGGGGACATACCGGTACGGGAGGACAGATCCCTTAGGGAAGTTTAAAATAAGGGGTATGGTAGATGCAGCCGAATGGAAGCCTTCACTTAGTCCCGTGCCCATAATTAACCCCCTCCGCCGTAAGATAAAGACCTTGACGAACATGATGATCATAGCCGACCCTACCTTTTGAGGACACCTTGACAGTAGCGACTGGCTACTCTGACCAGAATCTCTGGTTGGAGTTGATGAGGTACAATGCTAACAGGAGCAACAAGTCTAACTGTTGCGTGTGCGGTAGTGCCCGACTACACTCGGGGATGGTCCCCCTAAATCTCCCTGTAGATGCTGAAGAGTGGTTTATTAGTCTCTTCACGAACATTTCCGCTAATTACACTGTCCGTGAGAAATGGAAGAAGGAATACTCTATAACTACTTAAGTGTTTGCACCGGAGAGAGTATTACTGACTACTCTGGAAACTACACCTGCCGGGCAAATAGGCAGGGTGGAGGGAGATTTTTGGGGAACTCACCAACGGGTATTGCTCCTCCTACGGTACGATAGGAGGGGAATGGACACAGAATCAGGTTCAGTCCTTAGGAGACGTTTACTGGCTTTGTAGTGACATGAGGTAGAGGACCCGCCTGGAGGGTAATTGGACAGGGGAGTGTGCCTTAGTAAAGCCCTTATGCTCCTCCACACCCTTTCGGACAACATTGAGGATAATGAGGTTACCCCCAATAGTTACTTTATCTCGATCCAACTCAGTCTGTGTTTTGTGGTTATCCTGTCATGTTGGTCTATCCTTGTTTTCCGCATAGGTACGGCGGTTCCTTCCAGTCTTGTCACTAGGTAGTGTAGGGTCAGGGTGAGGCGACCTGGACGTGTTCACCATTAGGACTATCTCCAGGAGGGACATTGGTGTGGGTGAAGATTAGGGAGTCCCACGCCGTGCGTACCTGTGCACGCTACTAGTATTGTAACATTATGCTAGAGCGAGAAGAGAGACCCCTGGTGGTAGTTTTGATCTACACGTGTACATTGACGTCATAGGATAGCCAAGGGGGGTACCTGACAAGTTTTAAAAATTAGAGACCAAGTTAAAACTAGATTCGAGTCCATTTTCCTGGTCATTATGGTAAATAAACGTTGATTGGATTAATTATGTTTATTATAGTTAGCAGTGGTTTATAAATTATACTAGAGACGACCAATAGGACCTACCTCGACTATGACCTTTTTTTTAAAATAGAGTGACCTTAGATATGACTTTAGCTAAAAATGGGAGTGTCTGTAAGATGATAGGGGAGACTTGTTGTACCTACATCCCAGACGACACGTGACCCGCGGGTAAAGACGCACTTGCCATTAAGAAGCTGACCGCACTAACTAAAAAGAGCTAACTTTTGGGACCAGCACTCGCCATGGATGAACGGGTGGTAAAGGATCCTGGCACACATGGGCGTCGCTGTTGTATGTGAACTGATTATCTTTTCTGTTCTAGTCTGCTGTGTTATCCCCTGTGTCAGAGAGACCTGTGAAACTGATGCTGGAAAAGCCGCTCCCACCATGAGTTTGCTGGATGCATCCCCAGAAGGAGTGGACAAGTTCTACACCCCCTTGAAGACCCTAAAACGAACCTTCAACGCGCTCCAGTTATAGGCTCATGCGCAGAGAACTGTGAAAATTAGATAGAGAATTAGAGGATAGACATTTTAAGGGGGGATTGTGATAGACATGATGATTATTTTGTATAAAATGTCTATCGATTTGTATAACGTAAATGTATTTTGCTATTGTAATGACTTTTAGCTCTGAGGAGTTTAAAGGACACACACACAATCTAATCATGGTATTTGCTAGACAATGGATGTCTGATATAATGTTAGCTAAGTACATAGGTATTGCACAAGAGACCTCTAAGAGTTAAGGGCCATAGTGTTGTGTATATCCTGTGTTCAATACTGAGTGTTTACCTAGGCCCCCTTCCACTCCTCACACAAGCTAGTTAAACAATGATTTGTCAACTACACAGAATTCCTTAAGGCTGTCTGCATGCTAAAGCAGACAAAGTCCACACTATGGCGGACGTGAGGAAGGGTGGGCAGAGAGGCGGGAGATTCTATATGATCCGACAAATGAGAATCTTATATGTTACTGATGTAACCTGTTGCACGCCCATTGTATGTTTTCACAATAAAAGGCCCTGTCTGGCTGTTTCTGGGCAGAGAGCCATTTTGGATATGAGATTGATCAGCTCGTGTCTCAATCTGCTCTACGATGTGTGCACACGATACAATTCGGAAGCGACAAAATACCCCGAAGCCTGCTGGAGAAAACCGTAATCCAGCACATTATATTCTTGTACATAGGGGGCAGTATTAGATTAGTTATATTCTTGTACATAGGGGCAGTATTATAGTAGTTATATTCTTGTACATAGGGGGCAGTATTATAGTAGTTATATTCTTGTACATAGGGGGCAATATTATAGTAGTTATATTCTTGTACATAGGGAGCAGTATTATAGTAGTTATATCATTGTACATAGAGGCAGTATTATAGTAGATATATTCTTGTACATAGGTAGCAGTATTATAGTAGTTATATTCTTGTACATAGGAGGCAGTATTATAGTAGTTATATTCTTGTACATAGGGAGCAGTATTATAGTAGTTATATTCCTGTACATAGGGGGCAGTATTATAGTAGTTATATTCTTGTAAATAGGGCAGTATTATAGTAGTTATATTCTTGTACATAGGGGGCAGTATTATAGTAGTTATATTCTTGTAAATAGGGCAGTATTATAGTAGTTATATTCTTGTACATAGGAGGCAGTATTATAGTAGTTATATTCCTGTACATAGGAGGCAGTATTATAGTAGTTATATTCTTGTACATAGGAGGCAGTATTGTAGTAGTTATATTCTTGTACATAGGAGGCAGTATTATAGTAGTTATATTCTTGTAAATAGGGCAGTATTATAGTAGTTATATTCTTGTACATAGGGGGTAGTATTATAGTATTTATATTCCTGTATATAGGGGGCCGTATTATAGTCGTTATATTCTTGTAAATAGGGCAGTATTATAGTAGTTATATTCTTGTACATAGGAGGCAGTATTATAGTAGTTATATTCTTGTACATAGGAGGCAGTATTATAGTAGTTATATTCTTGTACACAGGAGGCAACATTATAGTAGTTATATTCTTGTGTATAGGGGCAGTATTATAGTAGTTATATTCTTGAACATAGGGGGAAGTATTATAGTAGTTTTATTCTTGTACATAGGGGTCAGTATTATAGTAGTTATATTCTTGTACATAAAGGGCAGTGTTATAGTAGTTATATTCCTGTACATAGGGGGCAGTATTATAGTAGTTATATTCTTGTACATAGGAGCAGTATTATAGTAGTTATATTCTTGTAAATAGGGCAGTATTATGGTAGTTATATTCTTGTACATAGGGGGCAGTATTATAGTATTTATATTCCTGTACATAGGGGGCCGTATTATAGTAGTTATATTCTTGTAAATAGGGCAGTATTATAGTAGTTATATTCTTGTACATAGGAGGCAGTATTATAGTAGTTATATTTTTGTACATAGGAGGCAGTATTATAGTAGTTATATTCTTGTACATAGGAGGCAGTATTATAGTAGTTATATTCTTGTACGTAGGAGGCAGTATTATAGTAGTTATATTCTTGTACATAGGAGGCAGTATTATAGTAGTTAAATCCTTGTACATAGGGGGCAGTATTATAGTAGTTATATTCTTGTACATAGGAGGCAGTATTATAGTAGTTATATTCTTGTACATAAGAGGCGGTATTATAGTAGTTATATTCTTATACATAGGGGGCAGTATTATAGTAGTTATATTCCTGTACATAGGGGGCCGTATTATAGTAGTTATATTCTTGTAAATAGGGCAGTATTATAGTCGCTCAGTACATTGTTGTATCATTGTTATAGCTGGCCTGTTTGTAGTAGATATATACCTTTTTCATGTGTGTGCTGTGATTGCTCCCTGCATCACATTTCCCTCCTCAGGAAATCTGTAGGAGGTAAAACTTGCTATAGAAAATAGAGATCATCAAGCAACAGGAAAGAGTAAATAGAAATGCAAGTGATATTTTGTAATATATGGCAGAACATAATCCTCCACCTAACAATTGTCTTCACATACATTCCTGTCATACTGTATTTCTGCAGCGTCAGTCTGTATTTTGAAAGCAGTCGGAATGGGAACATATATGTTTATGAAGCATCAGAATGTAAAGCTTCTCAATTATCTTCAGACCTGGTTAAATCAGAAGAAAAGCATTTGTTAAATTGCAAATTGAATTGGAGTCTAGTGTTTATATGATGTGCTGCAGAATGAAGATAATGGAGGTGCGTCTAAAGAAGAGCACTACAGTGCACACAAACTACAGATGGAGCAGAGTTTAACTTATCACAGTATCAGTGTGATACTGTGTTTCCCCCGAAATAAGACCCTGTCTTATATTGATTTTTGCCCTAAAAGAGGCACTAGGTTTTATTTTTAGGGGATGCCTTATTATACTTAGCAGGCTCAGTCCAAGTCTCTCCTGCTGCTCTCCACAACTCCAACTTCTGGCAGTCATCAGCTACCCATAGAATGGCTGTGATTGGTTCATCGAGCACCGCACTAATTTGCTGAGCAGCGCTTGAGAACCAATCAGTGCCATCGCTTCTTGGAGGTGGGATTTATGAATCCTTTAACCAGGAAGTGATCTTCTGGGCGCGGCTGAGGACTGCAAGAAGCGCGTTGGAGCTTCAGAGAGCAGTGGGAGGGACCTGGACAAAGCCTGCTAGGTAATGTATTCTTTTTTTTATGTAATGCAGCTTGGGCTTATTTTCAGATGGGGCTTATATTTCAAGACTCCTTAAAAATCCAGAAAAATCAGAGTAGGGCTTATTTCCAGGGAACCAGAACATTGTCTTATCTTAAGCCATATTAAGCCATAATATGAACTACTGTTCTCTTAACCCCTTAACCCTTTCCAATCCATATTTGTATCCTGGTTTTCCTAGGGGGCTTACTCATTTTCTGCCGTTATACAATGGCGTTATATGCTGGCCAAAGCCAGTACTGCATGAGGTGACACGTTGGATAGGCTCCGACAGCAGAGAGGCTGGCAATATACAGTAAGGGAACCCCGACGGATGTCTTCCAACATCGGAGCTGTACAGCCTTAAATCATAATGTCTTCAGACGTCAGACAGTGGATTGGAAAGGGATAAAGGGCACGGCCTATTTTGGTATTGAGGACCAATGATTTTTGGCGGATTTTCATCTCCATTTTTCAAAAGCCATAACTATTTTAGTTTTCTTTCGATCGCAGCTGTATAAGAGCTTGTTTTTTGCGTGGCGAACTATAGTTTTTGATGGTGCCATTTTTGGGTACATAGACTGTATTGTAAAACTTTTATAATTCTTTTTATGATAATTCGGAGAGAAAACGCATCAATTCTGCCATAGATTTTTTTTTTTTTACAGCGCTAATCATGCAGAATAAATGACACAATTCATTTTTTCTGCGGGCCGGTACGATTACAACGATAAAAAAAATATAAGAATTTTGGTTAGGTTTTTCCATTTTTCTGCAATAAAAACCCTTTTTTGGAAATCTTTTTTTTCTAAATTGCTGCATTCAAAGCCCTATAACTTTTTAATTTTTCTATGTACAGAGCTATGTGTGGGCTTATTTTTTGCAAAACAAGCCGTAGTTTTTAATGGTACCATATTGTTGTAGATACGGCTTTTTTGATCACTTTTATTGCGTTTTTTGGGAGGCAAAATGCTAAAAATTTGCATTTTGCCTCAGTTTTTTTAGTGTTTTTTTTAACGTTTTTTGCAGTGCAGAATAAAAAGCATGTGCACCTTATTGTACATGTCGTTACGGACACGATGATATGTACAATAATCATATGTACACACCAAATATGTGGGATTTTATTTTCTTTTTACCTTTTTTATGCCAATATGAGAAAAAGCACCTAAAAAGATTACATTTACATTTTTCTTTTTTGTACATTTTTATTATCTTTCTTTTTTTTTTTTTTACACTATTTGTGTCCCTCTGAGGGACTTACAGGACAGCACTGATGATCGCGGTGATAGGGCATTGCAGGATTTCTCTCCCGCAATTCCTTATTGCTTATAAAGCGATCACAGGCACTGGCAATACAACAGGACGCTGGTATCTGGTGTCCTGTTGCCATGGCAACCAACCGGGCTCTCTGCGATTATATCGCAAGAGCCCAGAAACTTCACAGAGGGAGAACGCTCCCTCTGTGAACCCTTCCCATGCCGCAATCTACATAGATCGCGGCAGGGAAGGGGTTAATGAGGGGGGGGGGGCACATCTCTGATGCACCCCTGCTGTTGCAGCGGGAGGCCGGCTATCACTGACAGCTGGCTCCCGCTGCCGGATAGCGCGAGATCTCTTATGATCTTGCGCTATCTCAAGGACGCAAGTTTACACCCTCTTGCGGGAAGTACCCCGCTAACAGGATATAAACTTGCGCCCTGGAGCGGGAAGGGGTTAACAGAGCAAATCTCATTGAAAAGTAATTGAAAGGGTTAAAAACTGTGGCACAAGTAGTTATCATAACATGTTAAAAGTCATGTTAAACTTTGCTGTGTATGTAGATTATATGTAGGGCACACATAATTGGATTTTTGTGTCTGTTGCGCAGACTTCAATTTTTGGTTTGTCCTCCCCACTTTCACAAAATTGTACCTCTTTTATTTTCCACTAATGTAACTGGAAGGCCCAATGTCCACGGGCGTGTTTGATTTGCGGAACCTGCATGGGACACCCACACGGGAAATCCGCAAGCCAAGCCACCCATAGGGAAGCATGGGTGCCCACAAATTAATTTATTCATGCGGATTGCTCCATTTTTCTGCAGGTCCCGTAGGGATGGCTTCCATTGAAGTCAATGGAAGCCCCCCGTTCCACTGCACACCCGCAGCTGACACTGCGGACGTGCCGCGGATCCTGCGGGACAGCAGATTTTTTTAAAAAGTACTGCACGTGTCTGACGGCGAGGCGTGAAAACCATGCGCAGTACAGCGCACCTGGAAGTAGAGGGATCTGCACGGACGCCACTGCCGGGGAAAACAGTTAAATATTGCTCACTGTCTGCGGGCAGGGCTGGAGTCCGTTTGGGATTCCCTGCACAGAATCCGACCCGCACGTGGACATTGGACCTAAAAGGGCTTGTTTTTTGAGAGTCGTTATGTATTTTTCAACAGTGCTATTTACCTACCATAAAATGTACTGAAAAACGTTTTAAAATTGGAGTAATTAAAAGTGGAGTAACATGGAAAAAATGCAGTTTTGACATCTTTGAGGGGTCTTGTTCTTACAGCATAAACACTGTGGCAAAATTGGCATGATAACTTTATTCTGGGAGTCAGTAGGATTACAACCATAACAGATTTTTATAGTTTTTTTTTTATGGTACTACTTTAAAAAAAATAAAATCTTTGGAAGAAGTTAAAATAATTTTTCTTCTGACCGCCATTACTTTTTTATGTTTCCATCGACAACGTTGTGTGGGGCTCTTTTTTGTTTGCGGGATGTGTTGTAGTCCATCAGAATAATCCCTGGATCCCCCACCCTTCTGAAGTTATTAATGATTATTAGTCATTATACAATGCTCAAGAAAGGGGGCCCCTCTTGTACTCTTTTATCGAACTCGCCATCCCCACGTCCTCAGGAAGAGAGTTCCATAGTCTCACTATGGAACCTTCTTTCCTCTAGACCAGGGTTTCCCAAAGTGTGCTAAGGAACCCACGAGTCATTATCAGGGGCTCCGGCGAAGGGTCTAGATCCCCGCTCTACTCACCGGCTTCACCCCTATTGTAATCCGCAATGGGGGACCCTCCTACTACTGGGGCAGCAATGAGGGACTCTTACTACAGGGGCCGCAATGGGGACCCCCTACTACTGGGGCAGCAATGAGGGACTCTATTACTACAGGGGCTGCAATGGGGGACCCTGTCACTAATTGGGTGATAATTGGAGACCCTTTTACTTCTGGGGCAGCAATAGGGGACCCTATTGCTACTGGGGCATCAATTGGGGGTGTTATCACTACTGGGGCATCAATAGGGGGTGTTATTACTGCTGGGGCATCAATGGGGGCGTTATTACTACTGGGGCATCAATAGTGGGTGTTATCACTACTGGGGCGTCAATAGGGGGTGTTATCACTACTGGGGCGTCAATAGGGGGTGTTATCACTACTGGGGCCTAAATAGGAATCACAATTACTACTGGGGCCAATATAGGGGAAAGTATTACTACTGGGGCCAATATAGGTAATGCTATTACTACTGGAGCACCAAGATAGGGGGTCACTCTTACTACACGGGGCGGATTTGCTGCGGAATTTACAGTAGCTGATTTTGAAAATCATCCACACGGTGTAGGAAAAATCTGCACAAAACCCGTGTGGACACTGACATGGGGTGCGGGATTTAATTCTGTAGCATGTTAATTGTAAATACAATGTATATTAATGGCCCATCCAGCACTCCAGCGTCCTTCCCTGTTTTTCTTTTTAAATGACCCTGTCCTTTTTAGAATGACAGAGGTAAACATCATATGTCTTGAGAAGCCACGCCCCTAACACCTTCCCTGACCACACCCTCTGTCCTTCTTAGAATGACAGAGGTAAACATCATATGTCTTGAGAAGCCACGCCCCTAACACCTTCCCTGACCACACCCTCTGTCCTTCTTTGTGGGGGCTCCATGAGAAACTTTTGCTTCAAAATGGGCTCCATAGCTGAAAAAATTTGGGAACCACTGCTTTAAACGTAGAGGGCGCCCCGTTGTTACAATCACAGTCCTGAGTATAATTGATGATGGGAGAGATCCCTGTATTGTCCCCCAATATATCTATACATAGTTATTAGGTCGCCCCTCAGATGTCTTTTTTCTAAGTGAATAACTGCAATTTCAATAACATCTCTGAGTATTGTAGTCCGCTCATTCCATTTATTACTTTAGTTGCCCTCCTTTGTCCCCGCTCAAGCTCTGATATGTCCTTCTTGAGTACTGGTGCCCAAAACTGTCCACAATATTCCATGTGTGGTCTGACCAGAGACTTGTAAAGAGGAAGAACAATGTTTTCGTTATGTGCCTCTAGACCTCTTTTGATGCACCCCATGATCCTATTTGCCTTGGCAGCAGCTGCCTGACACTGGTTGCTCCAGTTAAGGTTACAGTTCACTATAATCCCCTAAGTCCTTCTCCATGTCAGTGTTCCTCAGTGGTTTCCCCTTTAGTGTGTAATGGTGACATGTATCTCCTCTGTCCATGTGCAGAACCTTACATTTATCAGTGTTTAACCTTAATTACCGCTTTTCTGCCCCAACTTATCCAGATCCTCTTGCAATCTCCTTGGTCCTCACTTGTTTTAATTACTTTACATAGTTTTGTATCATTTACAAATATTGATATTTTACTGCACAATCCTACCAGGTCATTTAATAAATATATTAAAAAGAATAGAGTCCAATACTGCCCCCTGTGGTACCCCACTAGTAATTGTAACCCCTCCAATACTCCCTCCTGTGGTATACCACTAGTAACTCATCCAATACTGCCCCATGTGGTACCCCACTAGTCACAATGACCTCTCCAATACTGCCCCATATGGTACCCCACTAGTCACAGTGACCTCTCCAATACTGCCCCCTGTGGTACCCCACTAATAATGGTGACCCAATCAGAGTACATACCATTTACTAATAATTATTAGGATAGTACCAGTGTTTCTGGTGGTGCAATGCACCACTTACTAATATAATATAGTGAAAGGTTGGAGTTGGTTACAGGTACTAAACCAGCAGAGCGGACTGCAGCCATGTGCTTACAGGACCTGTGATGATGTCACCATCATGTGATCAATCACCAGGGCTCTGAGTCCTGCCACTGATCACATAATGGTGACATCATCACAAGTGCTAAGCCAGCAGAGCCAGAGAGCAACCATGTGCTTACAGGACCTGTGATGATGTCAACATCATGGGATCAAAAGATACTTATTTTATTAAATTCCATCGGGAACACGCAACTTTCAGTCGGATGGCCTTTTTCATGCTTGAAAAAGGCCATCCGGCCGAAACATCGCATGTTTTTGATGGAATTTAATAAAAGAAATATCTTTTAATTACACCATCGATGCTGCCACCTCCACCTTATTCTGAATGCCTTTTGGGACTGTGGTTCAGGTCTGTTTATAGGTGGCTTTGCAATTATTTCACCCCTGCTGCATGCAGTTCTATATGAGTGCTGCTGGTGTTCCTTTTCTAGTTGTGGACTGTCATGGGGTCAGTCACTAGGGCTCTAAGCTCCGCCCCTGATCACATGCCAGTGACATCATCACAGGTCCTAAACCATCACAGCCAGACAGCAGGCATATATCTATCACTCCCCAAATGCACACCATTCGCAACCTGATTGGTTGTTTGGATTTACTCATTCCCGGTGATTGGTTATTTGGGTTACCTGATTCACGGTGATTGGTAATTTGAGTTGTCTGATTCACTGTGATTGGTTATTTGGTTTGGATGGTTCACGGTGATTGGTTGTTTAGGTTGGCTCGTGTAGAGGTGGGGAGTAAGAAGCTAATATGCAGACAGCAGCCATGTGCTTACAAGACCTGTGATAATGTCATGATTATATGAACAGTCACTGGGGCTCTGAGCTCCGCCTCTGATCACATGATGGTGACATCATCACAGGTCTTTCATCCCTGTGCACTGAAGGATGGATTTCATATGATCAGTCACCCAGGCTGCACACTGACCTTAATTCTGGTGCTGTATTTACGTTATGAGCTTGGTTCTGGTACAGTATTTATTAACTGCGCTGTTCTGATGTGGTGGAAATGCTTTTATCAAGCTTTCTGCGCATACAGACAGACTGCCTACCTGTGCAATATACAGCATCTAATTTCTTTCTCATGATGGGGAAAAATGCAAAAAAAAATTCTGCACATGGTGTCACATGACCTGGAGCTGGCACTGTATGTCAGTATTATTTGAGCATTGTATGGTGATACTTAGTTAGGTCTTGTCTGGTGGTGTTACTTAGGTGCTGTACAGTACATTATTTTTACAGTGTATGTTGTGGTATGGCATCTGTACACTGTATGGCAGTAAACTATATGGAGAGGGGGGCAAAAAAATAGGGGCAGAAAACAGGGTTGTCCAGTTGGGGCAACCTTTAAAGGGGTTTTATCATGACTAGAAAAACTTTTCCAGCAGCTAGGCCTGTTATAAAATAAAAAAAATAGATCATGCTCACCTCTCCTCGGACCTCCGAAGCGGAGCTGGTCTGGTGGTGGATCCAGGTAAATGGCCGGGCAGAAGCACATGACCACTGCAGTCAATCAGAGGCTGTATTATCTCATTCCCAAACTCCTGGTATCATGGCGCCAACTGTGACACTGCGGAAAAAAGTTTTTATACTCATGATAAAACTCTTTTAATAATAGAAATCAACATTATCAATTCACCAAATCTCATAAATTACAATAAGCATCATCCTCACCAATCATCATACGGCCTCTGTTGTGTGATTGGGTCATAGCTATGAGTTATCCTAAGTTCTAAGTTATCCTGGGTCCTACCCCTATGGCTCAGGCTACATGTGAAGCTTTTTCTTCTTTTTATAAAGTACCACTGGGCAACAACTCCCAACCTCCCCGCCGCACATTGAGAACAAGGAGAAGAATAGAGTAAGAGCACAACAAAAAAAATCAATAACAAAGAAAAATCAATTTGAATAACAGAAGAAAAGAGAAAAAAAATTCAGAAATCCTGGAATGAATCAGAACATAAATCAGGGCTGGAAATATGACACAGAACCTGGCTGGTGCCCCCTCTCCTCCTGCTGGGGGACGTTAAGAGGAAGCTTTCATGGTTGCTGCAGAGCGCGGATCCTGGCAGCGCTGCCATCGCCTCCTGATTTATACCGTCCTTTTAAATTCAATTTGAGAGTCTCGAATTGTTATTTAACCAGTTTCTCTCCAATCGATTGAGACTCATCCAGTACAGATGTAGCAGAGACTGAAGAGCCGCCAGAGTCATGGAAAATCAACAAAGTTAAGGAGCGTTTCCTCCAGGAAGAAGAAATGCTCCGCACAAAGCAGTCCAATCGTTGTCTTCTCATGTCAAGATGGGAAAAATTCTATTCATCCGTTCTTAGTTCTGTCCGTCTCTGGGAAAGCTGGATGAGCACAAATATGTTCGGCATTTCAGCTCCAACAAGCAAGGGCATATGCACCATAGAGGCAGACCAAGCGGATGCTATGAGACCCCCGGAGAGGGAGGGAGATAGGCTTTTGTTGGTCCCTTCCTCTTTGCTATTGGGTGGTGAGAACCTGTGCAGAACCTTCCACTTCTGAGGAACTGCATATTAGACGAGTTTCCCTCATCAAGGAGTGTGACAAGAACACATAGACCTCCATTGCCAAATACGATGGCCATATCATCGTAACATTATCTGTAACATCTGCAAGAATTAAAGGTATGGATAATAGTACAATATATACTCATTGACAGAAGAAATAATGCAGCCAGATACTGTAGATATGTCAGATTGCTGCAGAACTCGGCCTACAGTTATGTCTCAGGCAGATATGTAAATATTCACATTTGTAGTCTGATTAGACACCGGGTCTTGTCACCAGAGGCTGTAAAAGTGCTTTCCTATTGACCTATAAAAAGGTTCTCAGAGGCTACTTGTGTTAGTGGACCTCTCGTTGAGAGGTCGTTGACCACTAGACGCCTCTACGATGCACTTGAAGACATTTTGCCCACTTAACAGTCTTTGAGAGGCTCACCGGATGGTCTTATCGACGAATTGCCCAACGTTTAGGCCATTCTGATCGAGCTGTTGGGAGCAGTGACTATGTGAGAGCACATACGGTGAACAGACTCTGGACGACCAAGACAAACCACCAGTAGCGAAGATTGTTTGATCGTCCGTCAAGTACAAACCGCTTCAATAGTTCTGTTGTCCACCATCCAGCACAAGTGGTGCCATCGTTACAGACCCCTGTCTCTGCCCGGACCATTTCCAGGCGCTTAGTTGAAGGAAATTTGGTGTCATGGAGCAGATTACATGTCCTGCCATTAACACCCCAACACTTTGCAATGGTGTCATGAACGAGAACCCTGAACTGCTACAGAGAGAAACTTATCATCCTTGACAACAAGATTGTGTTTGGGAGACGACAGTGGTCATGTTCTAGTATAGAGACCTCGGAGTGAGCGCCTCAATCCTGTCTTTGTTGTAGAGTGGTACATTGCCCCCTGCTGGTGTGATGGTCTGGAGGGCTATCGCATACGACAGTAAGTCACCCCTAGTAGTGGTACGAGGGACAATGACAGCTCAGCGATATGTTCAGGAAATCCTGCAGCCACGTGTGTTCCTCTCATGGCGGCTTCCAGCAGGATAATGCTCGACTGCTCACACAAGGGGTCACAGAATGTCTCCACCAGGTTGCTGCATTTCTTTGGCAGCAGATTTATCACAGATCGATCTTTTGTGAGACCAGCCAGGACGCCAGCTTCATCAGCCTTAGGGCGCCCACCCACTGGCGATTTTTTTTCCCTGCGAAATTCGCAGCATTTTTTTCTCTGCAGGGGTCTATGGGACTTGTAATGTTAAAATCGCGATCGCGCAAAATCGTGATTTTAACGCGATCGCGATTTTAACATTACAAGTCCCATAGACCCCTGCAGAGAAAAAAATGCTGCGAATTTCGCAGGGAAAAAAATCGCCAGTGGGTGGGCGCCCTTAGTGTGCAGGATCTAGAGCAGCGTTCCCCAACTCCAGTCCTCAGGGACCGCCAACAGGTCATGTTTTCAGGATTTCCTCAGTGTTGCACAGGTGATGTAATTATTGTCAGTCCTCAGACATTGCCACAGATGTTCTTACTATAGGATATCCTGAAAACATGACCTGTTGGTGGTCCCTGAGGACTGGAGTCGGGGACCCCTGATCTAGAGTAGCAATATATGTGGGCAAATGTGTCATAGGATACCATGTAGATCCGTGGATCAGTTTCAGTGTGAATCCACATTAGATGGGAAAATCCAGCGATCGGAGCGACTTCCAACGAGGCCGGGTCATTGGTGCAAGACTAGCCGGGGTCAGCATTTCACTGCCAACCGTGTGGGGTTTTCTCATATAGCGTTGCAGAGAGTATAAAGGGAATGGTGTGATTGAGAAATGTCATGCTGAAAAAGGGGATCCTGTGGGCAGAAACAAGTTGGTGATGAAAGGAGTCAGAGGAGGATGTCAGGAATTGTTCAGATGAACAGGCACTGCGCAGTCCGGAGCAGCTGAATACATCACTGGTGTTAACATGTCTGAACACCAGCTTATCATTCCTTAGCATGAATGGGCGATAACAGCATACGACCAGTTCTATTGCAATTGTGTTTAAGAGAAAAAGAAGGCCGAGCTTTCAGCGGGCAAAAGAGCGCAAAAATTGTATCACTGAGCAGCGGGAAAATATCACTTGGTCAGATGGATTCTGATTTCTGTTACATTATATTCATGGGAGGGTCAGAATTTGGCACAAGCAGCATGCATTGATGTACCCTTTCTCCCAGGTTGGTAGAAGTGGAGTAATGGTGCGGGAAGGTTTTCTTGGCACAGCCTGGTCCTCTGTTAATCACACTAATAGATAAAGTAGCTGGAAAGAGCGGCCTGATCTGGAGGACTCGGCACAATTATGTATTACATGGTCAACCGTACATTTGAATAGGTGTGATGTAATACTACATTTCTCCTACAGTGGTCACTGCAGGGAAAAGATGTGGCCATCCAAAGCATCCCCAACGGGCAGTCCTCATTCAAAGGGCCACTCGTCAAAAACATTTTTCCATTCCTGCTACCCTCACATGATTGCTTGTCACACGCTGGAGTCTCCTCCATATATTGCAGCCACTTCCATGCAGTGCAGCCCCCTGTCTGATGCTTATCAGGCTGCCTGCAGACGGGCGAAAATTCCGCGGTGGGATTTCCTGCAGAATTTCCACCCGTGGAAGCTGCCATAGGATTGCGTTAGAAAACGCAATCTTATGCAGACAGATGCGACTTGTCCGTGCAAAATCTCGCGCGGAAAACAAATCGCGGCGTGCTCTATTTCTGTGCGGGGCTCGCACAGAAATGTTACTCCCCGGCCACTGGCTCCGCTCTGCGCAAGCGACGGCTGGGCGTCAGCCGGCACATCACAGAGCCGGAGCCGCGGGAGCAGATGAGTGCCGTGCTGGTCTCTGCAGGGGCTTGGTTCGGGTCCCACTGAGGGAATTCTTGCAGCGGAATCCGACCCGGCCGTCTGCAGGTGGCCTCATTTGTAGATTTCTCACTGCTCATTTTCTCTATGCTCTGCTAACACTCCCATGATGCATCAGCAAAGTATGACACGACCAGTCTGTACCATATCTTCCTGCAGGGAGAACACAGCCATCATCTTCTGTATTCACCTAAATAAACTGCAGACCAGAAGTATCCAGTCATCAGGATGAACTGTCAACTTCATTATAACTGTGACAGAAGCCTTTAGTCATCAACAGTAACTGTGCTAAAACTGTCTGTGTCCCTCTCTAAAGAGCTTGTGCAGTAGAGTCTATCACACATAAATAGTGTGGACTGAAATATTGACTTCTTGAGAGAACATGAAGTCAAGTAATTCCCAGGAGATCACAATGAGATCACATGACACAGCTGAGGAGGAGTTTTAGATAGAAAGGAATAACTAACCAAGGTAATACTAGCCGACTTCTATATATACTGGGGGGCTACATACATGATGAATGACTAAAATATGGCCCTTTAAAGAAGGAGCTCTCCAGCTGGAACAGTCCCTTTAAGAAGTAAAGCAGGTGCCAGCCTGACATGCAGCCAGGAGGGTGGCAGGGCGCTGTCTGGATGCCAGCTGTGCTGAGCTAAGTCCTTCTTGTTGCAAATTTATCAAGCTTGCAAAACAGGTTTATCACATTTAACACAGATGAGTTTTAAGGTGTCATCTATAATAATCAATTTCAAATTGCATCTCTTTTTTTATCTTTTATGCTTTGTCGTACATTTTCATTCCAGTCTAAAGCTTTGAGCTTAATGATTTTTTTCGGTTATGGAGTAAAACCCTTTTTATATTTCCGAATCTATAAAGGACGCATGCGAAGAGCTGTTATTAATAGGGAAATATTTAGATGGTGTCAAAATGATGTATATGCGGCATAATGCTTTATTATGCAGTATGATGATTTAAAGGGGATCTCCAGATTTTAGATTTTATGGCAAATTCTAGGGGTTTTAAGTAGAGGAACTCCAATGAATGCCATGAACAGAGAACTCTCTGCCCCCATTATAGCAGAGGTGCCCCAACTCTAAATGTGTCGCACCAGTCTGGATTATAATAAGGTAAAAAGGAGGATCTCAACCTTTTTCAGTCCTTCAACACTCCGTACCAGCGGATCAATTTTGGTGATGCCAAAATCTATAATCTGGTTTCGATAACGGTGGGGGCACAAAGCTTAAAGGGGTATTCCGGTAAGATTAATTCATTCCCTATCCATAGGATATGGAATATCTAGCTGATCAGAGGAGGTCCAACTGCTGGGATCATCACCGATCCCAAGTACAGAGGTCTGGTCAGTCCCAAAATGAAATGGAGCGGAGGTCGAGCATTCATGCCATAACTCCATCACTCCATTCATTTCAATTATAGCACTGCAAAATTGCCAAGTACAAGCACTTGGTAATCTCCAGGTCTCTCTCGTGGAAATGAATGGAACAGCGGCGTACATGTACAACCTCCAAGTATCAGTGTGCATGCACAAGCTCCGCTCCGATAATTGGGAGACCAACTGGATCCAGTTCTTGGCACCAGCGGTTGGACCCCCCAATAATCAGCGAGTTCCCACCTGTTTCTTTCACCTGTAATAGAGTGTCCATTGCCCATAACTTCATCCGCAGCTCCAGGTTTGGGCCGGATTACAGCTTTTGATGGACGGTTCAGGCCAGCGGGGATGTGCTGCCATCCTCCTGCTGCTGGTCTGAATGTCCGATAGACCTCAACGGAGCAGGATAGAAGTGGCCAGCCAAGATTATACAAGGATATCTCCGGAACAGGATAAGTTTGAAAAAGGGTCCTATTGGGTAAGATGATGACAATTACATGGAGCCTGGCTAAGGAGATGGTAACACTCCTTTAAATGCTTCGGGCCCTCAACCATTTGGGCTTTACACCAGTCTACCACCACAGATGGCACACTTCCTCCCTGGCAACTGCCGTTATGGCACCAGCTATGCTACAGTATATGTAGGTAATATATAGCACTGGACAGTATATGGCACACTCTATACTGTATGTACATAGTGCATAGTTGGCTCTGTATGTTAGTACTAATAATGCCAAATGCGGATATTTAGGCAGTCTCATGGCAGTAGGGCTTTCGATTTCCCTTCTTCCAAAGCTATGGGAGGTATGCCCCCACACATATTTTGGGGACCTTAGTCTGGGGACCCTGCTGGTCAGAGGATAGGAATAAATCTCTGACCAGCAGGGACTGCAGGAAAAATGGCCGGACTTAGGTACATGTGACCCATGTGGTCACGCTGGGTGCCAATCACCAGCTTGAAGGGAGCCACGGGAAGTTGTAGTCTAGGGCTGATCACCCCCCCATGTCTACCCGGCCAGATGATGATATTCTTCTGTACAGCAGCACCTTGTGAGGCTACATGAAACCTCCTCCTCCTCATGGCTCTGTCTCTTCCCCACAGATGTTCCGAGACACTGCTGTCAGCCCAGTGGTGCCCCGAAAACATGATCCCTTAGGTCTGCTATTGTGTTTATATACTGTGCCTTGCTCTGGTGCTGAATTTGTTATAAGTTTGGCTCTAATACTGTATTTAGGTCACAAACCTAGTTCTGGCATTGTATCGATGTACAGAGCTTGGTTCTGTTGCTGCATTTATATTATGAGATTGGTTATGGAATAGCATTTTTTCATTGAGCTGTTCTGGTGCTGAATTTATGTTATGAGCTTGGTTCTGGTACAGTATTTATTCACTGAGCTGTTCTGGTTTCGGTATACTGCTATCTTACTGTTTTATCCACAGGCAGATTGCCTATCAGTGCAATATATATATATATATATATATATATATATATATATATATATATATATATATATATATATATATATATATATATATATATATGTGTTTTTCTTATGATAGGGAAAAAGGGAGTAAAAAAATATTCACCTTGTGCCTAGTAACCTATGGACCTATGGCTGTTACTCCTGCCAATTATGAGACCAGGAGTCCTTTGCTCCCCTATATGAATGGTGTGTATGGGCACTGCTGCTTCATTCATTTCTATGGGACTGCTGGAGATAGCGGAGTGCAAGCACTCAAGTATCTCTGATAGTTCCATAGAGATGAATGGAGTAACAGTGCCCATGCTTGCTCATACTCCATTCACTTGAGAGGAGATCAGACCCCTGTTCTAATTAGTAAGGGTCCTTCTCGCCAATCAGACACTTATTCATTATAGGGGATAATTGCAAAAGTTGTCACAACCCCTTTAATGCAGTTAAAACTATCTGTATTATTTACTTCTATGGCCGTGTGACGGGGAGTGCCCTTCCATCACTGATTATACAGGGCACTTTGCTGGTACTGTTTACTGGGGGCATTCGGTGGCTCTGTTTATTGAGTAGAGGTTTCTGCAAAGTGCGCAACATCTTAAGTTACCTTTAATGTAATTCTTAAAGGGTATTCCAGGCATTTACTATTGAAGACCTGTCCTTAGGATAAGTCATCTATAGTTGATCGACTGGGGCTCCCCCAGCATCTGATCCACTGTCCCATGGTCAGTGCAGCAAAGCCAGGCGTCCGCATTAGGGTTGTGGACTTGTAATAGAAAAGCTTCGCTCCCATTGCAATAAATGGGAACATTGCCTTCTATAACACTTTGTGTTCTGACCACAATGAAGAGCTGAAAGTTTAATGGAAGGCATTGTTCCCATTGATTTGAATGGGAGTGAAGCCTTTCCGTCCTTGGTTATGATGTGGACGTCCGCATTTGCTGCACTGACAGTGGGCTACAGTATCAGCTAGGATCCCAAATGGCGGACCCCTGCTGATCAACTATTGATGCCCTATCCTGAGGATGGTAAATGCCCAGTATACCCCTTTATAATTAGTAGGCAGGTATGACTCTACTCTTCACTATGGCTGGTGTGATACTGCAGAAGCTGGTAACAGTCCTCAGTGCCCTTGGATGGGCAGCGCTCATGTTTTTGCCCCCCCCCCCCCCTTACACACACCTCCACCCCTATTAGCACTAACTTTATAAGAGTAAAAACTTTTTGTCTCTCCAGAGACTGGCGAAGGGGTTAAACAGCTGGCGCACAGTGCTTGGCGGGAGGAGGCGGCTTTTTTGCTGTTACGGCTACATGGTAATTGAATGCATGTTCTACGGCTCCCTTGTATCATCTTTATGGAAATTTGACATTTCAGAAATTCAGTACAAAAGACTGGACATATTCTGTTTGGGGGAGGGGGGAAAGGAATTAACGCCTCTCACAGATTATATATCCCGACTGGAACACAAACACATTATCAATCCCATAACCTGCGTCTGTATAAGAAAAGACCCCGAAAACCCTCGAGCAAGATCAACTACGCAACGCATGTGATAGCGAGAGCAGCAACATCTGAGGCTGCAACTTAAAGGGATCAGAGAAGATAAGAGAAGGAAGGCTGATGTTGTGTAAACTGTTGTGAAGCGTCTTAGAGGATGAAATGAATGTCAAACGTTCATTACATTTGCTGATGCAAAAGCCTGACATTTACATGGAAGCCGAATTGGTACTCAAACATTGATCATCGATGTAAGAGGATAATACACATAGGGCGCCTCCATTCCCACCTCCCATCCGTAAGTATCTGTAATAACACTAGACTTAAAGGGATTTTCCAGACTCCATTATTAATGACCTACCCTTAGGCCGCCTGCACACGGGCGGAAATCCCGCCGCGAGATTTCCCGCGGGATTTCCGCCACTGAAAGTTTGCATAGGAGTGCATTACAATACACACTCCCATGCAGACGGCCACAGTTTGGCCGCGCGAAATCTCGCGCGGCAAACAAACCACGACATGTCCTATTTTTGTGCGGGGCACGCACTCACCCGGCCGCCGGCTCCGGTCTGCGCATGCGCCGGCTGCGCGGCAGCCGGCACATGAAAGAGCCGAGACCGCCAGGCGTGGGAGAGTACGCGCTCGTCTCTGCAGGCTCTCAGGTCGGGTCCCACGACGAGAATTCTCGCTGCCGGATCCGACCCACTCGTCTGCAGGCGGCCTTAGGATAGGTCATTGATATCTGATCGGTGGGGGGTTCCCACTCATGAGGCCACGGTGAAATAAGTCAGAGGTAAGGCGCCCAAGTTGAAATTTACTCGATGGCGCAACAGCTGATCGATGGAGATGGAGGCTTTTTTTCCAAACCAAACAATATTTACTTAACAAGAAACATGGGTTTGCTTCACTCCATAGAAGGGCACTTAAACCTTTTGAAGTTTTAACAGAACTTTGCACTTTACATGTATACAGGGGGTGGACAAAAATATGAAACACTGTATGGAATGCATGGGATTTTAATCATTAGTACTGAGTTGCCCTTTTGTCCCCTGCTTGGCTAAGAGCTTTTCCACCAAATTTATGTTTACTTCACCTCTTGCCCTGCTCTGGGTGGTTTTGGGAGCCAGCTGGTTGGAGGGATGAATTAGATATATAAAAAAATTCTAGCACTCACCTCCCCGCTGCCACACTGCTCCCTCGCCTCTGCTTCAGTCTTCCCATCAGTCTGTTTACTTGGGCTGCAATGGTCAAGTGGTTGTTTATCCACGTGACCCCTGCAGCTGATCGGAAGCCCCGTCATCAGTGACGTCCCATAAGCCAGCCGGGGCTTCTACATTAGAAGCCCATGTGACCGATTTACAGGATGTCACTGAGCTAGTGCACTGCTAAAATATAATTATGGGCACAGGGGGTCCAAAACTATGTAAAAAAAAAAGTCAGAACACCGTTTTTAGTGTTTCATGAAAAATGAAAGAAGTGACAAAAAAAACAATGGACTTTGCTAAAAATCGTGGACCCTTGTGACTTGGAATACTGTGCTTAGCTCCTATTGTGCCTGATGAACATAACAGTCCTTCTAGATGGCAACTGGCACATGGCTCAGCCACTCAGAGTGCCTGATTCAAGAGAGTCTCACATTCTGATTGGCTGAGTCATACAAACAGGAATAAATTGTGTGAGAATGACCTGGGACAACCGCAGATCATTCTCACACCAAGGACTGCATCATTGTCATAATATGTAGAAATAATCGTAAAGCAAACCAAATATTTAAAGGGTATACTTTCTGTTTCAGTTCTTCGCTATTTGCAAGATTACCTGTTTGCTGTCAGTGAATAAGAACACTCTCATTCACAGACAATACTTGTACATATCTAGTGCTGCTTTCAGCTGAGAAGGGGATACAATTGATTCCACTCTATACAATGCTCTGTGAGCTAAACACACTTTTGCTACACTGTATCACTTAAGAGTCCAGACTATTGAGCTCTGGGGCATTGTCAAGACTGGATACAGTTGTCTCCATTTCTCAGTTGAGGGAAATACTTATAGACCTGCTGGTAATTATGGTTGCCCAAAACTTGCAAACCCAATAACTATGGACCATGCTGGATATTGAAGTTCTGTGAATGGGTATGATAAAGGAATGCATATTGTTTGTGCACAGAAGTTGATGACAATGACACTGTTTTCTATTGTGTTCAGTAACAGACCAGTGCTGCTGAGCAAACTTTAGTTTTCACAGTTTTGTGATGTTTTACACTGTTTAAGCTATTTGTTTTCAGTGCCTGGAGAAGAGTGCTTACTGCCTTGTGCTATGCGCTGGTCTCCGGTTGCCGGGCGGTTCCTGCCCTACTGCTAGAGCAGAGCAGTAGAGAAAGGGAATGCAAGCAAGCTTAGCTCAAGCAGGGAAGCTGTGAAGTTAGGAGATGAGATGAGTGATACTGGAGCATGTATATGCTGAAGTTAGGCTCTGCCTCTATGCTGTACAAAAGTTAATTCATTCCTCAAGGAGGAGAGAGACCAGAGCAATTTTGCAGGCTTTGCAGACATCTAATTTCCCAAAGCACCAGAAGCTGTGCCTTTGCTCAAATAAAGTTTCACATGTTAAAAGCACCATAGAGGGTCAGGATTTCTTTGAAGGGTTACACCAGGGATTTACTCAGCAATTCCTTTGCACCGTACCAGTGCTGCTGGTTGAACACCAGTCGGAGAGTGACCAGGACAGTCCCGAAAACAAGATGGATGTACAAGGTAGGCCCCACTAGACTTACCACCCACCGATCCTGAACCTGTTCATACAAGCCCTAGCCGCTACAGTACTTCAACAGCTACAGGGTCACAGGCTGCCGAAGCCTATCTCCTATCACACGTCTACCTTGTCTGCTTTACAGCTCCCTTCCCACAGGACACCACCCTTTAAAACTAAACAATCCCCATAAAATATATATTTTCAGGAAATGTAGACTATAAATAATATAGACACAATAATTTTTCTCAAGTGCTTCTAAGAACTCATCTTCCCAGGAAATACCAGCGTACACGATACTGAGCGCAGCATTGGTATAGCGGATGTACACAGCCTTCAATAGAAGGGGAGACAACACAAATAGAAAGTTTATGGAAAAATGTGAATGAGCAGTAATGGACAGACACACCCTGTGCAACATATAACCAGCTCTAACATATAAAGGTGCCGGAAAGTAGACTGAAGTCATGGGAGCCAATCAGGCTCAATTGTTAACCTAAACCCGTCTACAGTAGTAATTGGCTATTGGTTAATGATGATGATGACATAGAAATTCTACTAGAATATGAACATGAAATTATCCCCTTGCTGACCCCATAATGTAAATATACGTCATGCGGTCATGAAGGGTGTATGGAGCGGGTCAAGGAGCCAAATCCACTCCATAACCGACGGCTATCAGCTGTTTTTGATCCGCAGCTGACTTCGGCCTGCCACTCCTCCCACCTCGCAATCAGCAGCCCTCATATCCCGCAACTTCTACTAAGCACCACAGCCGCCAGTCAGGGGATGCAGAAGGGTGCAAATCATCTGACTGGTGGCCGCCGTGCTTGGTAGCGGTTTCTTGGTGAGGGTTACTCTGTGCGCTGCAGTGAGGATTGCAGTGGAATTCTCCACAGCCTTTCTGCTACATGTGAACATACCCTTAGAGTATATATATTCACATATAGCGGAAAGTCTGCATTAATATTCCGCCTCATTTCTGCATCAAAATCCAAGCCATTGGTGCAGATCTGCAGCAGATTTTACCCTTTTGATTGGTGGGGTAAATTCTGTTGGGGATTCGCACTAAAATCTGTACCAATTATGTGGATTTTCCACTATGTGTGAACAATATCCTGAAGGGAGTACTTTAGAAAAAGCATCTAACTAGCTGGGAACCAACTGTGCGCTAATTTTGCAATATGTGCACCTATTAATTCTAATATCCCTCCAAGCCCCAATGTTGATCTGCGAGTCCATGGCTGAGGGCTGTTTCTTTACATACACTCCAAAGATGCAGCATAAGAAGAATGATCCCCTTGGACAATGATTCCCATAGAAGTGAGAGTCTCGTATCAAAGATGACATGTGCGCCCAATCATGCAAAAATTGGATTCAATGGGTTCCATTCTCTGCATATTGTATGCGCAAATATGTCCATGTGAAGGGGTCCTTTATGATATTAGATTCTCCTCCACCTCTTTCCATGCCCATTTCCCAACCCCTGGTTTCATTATGATCCAGTCCCTCTCTGTCCCACCACCCATATCAAGGCACATGGGACCAAAAGGATTGGGCCCCTATCTCCAAGGGCCCCTTAGCAGTTGCATGCTCTTTCTCTTTGGCATGCACAACCTTACCTATCGTCAGACTTATATTATGAAGGCTCTACTCATAGTCTCGTTCTTCTATTTCCTTGGCATGCAGGAACTGAAGGAAGATATGCGGCGCTCCTTACCTTCCTCCCACAGCTCACGGTGGATTTGATTTGCAGTTTTGCACAGGTGATAAATATGCCACAAATGAGACGATTATATTTTTGAAACTGTCACTAAAACAATTTCTAATTAAGACAGAGTATGAGAAAGGACATAATTAACAGAAGTCTGCAGATGGTAAAAGGTTTTCACAGTTCTTGGAATGTTCTCTGGTGCTGGAGGAAGAGTTAGCAGACTGTCTTCTTCTTACTGCCAACAATTCAGTCATATTCCTTTTGCTGCAGGGAGGGGACAGCAAGTACCAGAAGAATGGTGAAGTGTGCAGCCTGGCAGAACGCCCATAGAATCCAGTCTCTGCATCTGTTTTTTGTGACCACTGGGTGCCCTGTCAAAGCTAAGGGGTGCAGGACGCGAGAGTCTCAAGATACCTCCCTAGATGTGATATAATATGCCATCCTATGTTCGTAGAGTGGTGTGCTGCATGTAATGCAGTCCGATCTACTGCAGGGGTCCTGCGGGTATACAGGAGCTTTGCAAATAGACAAGAGGGGGATGGAAGGGTGTTGGACCAAGATGGCTCTAGTCCTCATTTATGCAGTCAATCAAGGTGTCATATAAAAGGGGCCCCAATTTTTTTTTTGTGTAGCCCCAATCTGTACGTCCTTGTTTATGACTGCCCAACATGCGTGGTAGCGCTCATCATGAAACAAGCAATGGAGACAAATATTGTTGGTCTTGTGGGACGTAACCACTACAATGGTTTACTATCTTGGACTTTGTGGATGATATAGCTCTCCTCCCACTATTGCTCTCCAAAGTCCAACAAATAACATCAGATCTGGAACAAGAAGCGGTGCTGGTTAGTTTACGGATCAACTGTGAGAAGACATAGATTATGCACATCCACAAATCCCTCAATCACGGTCAACCTACAAGAGAAGTTACAAGAAGTCGACCAGTTTGTCTGCTTATATACTACAATCACCAATGATAGGGAAGCGGATCATGATGTCCAGCGTTGTATCAGGAAGGTGCGGAACATGATGTCCAGTGTTGTATCAGGAAGGTGCGGAACATGATGTCCAGCATTGTATCAGGAAGGTGCGGAACATGAAGTCCAGCGTTGTATCAGGAAGGTGTGGAACATGATGTCCAGCGTTGTATCAGGAAGGTGCGGAACATGATGTCCAGCGTTGTATCAGGAAGGTGTGGCCAACTTTCCATTGTCTACATGTAGCCAACAGAAGTTGGGTTTCGGCTTAGGTTCAAGGTGGCTAAATATTCTGACTGCCATCTGCTATGCTACATGGGAAAGATGAACTAGTAGATGATGATGGTTGAGGTGTTCAGTCCAGGACAATAGAAGGCAGAGACTGGGAACTTGGGAAAACAGAAACTATTAATTTACTGAACATTTGGTAAAGGTTACGGCTAATCTTTACCACAAATCACAGTACTTGAAAAATCCCACTTGACCAACTTGACCTAATTTGGTGGGTTACTTGGTTTGTCGTAAGCTGGAGGGTAAAAATACCCATTTCTGGGCTGTACCAGGTAGTGGCATCTTGGTAGTAGTATTGTTGGTTGCAGCAAGTGAAGGCCTTTCCAACAGTGTCACACCAGACATGTTTCAATGTCAACAATGCCCTAATTTGGTGCCCAGAATGGATGTTATCTTTAACTGAGAACTCCCAGGTATTACGCTGGGGATACTGGGATGTAGTAGGTATTGTTAGAGGCTATAGCACACGGGCTTTTTAGCGATACCTCACTTGACCCACTTGAATGTCAAAAACACCCCAATTTGATGGGGGTCACAGAGGACAGTGTTAAAGGTCTGTCTTTAATTGAGAAATCCCAGGTATTGCGCTGGGGATACCGGGATTTAGTGAGTATTGTTAGAGGCTATAGCAAATGGGCTTTCCAGCGATATCTTGCTTGACTGACTTGAGTGTCAACAACACCCCAATTTGTTGGAAGCCAACATTGAGGTCACTCTGGACAAGGTTAAGGGTCATGTGACCGGGTCAAGATGGGTATTGTTAAACTTCCCTTGACTAAGTGTGTTTAACAATAACACTCATTTCTCCCTTGAGCTTCAACAACACCCCAATTTGGTGTGATTTGGTCAAATTCGGTGTTTTGGCCTGCCCCGCACAAGCCCAGGGAACTTGTCTGTAAATATCTGCTGCCTAATGAGAGTGATTTACTTTAGGTGGCCCCAGCTTTTCTCCTGTACTATCAGTGGCCTGTATCCCCTCATAATAGCGCTTGTACCTTATCCAGATCCACCTCAGGTCCAGTCCAGGCACGCTCATCTCCTGCTGGTCTTCGCACTCCCTTTCATCTCTCCTGAGGTCTCGGTGTGAAATCATCTCTGAGTACTATGAACTCTTCTGTGAACTTATCTCTGATCTCTCTGTGAACTCATCTCTGTATACTGTGAACTGAACTAAACTGGAAGTGGACCGTATTATATTATCTTCCATTTCCAGAAGCTTCTAGCACCTTCCAGATCAACCTCTCCTCAGCCAATCAAGGCTTAGGTAGCAAGAAGGGGCTGACCCACAGCAGGGGATTTCCCAGTTGCTAAGTCCAAGCAAAGATGCCGAAGATACAGACAAATGATCACATACAATATAATAAAGTCTCCCTGAGATGTTAAATATTAACCGGTAGTGCTGGTACTGGGTAACTACATATACCATATAGTATAGGGCCTATATAATCAACCACCTCACTTCCATTACAAATAAAAGTATGACTTCTGAGCGCTAATGTGATACCAACTGCACTATATGTATCTGAAACATGGAAACGACCACATATATCAACCGCGACTTAATGTTTTCCTACAATGATGCCTTTGTTGTCTGCTCGAGGCCACTTATAATGACCAGGTTGTGAATGAAGGACGTTTACTGCTGATCTGCTACGCGGCCACTCTACTCCCGATTCACAGAATGTCGAGTCTGATTTGCGACTCTTTGAGACAAAACTTTCAAGAATCGCCTTCTCGTAGATCCCAAAAAAATGGGAAGAGTCATCAGGAAAGGCAAAAGGCTAACACTGTCGCCCTTTCAGGGGATGATGCCAAATCTGCTGCCTTTGACCATCAGCGATAGCCTTCTGTCGTTGCCCAATGTGCTGGAAGACACGGGAGGACCTAAGTCTAAGTAGGTAATTGTAGATGACACCACTAAAAATGTCAGATACTGTATGATGAACAACACAAAAATTTCAACACGATTGGTCTTTCCAAAACTCCTTAATTGGATGAATCATGTAAAGAGGTTTTCCAGGTCTCTACCTTAAATTGATTGTCCGGATGTTATGCAGGTTTTTTTTGTTTTTTTTAAATGGATCCAAAGCTGCTAAAATAATAAAAGCAGTGGTACTTACCTGTCCTCACCCCCATCCTTCTGGTCTTTGTTTTGAAGTGGCCACCGCCTGGGATTACTGCTCAGATGCTGGAAGCCATGATGGCAGGAGAACAGCGCCTGACCGCCGTTCCAAATCAAAAATGAGGAGGACTGGGGAGCTGCAGCACTGGATCGCTGGGGGGAAGACAGGTAAGTACCGCTGCTTTTATTGTTTTAACAGATTTGGATGTATTTAAAGAAAAACAACTTCATAACACCCAGACAACCCCTTTATTAACCTACGCAGCTCCATCAAGATTCTTGTGGCTGTGTCAGGTACTGCAGTTAGGGGGCCATGGTATTTAATTCTGATGATTGACTTTTACTAATATATGACTAATTTTATGTCTTGGAGTAATTTTTTTAAGGTGGCAGGGGACTGCTACTAAGAGGAGAGCCAGTGACTGGCAGTGTTATAAAAGAAGCGGCTGCACTATTATGGCAGCATTAATGATATGACTATAAAAAAGGCATGTATGTCCATCCAGTTCAGCCTATTACCCTCCAATGTTGATCTAGAGGAAGGCAAAAAACCCCAATGAGGTAGAAGCCAATTTTCTTAATTTACGGGAAAAAAATCCTTCCTGACTCCAAAGTCTGGCAATCAGAAAAATCCCTGGATCACCATTGTGGCTACATTATTAAGGGGGCATTTCTAATACTGTTATTGTTAACCTATGCCTGGTGTTTTATGGGTTTTTTTTTTAGTAAATGACCTAATGCCCCTTTTGTGCTCCCAGGAAGTTAACAAATTCCCCTTTATGCTCCGACACATTAATAATGTCCCCCTTTGTGTTCACTGTATATTAAATGTATCCACCTTTGTGCCCCCTACAAAGTAATAATGCCTCCTTTCAGCCCCTAACATTATTACCTAACCCCTTTGTGCACTACGGCCATAAAAATACAAACCTTCGTGCCTCCTAATATTAATTAATGGCCCCCAGAAAACCATAAAACTTATATAGTCATCTAACCTTGATCCCACAACTAGAGGACCTTTACTGGCCTATGAAGTCAGCAGCTGGCAGAGGCGGTGTGATGCAGTAATGTCACCGCGCAGCCCATGCATGGTCCTAGCATCCTGTAGGTCTCAAGCCCAAAGCAGCCTGTGGTCTGTCAAGCAAGAGGATAGCAGACAGGGGTAAGCCGAGGGCAGGAGCCCACGGGGCCCGGGTCGGCCGACATGTTTTGGGTCACCCAGCCTTTCTGCACTGGTATCTTATTGCAGCCGCTTCTTCGGCTGCAGTCCTGTCTTGTATTGCACTCAGATAAAGCAGCTGCAGTGCAAGTCAGGACCTCAGGCCGCCCGGCAGCCTGGAGGACAGCAGAGATAGCCAAAACCGGGACTTTCAGCATCCTGATACATGCGGTACGATGATGTCCTTACAGAAGAGGGCAAATTTAGGTAAGTATATTATTTTTAATGATATGGGGTCACTGTTACTCCTAAAGCAGCATAATTGGAACTTGGAGGCACTGGGGGGGGGGGGGGGGGCAGAACTACTGTTAAGGGGACACCTGGGGCACTATTACTATTAAGGGGCGCTACTACTACTAAGGATGCACGTGACAGCACTATTACTGTTAAGGGGCGCTACTACTACTAGGAGGGGTCTTGGCAGCACTATTACGGGGTCATTATTACTATTAAGTGGCACTACTACTATGGGTGCACGTGAGAGCACTATTACTATTAAGGGGGCATGTGAGGGCACTATTACTATTAAGGGGGCACTTGAGGGCACTATTACTATTAAGGGGCACTACTACTACTAAGGGGGCACGTGAGAGCACTATTACTATTAAGGGGGCACTTGAGGGCACTATTACTATTAAGGGGCACTACTACTGCTAAGGGGGCACGTGAGAGCACTATCACTATTAAGGGGCACTTGGAGGCACTATTACTAAGATGGCACTTGGGGACACTACTACTATTAAAGAGCAACTATTACTACGAAGAAGGTACTTGGGGGCAAATTATTCAGGGCTCTGACCCCTGTATAGAGGCTGCTGCTGATAACTGCAGATGCAACTCAGTGATTTTAATGGGAGCTGTGCCTTCGATTACCAGCGCCGGCCACTCGACAGGGGTCAGAGCATCAGCTTCCGCTCCATACCCAGTGTATTTTGCCAGTGACACCAAGCACCAGAACAGCTGATCGTTGGGGTCCCAAGTGGCGGATCCCAGCCGATCATCTTCCTACGGTGCTCTGTTTAAAGGGGTTTCCTGGGTAAATACTATTGATGACCCATACCCAGGATAAGTCATCGGTAGTACGTATTTGCCTGGAAAACAGCTTTAAACAGCGCACTGTGATAGTGTAGGAAGAGTTAAGTGTTGCATATAAAACAGGAGTAAATGGTAATTTCACAATTAGCAGGTTTGTTTTATCTGCAGAATAAAGTCGGCCCCAGCTGTATCCCCCCGTGTAATCAGAGCGTCCCCGAGGGCGCCGGTACCTGACTCTCCTTCACTAATCTTTATTCAATGCTTGGCTGCACAACTTATGAAAGATAAATGGATCTTCGCAGTTATCGGACTCCAGACATCAGAGCAATAAAATATAAATAAAAAAATACATATTAGGCCCCGCCGAGGAGATTCATCACTGATATTGTAAGCAAATCAATATTTTAACATAATAATCCTCATTTATTTTAGGTGGAATCGTCGTCCTTTAAATCACAGTTGTTGTGTACGGGTAAATCCGATGGTGACCCGCGTGAACCCTCTGAAGATGGTTACAGATATGATCACAGCTCGCTGCGCGGCTCATAATTTGGCTGCTCGCCACATAGAGAGGGACGGCACACAGCAGCTCTTAAATCAATATTTCTTTGCTGATTCCTAGGGCTGAGGGCAAGATCTAAAGCCAGAATTTCCACAACGCTGAGAATTAAAGGGATTTTCTGAGATATATTATTAGATCTAAATGCAGGACGAGTTCTAGCCAGCTGACGGGAAGGGGTCATCGATTCTTGCTGCTTGCGCCAAATTCTGACCTCCCATCAACGTGGTGCAACAGACATCTGGATTCCTCTGACCAGGTAATGTTTTTGAACTGCTCTGTTATCGGGACTGATCATATATTTATGGCATATTGTATTTTTATGCTATATATCTTTAAAGGGGAAAATCCGCTTAAAGGGATCAGCATAAATTCTTAATTTACATAAGGGTAGCACCTTAAAGGGGTTGTCTCACGAAAGCAAGTGGGGTTATACACTTCTGTATGGCCATATTAATGCACTTTGTAATATACATTGTGCATTAAATATGAGCCATACAGAAGTTATTCACTTACCTGCTCCGTTGCTGGCGTCCCCGTCTCCATGGCTCCGTCTAATTTCGGGGTCTTCTTGCTTTTTTAGACGCACTTGCGCAGAAGGATCTTCTCCCTTCTGGACGGTCTGGGCACGAGCAGTGTTCTGGCTCCGCCCCCTTCTACGCGTCATCGCGTAGCTCCGCCCCGTCACGTGTGCCGATTCCAGCCAATCAGGAGGCTGGAATCGGCAATGGAACGCACAGAGCCCATGGTGCACCATGGGAGAAGACCCGCGGTGCACCATGGGAGAAAACCGCAGTGCATCCCTGGGAAAGGACCAGTGGCCATCTTGGGAGAAGAATTTTATAAGTTCATCTTTCATCACATCGGTGATTAGCAAGCGGTTTAAAAACCGCTTTAAAATGCTATTTTATGCCAGGGGGTGATAGGGGGAATGGGCTAATGTAAAATTTTGATGTTTGCCACGAGACAACCCCTTTAAAGGAGTCATTAAAACAAAACCCTGTACCTTGTCTCGGTGCAGCTGACAGTTGGCGCTGGCATCCAGGTAGACGAATTGGTTAGAAGCATGTCAATCAGAGGCCGCAGCATTATCATTGACACTCCTGGCATCAGTCCACATATTCTGGCTGCCATGATGCCAGGAGTTTTGGGACATGACACTGTGGACTCTTATTGGCTGCAGTGGTCACGTGCTTCCACCCAGCCTGTGTATCCAGAAGTCACCGCCAATGCCAGCGCCATCTGTCAGCTGTATCCCAGGGCCCCAGGAGAGGTGAGTATGCCCTTGGGTGTTATCTTTGATAGGGCCCAGTTGGTGGACTGGGTTTTGTTTTAATGACATTATTGTGGCACATGAAGGCCATGGAAGCCCTCCAAATGGTCACCAAGCAGTGAAATGTAGCAGGCATCGGTTAGTGATGTGTTTAGGTGGACCCAACCCATTCCATGAGAACACCCCACACTGGTATGGAACCACCACCAGCCTGCACAGTGCCTTGTTAACAACTGGGATCCATGGCTTCCTGGGGTCTGCGCCACACATGAACGCTATTATCAGCCCGCAACAATTGGCACCATGACTTGTCAGACCATGCAACACGTTGCCGGCCCTCTAAAGTCTTGTAAGCAACCTCATGAGCCCACATGTGGTGCTGTGTCCGGTCTCGTAACGGAGACACTCTGGTGGGTCTTCTGCTCCGATATCCCAAAGAAGCTAAAGAACCCTATTCTGACCTCTGGGATCGGTATGTAGGGTCTCCTGCATTGAATGTGGATGTGATTTCTTCTGGAGTTGTTTGTCTGTCCGCATGGACAATTCTAACCAGACGGGTCAGATCATGATCATTAAGCACCCGCAGGCAACCACTGCGCCGTCCACTGTGGGTGGTCATGCCTTCAATTACATATTTCCGGTACATACATTGTGGATTGAAGAATGTTAAATGCCTGCACAACTTCGGCCGTGGAATCTTTCCTCATTCCTTCTCTGATAATTCAGGTCGTCTCGCCATGAGCACGCTAGCCGGGGTTCAACTTCACTTACAGAATAACACCTTACAACTTATACAGGCGTGGGCGTTCCCAAGTATCACCTGTGGTGATGTCACTTTATAATCAATTTACATACTGCTATCAGTGTATACAGTAAAGGATACATTATAAAGGAACGGATGACCTGCAATGGCAAACATTTTGGAGAAGACCATGTCCATTCCCCATGAAGACCGATGGGGCGTTTTTATATATTTCTTTTCAAAACCTCTCCTTTTGTTGTTCTGTCTTTAAGCTGATGCCATAAAACGCCGCATTGTAATCTCTTCATGATAATGCGCAATTAAGAGTCTGTCGGGTAGGCATCTAGGAAAGATGTGTTAAGTAATTTTTTCACACATCAATTCTTAAGTGTCTGATATGCCACATAATATATTTAAAATGCTTGTGAAAGTCAGAACAGCGTGGGAGTCAATACTGCAAACTAGGAATCAAGAAGTGCAATTTGGTGAATTCGTCTTTTTGGGCTGTGACTGTGATGTCCCAGCGGCTTAAACAGTGCCAATCTGGGCTGGAAAGAAAGGACATTTGTGATCTCTACCCACATTCCGCAAATATAGCAGAAGTGCCCTTTTAGTGATAGTTGGTATAACCCCGCCCCTTTGTTGGTTGGGTTCATAGAAGAGCCCAACTTGATACTTGATTGATACTTGTACATATTGTTACAGTTCAAGCTGATGATAACTGAATACAAGAAGAACCTATAGGAAACGAATCAAGACAAAGACAACGCATGGCAGCATTATTTGGACAGTGAACTGCATTTTTATTTGAGCATGAAATGGAAGTATTATTTAACATTGTATGGCAGTATAATATGACACCGAATTATAGTTTTACATAAGTATTATATGCCACCATTGTTTTGACACTGAATTACTTTCTTATTTGAGTATTTTATGGAAGTATTCTCACCACTGTACAGTGATATTATTTTGACAGCGCATTCCAGTTTTTCTTTGGCACTATATGGTAGCGTTATTTGTGCACTGGTTTGCTATTTGACCTATATGGAAGTATTATATGTCATTATATGGCGGTATAATTTAGACAATGAGTTGCAGCTTTATTTAAAATATTATTGCTGTTGTATGACGGTATTATTTTGGCACCAAATTCCAGTTTTATTTGAGCTCTGCATTGCGATAATATTTGGACAATAAACTGCAGTTTTATTTAAGCACCGCATGACATTATAGTTTTGATACTGAAGTCCAGTCGTATTTGAGCCCTGTATGATGTCACTGTTTGGAAACTGAATTGAATTATTTGTCAATGTATGGCAGTATAATTGGACAGTGAATTGTGGTTTTATTAGAGCACCGTAGGGTGGCATTATTTTGATAATGAATTGCAGTTTTATTTGAGCACTGTATGGAAGTAATATTTCTCATTATATGGCATTATTTCAAGTTGTAGTTTTACTTGAGCACTGTATGGTTGCATAATTTAAAAAATGAATTGCATTTGTATTTGAGCACTGTGCGGAAGTAATATTTCTGACTGTATTGCATTATATGGACACTGAATTGCAGTTTTATTTGAGCACCGTGCGTGCTCATATTTCTCACTATATGGCATTATTTTGACAATGACTTGCATTTCTCTTCTAATGCTGTATGGAAGTATTGTTTATCACTGCATGGCATTATTAGGACACTCAATTGCAGTTTTATCTCAGCACTGTATGGAAGTATTATTTCTCACTGTGTAGCATTATTTTAAAAATGAATTGTAGTTTTATTAGAGCACTGTATGGTAGCATAATTTTGATAATGAATTGCAGTTTTATTTGAGCACTGTATGGAAGTTTTATTTCTAACTGGCATTATTTGGGCACTAAAATGCAGTTTTGAGCACTGTAAGGGAAGTGTTATTCCCCGCTGCACGGCATTATTTTGACAATAATTTGCATTTCTCTTCGAGCACTGTATGGAAGTAGTATTTATCACTGTATGACATTATTTGGATGCTGAATTGCAGTTTTATTAGAGCACTGTATGGTGTCATAATGTTGATAATGACTTGCATTTGTATTTGAGCACTGTGTGCAAGATTTATTTCTGACTGTATGGCATCATATGGGCATTGAATTGCCGTTTTATTTGGGCACTGTATGGAAGTATTACTGTATGGCATTATTTTGACAATGACTTGAATTTTTCTTGGTATGGAAGTATTGTTTATCCCTGCATGGCATTATTAGGACACTGAATTGCAGTTTTATTAGAGAACTATATGGAGGTATTACTTGGCATTCTATTGCAGTATTTGTATCTTTAAACTGGCCATGCCTGTCGTCACATTGTGGTACCCCCGGGCTGGCAACCACTATTATACACTAGAGGCTTAATGAAGCAGGTATGTCCTACATAATAAACGGCGTATTATCAGCTGTGCGATATTATTGCACTAATTCGGCCTTGTGTAAATGGGCGCAGGGTGTATACTTCTAACATAAAAGTGCGGGATTGTGCCTATTACTATTCATTAAATCACAAATGACCCGAATCCTCCATAGGACGAGCCAGCCGGAGACTCACAGAGTGTTCCCGGTCAGTGAATGCTGAATGTTATCTCTCAGCGAGAGCAATAATAACGTTCAGGTTTCCTTCTCATTCAATCAATGGGTCATTTAAGAACATGTTTTACTTCCATTCTTTAAGTAGAAATTATTGCAGTAAATCTTCAGCTGAGCAGAGTTCTCCTCACCAATCATGCCTGAATGTGACAAATTGCTATCATGCATATGAGCTAATTGTATGTCACTGCCTCCCATCCCTCGCTACTCTGCTGCAGCAAAATATTTGGATCCCTTAATGGAGGATTATAATCATTGCCAGGCAAGGGAAGGAGGCTGAAAAAAGGCTCCTAAGTGGATTGACAAGATTAAAAAAAAAACCATGGCTGTTTTCTTCCAGAAACAGCGCCACACTTGTCTACAGGTTGTGTGCGGTACTGCAGCTTAGCTCCATTCACTTCAAATTGGACTGAGTCACTATACCGGACGCAAACCATGGATAGGTGTGGGGGTGATTTGGAAAGCAAACAACCATGTTTTTCTAAGGGCTCTCTTCACATGACCATATTGTAATTGCGTATAACCCAAGCGTATTTCACTCGCGTAATACGATGTAGCAAGCATCTTTAGACATATTGTGCAAAATACGTTTGCAAGATTAATCGCCGCATGTTCTATCTGGGCACTTATTACTGGAATATACATGCCAAGATAGTTCGTGCGATTAGCGTCCTGCAGTAAATATGCAATGTTAATTAGGTACTTGCTGCGTGCCATTCACGAATATCTCGCAGGTGGCACGTAGAAAATTACGGATGTCTGTGCCCGGTCTTATCCTCTTCGAACCCTTTGACTCAAGAGGATGGAAACCTATCCAGTGGGTTGCTGTCAAAATGTAGTTAAGGCTTGTAGGGCATCTAAAAAGTGCCAACTGCAGTTGTTTTCTGTCTTCCTTTCTCCCCATGGCATTTTTAGGGCATTGCACAATGTTCTGTTTACCATGTTGAGGACACAGAGCCTCTACAATCCATGACGGCTGTTCAGGGACGCTATCCAAGTGAGAAGAGATGGACAGGTGACCCTGCACAAGGCTCTCACTGGAGGGGGTTCCAGGTGGCAGTGCCCTAGGGACCTCCTCCAGCCTTAGTCCATTCATGGATATCAGCATCTCATATATCTACAATACCAGTTTCCAAGCTATCAGTCGGTTTCAGTCTACTTTCCCTCCTATCATGGCACCATATTACCGAGAAGTAGTAGGGATCATGAAAAATATTCATAGCGCATAATAAGACCTAGAGGCTAGTTCATGCATAGTGATTTAGGTACAGCAAAGCCGAATTTATCATTTAACAAAGCTCATGGTTATATACCATCCTACCAAATGTAATTGGACACCTGAGCAAGAATCAAAAGTAGCATTTATTTCCATAGGTTAATACTTAGTGGGGCTCCTTTGGCTCTAATGACATCCGATACTCTCTGTGGCATGCTTTCTACTAACATCTGACCACTTCAGCTAGTATTTCCCTCCATTCACCCTGCAAATGTTTGGTGAGTGAGTTTTCTCAAAGAAGATGAATGCTGTCGATATATCCTAACCCAATGCTACAGTTTGTTCTAAAGATATTCAGTAGGTTCAGGTCTGGACTCTGTGCAGCCGGTCCAATCGTAGAACATCCATATCCTCAAGCCAATGTAAAACATTGCTGGACATGTGACAAGTTGTGTTGTCTCGTTGGAAGTATGGCCGACCATTGCCAGAGTATTACCACATTGTCAGCAGTACATTATTATCTAGAATGTTAGGGTGACCTCCGTGTATATTGTTCTTGCCACTACAGCCAACGGACTGGGACCATGCCACATAAAACATCCCCCAACCTTAACGGAACCTCCATCATACTTAACTGTTGGCACAACAACTCAGGCAGAACATGTTTCCTAGGATCCTCCACATGTGATGTGAAGATGGAGTAATGTGATTCATCACTCCATAGAACGTTGTTCCATTGCTCAACCATCCAATGTCGACGCTCCTTGCACCATTGTAGACGGGCCGATGCATTGCACTTTTTGATGGACGGCTCGTGTGCAGTGGCATAACCCATATAGCCAATAGTGTGCAGTTCCTGTATGAACTGTGGCTGACACCTCCAAGCCTCTGCATCTAATGTAGCATGGTTTAGGACACATGAAATGCTGATAAGACATGATCCATTCTACTGATAGGGGTGTGGTAGCATAGCTTATAACCTGTGGTGAATATACAGGACTGCAAGTAAAACCATTTGCATTTTGTTTACTCAATGTAATTCAAAGGGTTAATGACAAGTCCACCTCTGCTTCATCTATACTTAAACCTAAAAATTAGGAAGTTATGTCACTTGGAATGTCTAATATATCTTTGGCAAGGAGAATCAATACAAATACACAAATTACAGATTTACTCTGTAATTCTTTTGGCACAGTACCATACAGCTGCCTGAAGGCGGTATCAGGAGCAGAATAGGAAAGAATCAGCAGCAATCAAAGGATCAGACAATCCTTATAAGCGCAGTATTTCTCCTTTCTCCAGCTGCAGACTTCAGACTACATATAGGAAAGGGCAGTCATACACTGCTCGGTGCCAGCTGTCCGGAACATGTTATATAGCTGTTAAGTTTGCTGTCTTGATGTGTTATCTAAAGGCCACTGCCCTATTTTGTAAATGTGATTGCTTTCCTGCTGCGGCTCCATGAAGATCTTTAAATGACACTATTCTGCTTTCTGTAAATGTAAATGTCACCTCATACCCTCCCCTCCTTTTCGTGGCCCCCCACCACATTCCATTATGTCTTTGCACCCTTAAGTGGGCCTGACAAGAGGGCAGAGCAATAAATGGACCCTGAGGGCAGAATGACGCAGAAGACAGAAGTCCCCTGACATTTCCATTCTTACAAACCCAGGCAATACAGCACAAATTACATAAATATTCATTGGAGCTGCAAAGAGATGGACCTGCCCTCTGTAATCACAGCACCCCGAGCTGAAGAATTACATCCGTCTCCGAATTGTCTGTCTGCACATTGCAAGGGAGAAGGGCAAGGGGGAAGAACCATAAGAGAGTGCAAATCACACTGAGATATTACATACAGGGGACAGGTCTTATTTTACACCAGGCGATTGTGCTGTCTTTAGCATATTAATATATCTGGGGGAGGCCACATGATGAATCAGCTACCTTTTAAAGGGTTAATAGAAAGCGCACACCTCAGCACATTCTGGTGGCGATGCTCATTAGTAGCCACACGGCCTAATTTCTTTGTAAATTAAATGGTGAAGATGTGTTTTCCAGCCTTGAAATTTTGGTTGCTCGTTAGTGCTTGTGGTCACTTAATTAATAGAAGACTCCAGCATGTCCTTTATTACTTTTCTTCTACTTTACAGGGGTTACCCCTTCCAAAACATGACCTCAAAATTGATCAGCGGGTAGCCCAGGTCCCACTCCTGGCACTCCCAGAATAACTTGATAGACTTGCCAGAGTACACCGTGATTAGCTACACGCCTCAAAGTTGAAATTGCAACACCAAGAAGGAAAAGTCAGGAATTATGGAAATGACAGAAATGATAGACGTGTTAATGATAGGCAAATGATGAAAATTGGAAACAAAGAAAGGTTCCTAGACTTGAGCGAAATCATAACATCTATGCACCCTTTTAGTAATACATCCTGGTATTATATCCAAGCGGACACAAACCGCCAGGGGAGACTAAAAGTAACAGAAAGAAATATCCCCTCACCTATATAAGAAAAGCTCTACTTAGATGCTACCGTGTTTGCCCAAAAAATAAGACTGGGTCTTATATAAATGTTTGCCCCAAAAGAGGAGCTAGGGCTTATTTTTGGGGAATGTCTTATTTTACTTACCCAGCAGGCTCGGTCCAGGTCCCTCCCACTGCTTTTCAGAGCTCCGGCGTGGTTCCCGCAGTCCTCGTCTGCCCACACAGGATCACTTCCTGGTTACGGGATTCATAAATTTCACCTCCACAACGCGATGACCGTGATTCGTTCTTCGAGAGCTGCGTTGATTGGCTGTGCCATCAAGGTGGTTATTATTGGTTGTCTGAGGAATGTTCTGCCAGGCTGAATGCAGTTGGGCACAGAAATCATCAAGATGTGCTACTGGCTTTGCAATTGCCGACCAATGGCGTCCTAGACGTGTTCGATGGGAGACAAGTCCACTGAGACACTGCAGATCATAGTAGCATGTTTAGGCAAAGCAGGCTGCTCACAGTTGTAGGAGCTACATGCGGCCTAGCGTTGTCATGTTGATAAAAAGTTCATAGGACACTTTGGAGAAATGGCCGTACCGCTGGTTCCACGACCAAATCAACATAACGCTGAGCTGTTAGTGTTCCTAGAATGAAGGCTAGAGGGGTTCCGGCTACCATACATTATGCCACCCCACTCCAAAATCATGGAAGTAGGACCGCTGTGACATTTTCTCCTGAAGGCCTATTCATGGCATTGCCCAAGTGGTCTCCAGACCAATCTTCGGCTATCAATGCATCTCAAACAAAGGCGGGACTCATCGCTGAAGGGGGAAAACCTTCATTCCAGCCTTCATTGCCATCTTGCTCTGCACTATGATAGCCGTTGAGATCGGTGGCGTAAGGTCAATGGAACACCTGTCGCTGGACATCTGGCTCGTCCCCAATGTCATGCAAGCATCTTCTGATGGTTTGTGTAGACACTAGACAACGCCCTCAGCTTGGGACGTGACGTCCAGGTTCACTCACAGTACAGAATGGATCACTATGCGCCATTCTTCTAATCTGAGAGTCCGTCCGTACAGAGGTTCAGGTCTGTGCACCTCCTGCTGTCATTCAAGTTTGTCATTGTTCTCCCAACCACTGGGACATCCAATGCCCAACAGTGCTAACATCTTACTATGATCTCAGTAACACTTTCTACTTGCTCACTTTGCATGACCTTACAGTTTGTCCTTCTTGGTGTTGCAATTTCATTGTTGCCAAGTGTAGATATTTACCCTACTAGAGCATGTGGACAAGGTTTGACTTCACGAGACAACCATTTTAAAGGGATGTTCTTATCTCGGCCAAACATGGCTATGATGGGGACACCGTGGGAAACAAGGTAGCCGGGAAAAACGAATCCAGCCAAGCGTAGCCCACTATTTCCGAAACTCTCACAGAAGTGAACCGGAGTTGTGGAAACAACAAAGCACAGCTACAGCGTTTCCGTAACACAGGAGCTGCCGAAACAAAGGACCTCACTGTGTTAAATTTCTTTGTTGCTCTGGTTGATTTCTATGGGAGTTGCAGAAACACCGAAGGGGGTCCTGAACCTGAGATAGGAGCAGGTTCCAGCGATGCAACCTGCATGTATGACGTGTTTCTGGCCAATCCCGTGTATATGCCATAAAGGTTCCAGATGGGAATACGCCTTTAAGTGTCTGCTGTCCTCAGTCCTTTATAGATTTAATGTCCCTTTCCAGACGACTTGTCAGCTTTTTGATTTTTGCAAGCATCGGTCTTACCTGTGTGTAGTTAGCCTCAGAATAAAGAAGCAGCAGCACATGCAGGGACTTTTATGGCCTATCTACAGGATAAGTGTGGTCCCTCCTCTGGCACCGCAGCTACTTTTTTTTTTACCATCGTCTGTATTTCCCGCATCGTTGCTAAGTGATGACACAGGTAATTGCGTATGGGCTGCGGGTCGGATGCCTTCATTGACTTTAATGGCGGCCGTCGGCACGGAGTCCACAGCAAAATAAAGCATATTGTGATTTTTCTTCTGCTCACAGAATTTGCAATTCGTATCTGCGAGTGTGAAGGAAAAATCGGAAGTTCATGCCGTTCAATGCTTTCAATGTTAGTGTTATGCCGCGGGAGCCGATCGTGTATTCCGCAATTAGAATTCGTCCGTGTGAGACCCCGCTTTAAAAGGAGCTGTATCGAAATGAACTTTTAGCACCTATTCATAGAATAGGTGATAAAAGTCTAACCAGTGGGAGTCCCATCGCCAAGACCCACACCAGTCCCAAGTACGGGGAACCCTTATCCCCCACTTCACGTCACATGGTTTTCATGCGATACATCTTTTACAGTAGACAATCCAACCATAAAAGCACTAAAATAAGCCCTAGCTGCAGAAAAAAAGTCAGTCACTTAAGAAGCGCTGTCAGCTCTGCCGTCTTCTCCCTGGTCCCCGACACTGGTCTTCGGGCATACCTTCCTGGTCAGGGATTTGAAAAATACCCGTTAAAATCGTGCTATTTTGTAGCTGGTATGAAACCAGCCTTAGGGCTCCTGCAGACCAGCGTAGGCGCAAAAGCGCTCTCTCCTGCACAACATATTTGTCTTTTTTGCATGCGTGCCTGTGCAAATACTGTGCACATTTGCGCAGGCACCTCTCTTTGACATCAGCGGGGGAATCACCTCCGCCCAAATTAAAATGGCTATTAAGCCAAATTAGGTGCTGGTGTTTGCGGTTAAGCGCAGTGTTTTGCACATACCCACGCGTACATATGTACACATTTGCATAACCCCATAGACTCCTATGGGGAGCTTTGGTGCGCAAATGTGCACAAAAACAGAGAATGTCATGTTTTTTTCTTTCTGTGCAGGTGTGAATAAGCCCTTTATGTATGTGAAGCGGCAGCATCAAATGCGTGTTTGCGCACCTCCCATAGACCTCTAGCAGATACTTTTTTTTGGCACCTGCGAAAACAGCGAGTGCAAAAAAAAAATGAGAATGAACTAATTTAAAAACAATGGGTTCTATTCTCTACATTTTGCGGTTGGGATTCTCCAGCTTGCAGAATTGCAGTAAAACACGCTCGTATGTGGAAGCCCTAAGGGCGGCTTCACACAAGCATGTTTGCGAGCGCACATGCAATGTACAGAGGATAGTTTGTTTTCAATGGGTTCATTCTCACTTTCACATTTGCACACGCATTTCACATGCACAAAAAAGAAAACACTGCATGATCTATTTTGGTGTGATTGTGCAATATGATGTGCAATTTCGCAGTAAATCAAAAATCTGGTGTTAATTAGGCTGTCCTGCACCGATGTGAACATTCCCCGGCAGCACAGAACTATAGTAAAATGTGCAAATATGTATGTGATAACACAACCTTCACTGCTACATATGTGTAGCTCTGCTACATGTGCAGCACACACACAGCTCTGCTATATGCACGTCACACACACCATACACAGCTCTGCAACATGCACGTCACACAGAGCACACACAGCTCTGCTACAAGCGCAGCACACACACCCTACACTGGTCTGCTACATGGACGTCACACACATCACACACAGCTCTGCTAGGTGCACGTCACACACCATACACAGCTCTGCTATATGTGCATCACACACACCACACACAGCTCTGCTGCATGCGTGTCACACACACCACAAACAGTTCTGCTACATACATGTCACGCACTATACACAGCTTTGCAATATGTGCGTCACACACACACTACACACAGCTCTGCTACATGCACCGCACATAGCTCTGCTACATGCGCATCATACACCACACACAGCTCTGCTACATGTGCATCACACACACCACACAGCTCTGCTACATGTGCATCACACATACACACACACCACACAGCTCTGCTACATGTGCATCACACACAGCACACTCTGCTACATGTGCATCACATACATGACACACAGTTCTGCGACATGTACGTCACAAACACCACACACAGCTCTGCTATATGCGCGTCACACACACTACAGATAGTCTGCTACATGCGCGTCACTCACATAGCGCACACACAGCTTTGCTGCATACATTGTTAATCAGCCTTTGCTGGTTTAGGATGCGTGATAAGGTCACTGTCATGTGATCAAGGGCGGAGCTATGAGACAATGACTGATCACATGATGGTGACATCATCACGGGTCCTGTCAGCACATAGCTGTTGTCAGCTGCTGCATGTTTTATGCTTTAGGACCTGCGATGACGTCACCATCATGTGATCAGGGGGGGTATGCACTTCACTCATGGACAACTGGTCGTAAGCACTTTATAAGATAGATAGATAGATAGAGTTAACATCTGGTGTTAATTAGGCTGTCCGGCACCAATGTGAACATTCCCTGGCAGCGCAGAAATGTGCAGATATGGGTGTGATAGCACAACCTTCACTGTGCAAGAGGTCACACTATCATGAGTGTTTTTGCACTTACGCCCGTTTGAGTCTGCCCTTAAACTAAGAAATTACTAACCAGCAAAGTCTGTGGACAAAATATTTGAAAGCATCATAATATTTACTCATTGTTAGTATATGCCAAGTTCACAAAGAAATTGTGTATTATATACCGGCTCTACAGGTCATGGAATGCATGTCATAATAACTAAAAACTGGGAGAGAGAAAGTAATGAGCATATTGAATATTCATTTCTAGCGGCAGTAAAATCAACAAATTTGAATTAAGACAGAGAGCTATGACATAGATAGATGGATAGATAGATAGATATGAGATAGATAGAAATGAGATAGATAGATATGAATATATAAATAAGATAGATATTAGATAGATAAAAGATAGAAAGATATGGGATAGATATGAAATAGATAGATAGATAGATAGATAGATAGATAGATAGATAGATAGATAGATAGATAGATAGATAGATACAGATAGATAGGAGATATGGATAGATAATAAATAGAAAGATATGGGATAGATAGGTATTGATAAATAGATAAGACACAGATATTAGATAGATAAGAGATAGATATTAGATAGATAAAAGATAGATAGATAGATAGAGAAAAGGTAGATAGATATGAAATAGATAGATATAGATTCATATATAGGTAAGAGATAGATATTAGATAGATAGATATAGATTCATATATAGATAGGAAATAGATATTAGATATTAGATAGATAGATATGACATAGATAGATATGGGATAGATAAGAGATATATATAAATATATAGACAAATAGATAGATAAAAGATAGATCGAAAGATATGAGATAGATAGATAGATAGGGGATAGATAAGAGATATGGATAGATAATAGGAAGATATGGGGTAGATAGGTATTGATAAATAGATAAGAGACAGATATTAGATAGATAAGAGATAGATAGATATAAATATATAGATAAGAGATAGATATTAGATAGATAGATAGATAGAAAGATATGGGACAGATAGATAGGAATGAGAGATAGATACCAGATAGATAAACAAAGAGATAGATATACATAAATAGATAGATAAGAGATAGATAGATATGAATATATAAATAAGATAAATATTAGATAGATAAAAGATAGATAGAAAGATATGGGATAGATATGACATAGATAGATAGATAGATAGATAGATAGATAGATAGATAGATAGATAGATAGATATGGGATAGATAAGAGATATAGATAGATAATAGATAGAAATATATGGGATGGATAGATATAGATAAATAGATAAGAGGTATATATTAGATAGATGAGAGATAGATAGATAGAAATAAATAGATAAGATAGATATTAGATAGATGGATAAAAGATAGATAGAAAGATATGGGGTAGATATGAAGTAGATAGATAGATAGATAGATAGATAAAAGATAGATAGATAAATAGATAAGAGATAGATAGATATAGGCCAGATAAGACATAGATAAATAGATAGCAAGAAAGATATGGGATAGATAAAAGAGATAGAAAGAAAGATATGGGATAGATATGAGATGGATAGCTAGATAGATAGAAAGATAGATAGTTATGGGATAGATAAGAGATAGATCGATAGATAGATAGAAAGATATGTGATAGATAGATATTGATAAATAGATAGATAAGAGATAGCTATTAGATAAATAAGAGATAGATAGATATAAATATATAGGTAAGAGATAGATATTAGATAGATAGATAAATAGAACGATATGAGATAGATAGATTAATAGATAGATAACAGATAGATATTAGATATAAATATATGCATAAAAGATAGATAGAGAGATAGATAGATAGATAGATAGATATAGATAAATAGAATCATAGAATGGTAGAGTTAAGAGGGACCTCCGGGGTCATCGGGTCCAACCCCCTGCTCAGTGCAGGATTCACTAAATCATCCCAGACAGATATTTGTCCAGCATTTGTTTGAACACTTTGAAGGAGAACTCACCACCTCCTGTGGTGACCTGTTCTACTCATTGATCACCCTCACTGTCAGAAAGTTTTTTCTAATATCTAATTTGTGTCTCCTCCCTTTCAGTTTCAGATATAGATAGATAAGAGATAGATAGATAGATAGATAGATATAGATAGATATAGATAAATAGATAGATAAGAGATAGATATTAGATAGATGAGTTAGATTCAGATAGATAGATATAAATATATAGATAAGAAATAGATAGAAGAGAGAGAGAGAGAGGTATGAGATAGATAGATAGATAGATAGATAGGAGATAGATAGATAGATTAGATAGATATATAGGAGATAGATAGCAGAGAGAGATACATATGAGATAGATAGATAGATAGATATGAGATAGATGGATAGATAGATAGATAGATAGATAGATAGATAGATAGATAGATAGATATTAGATAGATAGGAGTTAGATTGAGATAGATATAAATATATAGATAAGAGATAGATCGATAGATAGATAGATATTGATAGATATGAGATAGATAGATAGATTACACATGGGTACACTGTCTCAGCAGATAGCATCACACATGACCAGGTTAGATGCATCTTCTCAACAGACAGTATCACACATGACTGGGTTAGATACACTGTCTCAGCAGATAGCATCACACATGACCCGGTTAGATACATCTTCTCAACAGATAGTATCACACATGACTGGGTTAGATAAACTGTTTCAGCAGATACTATCACACATGACCGGGTTAGATACATCTTCTCAACAGACAATATCACACATGACTGGGTTAGATATATAGGCTCAGCAGATAGTATCACACATGACTGGGTTAGATACATTGGCTCAGCATTATCCCCAGGAATTATAATATAGTGAAATTCAGTAGCGCTGTATGATGGAGGATGCTCCAGCCGACACTTTAGAATTGTAATTTGCCTGTGTAATTACCATGGGAATCTCAGTCCATATATGTGTAATAGCAGGACCCCTCCACATGCAGTAATATGGGAGCAGGCCTTAGTGCAGCGACGACAGCCGGCCGTCACTGTAAAATTCCCAGCCGTGTCCTACTTGACCTCATGCATAATATCACACAGAAAACTCATTAAGGCTTCCCCAGACCTTAATTCTGCCGCGCGCCGGCCCAATTTTCCTATGATATATGTGAAAAATAATTGAACTATATTTGAAAATATATTGGATATTACCGCTTACACACTGCGGGATTTATTGGTATGATCTATCACCTCTGTATAACCAACAGAAGGGGAGAAAGAAAAAGCATCACCCTTATGAGAGGACACAGAGGCATTAAGTGGTCTGAGACTGAAATTCACGAGGCATGACACTCATCTTCCCTAACAGCTCTAACCTAACCGCAATGTTAATACCAAAGGCTGATAAGCTTTGCATTAATTAACGCTATTTAATGATGGTGCGGAATTTTTATACTCAACCCTCGTATTTAAAGACTCGTCATGGCAAAAACATATTTAAAGGCAAAGTGCCACCTGTGACAGAAGCTGTGGTGTTAAATAATATACAGCACTGTGCAAAGGTTTTAGGCAGGTGTGGAACGAATGTTGCAGAGTAAGAATGCTTTCAGAAATAGTATTACCAAAATACAAAGTGACTAAACAAAAGAGAAATCTAAATTTCTTTGTCATCACAACAGCATCAGTTTTTCTAGGTACACTTGCACACAGTTTTTGAAAAACCTTGGCAGGGAGGATGTTCCAAACATTTTGGAGAACTAAGCACAGATCTTCTGTGGATGTCGGCTCGCTCCTTCATGTAATCCCAGACTGATTTGATGATGATGAGATCAGAGCTGTGTGGGGCCACATCATCACTTCCAGGACTCCTTGTTCTTCCTTACAATGAAGATGGTTCTTGAAGACATTAGCTGGATGTTTGAAGTTGTCATCCTGCTGCAGAATAAATTTGGAGCCATCAGACGCCTCCCTGTTGGCAGAGCATGTTGGATAAGTATCTACCTGTATTTCTCAGCTTTGAGGACACCATTAATCATGACAAAATACCCAACTGCATTTGCTGAAACACAGCCCCAAATTTGCAAAGAACCTCCATCATGCTTCACTGTTGCCTGCAGACACTCATTATTGTACCACTCTCTGCCGTGCTTGAAAGGTTTATGTGGCATAGAGTGTTAAGGCAGTAGAAATACAGTCCCAAGCTCTTGCTCATGACCTAAAAGTTGCAGGTTCAATATCTGCATGATTCAGGTAGGCGGCTCAAGGTTGAATCATCCTTCCAAGGGCGGTAAAATGAGAACCCAGCTTGTTGGGGGAATAAAAGATGACTAGGGAAGGCAATGGCAAACTACCCAAGGACTTTTTTTTACCACCATGCTTCACTGTTGCCTGCAGACACTCATTATTGTACTGCTCTCTGCCATGCTTAAGAGCTTTAAGTGGCATAGAGCGTTAAGGCAGTAGAAATACAGTCCCAAGCTCTTGCTCGTGACCTGAAGCTTGCGGGTTCAATCCCTGCGTGGCTCAAGAATGAATCATCCTTCTAAGGTCAGTAAAATGAGTACACAGCGTGCTGGGGGGGTAAAAGACATTCATTATTGTACCATGCTCCACTGCTGCCTGCAGACACTCATTATTGTATTGTTCTCCATCATGCTTCACTGTTCCCTGCGGACACTCGTTATTGTATTGTTAACTACCATGCTTCATTGTTGGCTTCCCACACTTATTATTGTACCGCTCTCCACTATGCTTCACTGTTGCCTGCAGACACTCATTATTGTACTGCTCTCCACCATGCTTCACTGCTGTGTGCAGGCACACATTATTGTACTGTTCTCCACCCTGCATCACCCCTGCCTGCAGACACTCATTATTGTATTGACCTCCACCATGCTTCACTGCTGTGTGCAGACACTCATTATTGTAGTGTTCTCCACCATTCTTCACTGCTGCCTGCAGACACTCATTATTGTATTGCCCTCCACCATGCTTCACTGCTGCATGTAGGTACTCATTATTGTACTGCTCTCCAACACGCTTCACTGCTACCTGCAGACAGTCATTATTGTACCGCTCTCCACCATGCTTCAGTGTTGACTGCAGACATTCATTATTGTACCACTCTCTGTTGTGCTGTACTGCTACCTGTACATGCTAATTATTATACTGCTCTCCACCATGCTTTACTGCTATGTACAGACACTCATTGTACCGCTCTCCATCATGCTTCACTGCTGCCTGCAGACACTCATTATTGTACCGCTCTCCACCATGCTTCACTGCTGCCTGTAGACACTCATCATTGTACTGCTCTCCACCATGCTTTACTGCTGCCTGCAGGAACTCATTATTGTACCATTCTCCACTATACTTTACTGTTGTCTCCAGACACTTATTATTGTAGCGCTCTCCATCATGCTTCACTGCTGCCTGCAGAAGCTCATTATTGTACCACTTTCCACCATGCATCACTGCTGCCTGCAGACTCATTATTGCACTGCTCTCTACTATGCTTCACTGCTGCCTGCAGCCACTCATTATTGTACCGCTCTCCACCATGCTTCACTGTTCCCTGCAGACATTCATTATTGTACTGCTCTCCACCATGCTTCACTGCTGCCTGCAGGTACTCATTATTGTACCACTTTCCACCATGCATCGCTGCTGCCGACAGACAGTCATTATTGTACCGCTCTCCACCATGCTTCACTGCTGCGTGCAGACACTCATTATTGGACCGCTCTCCACCATGCTTCACTGTTCCCTGCAGACACTCATTATTGTACTGCTTTCCCCCATGCTTCACTGCTGCCTGCAGGTACTCATTATTGTACCATTTTCCACCATGCATCTCTGCTGCCTGCTGACACTCATTATTGTGCAGCTCTTCAGTCCTTTAGCGAACAAACTGCCTTCTGTTACAACCAAATATTTCATATCTTGACTTATCAATCCATAGCACCTGTGCCATTTTTCTGCACCCCAGTTTCTATTTTTTTGGTGCATAATTGAGTTGCTTAGCCTTGTTACTATATCAAAGGAATGACTTCTGGGTCACAAATCTTTCATGAAGACTCCTTCTGGCCAGACATCTCTGGATCATAAATGCGTATACCTGGGTCCCACTGGTTTCTGCCAGTTCTGAACTAGACATCTTCCAATTTCAAAACTAAGTAAGCATGATGTGTCTTTCATCTGCTGCACTGTTTCCTTGGCCGACCACAGCCTCTACGGTCCTCAACGTTACCTGTTTCTTCTATGTGCATCTTCAAAAGAGCTTTAACAGCATATCTAGAAACACCAGCCTTCTTTGAAATCTTTGCCTGGCAGATACTTTGCTGATGCAGTATTTGTGTCATGTTGTTGTGCTTAGTCTTGCCATGGTGTATGACCTGTAACAGGAAACTGTCTTCCACAACCCTACCTTTGTAATAGAATTTGGCTGTTCCTCGCCCAGTTTTAAGCCTCCGCCACAGCAGTTTCTGTTTCAGTTAATGACTGTATTTCAGAGCCCTGTCTGAATGAGTATAGATGGTGTACTGTATAGAGACATGAGCATGCTGTATATATGGTTGGCATCACAATGTACCTTATTTGCCAAGTGGGCACTGCAGTGAGGCATATGGAAAATTGCATGCTCACCATGAAAGGCGGCACTGTGACCAGGGAAGACTTCTTGAAGCTATAGGTGCAGGTAGTCATCTAACAGGTCCTTGTGGCATTCACCATTCAAGGATTGTGGTAGAATGACTAACAGTCCTGGACCATGCCAGGAAAACTCTCCCCAGACCATGACACTACCACCAGCGGCCCGATGAACCCCAATGATACACCCATGGGATACAACTTCATGCTTTTTACGCCAGCTATGGACCTAGCCATCCATGTGATTTAGCAAGAAATGGGATTCGTCACTCCAGACGTCCTTCTGCTATGTGATCAAGCTCCATCAACATCTTTCTTGGGCCAATGCAAGGTTTTGTTGGTGGTGAACCTCAATCCAACATTGGTCGAAGTCAAGCCACTCACTTCTGATGAACCTATACTTCTTCAGTGGATCTATCCCATAGGGCTCATATTACCTTGATCAGACGTATTCAAGACCTAGTGGCAAGACTCTATACTGACTTTAGATTCCAAGGAGATGAAAATTTTACAAAGGAAGTGCGTCAGAAACCAGCAGAAGTTATAATGCAACTATACTACAGACTTACTATATATCACGTTCTACCTGACTCGAGATTATAATGGAAACTGGAGGGACTCTACCTAATTATAAGGCGTTTATTGCCTTATAAATACCCAGGATGAGGTGGGCTGTATTATTCCTTGTGCACATCAAACATGACTTAAATAGGCCTGTAATCCTTGCTTCTCTCTGGAGGTTTATAATTGATGTATGCTGAAGGCAAACGAGCATGGAACTGTCCAATGTCCTGAACGAGAGCGCAGAACCCTGACAGCTATTAAATCTGTAACTGTCTTGCAAGGACCTAAGCAATTTTAATGAGATCATTGGGGAACAGGGCCACATCTCTATCTACATATATGCTGGAGAATGCATCATCTAATATCATATAGCATTGTCCGCAAACGAATAATTGCGCTGTGACCAATATAACATTGAAGTTGGGCACGGTGGGGGAGGGAGACAAAAGTAAGGAATATTGACGTGTTATTAAGGGCCCAGGCAATGCAAGGGTCAAGGAGATGTTCTTCAAGACATTTCGATTACTCGAGCAAGCCACCCCGGCAATAACCAAGACAGTCGCATAAGACATTTCCAAGAACATTATGAAGGCCCCTTCACAGCAGCCAAGTGCTTTGTTCTGCCATTGAGAGAAGTTTTACATCTTCACTCTCTAAACAAACTCCCATATTGATTTCTCAATCAAAGGACCCTGCTGTACACATACAATCAGACTGTATCCAGCATTAGCATCTTCCATCTTAGTACACAAGCGCCCCACTGCGCCTATGAAGCCGGCAGGAGTTTGGTTGTTCTAACACAGTGTTCAGCTGTGGAGAAGGTGGGGAGCGCCCCTTTTACAGCCTTGGCCCCTTTTTCCTGGCATCAGACCAAAGAAGTTGGAAGCAAAAAGCTGCGTCCTCTTGCAATCACGTCCCCATGCTGTGACTCCCCGCCGAGAGCAGCCACATAGAAACCCAAGCATTGTGTGTGCAAGTTCAGAGCCGGGCGCCTGTGAGATCTTTGCTCTCCAGAGCATTGTCTGAGAGTTTATATTATCTGAGAGGCAAACGAGGAACAGAAGGAGATCTGAGCCTGTGAAATGGGGCAGAGAGGAGCCGCTCTCGAATAAAGCAAGATAGACAGAGGGAGATAAGGCAGCAAGCTAAGCAGAAGAAGAGAATACTAAGGAAGGGGGTCATACACCGAGGAGCAAGTGGGAACAACAACAAAGGCACGGGGTGCTGAGAAATACATAGATATCCACAGGGACACGTCCGTATCAACAGAGGAAATCTCTTAATAGTCACATGATCAGAAACTTTTATCACAGTTGTATGCTGATTTACCAGCCCATAGTAAACAATAGACTTTAGCATCTATTCCAAAACCAAGGCGTATGGATGTCCTAGAAGGGGTCGTCTGCATTGGACCCCATCTATTTGGAGGACTTCAAAAGAGTGTCTTTTTCTCAGGAGGACTTTGAGCCGCCATGGATTGCATGGTTGTCTTTTGATTTGAAAAGACATTGTGTAATACCATATTTTTCCTGTAATAGTCACTGCAAGAGAAATGTGTGGCCACCTGTAGCTTCGGCAATAACTTATGATTGTTGGAGGTTTCAGCTGCTGGACCTGTAACTCTCTTTAATTAACTCATATAGAGCATTATTCCTTTAATCTGACAACAATAGGACCTGATAGCTGCTGGAATATCGAACTATCATAAATCCTGAATGATCACTGAATTAGGAACAGCTTGTGATCAGTAACGCGGTACCATGTGATAAACGCGTCACGATCGGCTCTCAAATAGGCAACACTTGGTAGTTATGGGTAAACATGACTATGACCGCCGGCAGATTGTTGGTACCTGGAGGTGTGGTGCACACTTGTTGGCGGTTCCTGAACAGTTGTATCAAGAGTGTACCAAGACTGGTTGAACCAAGGTCAGACATCCAACAGAAGACCATACGGTGGCAGGCCACGTGTGGTTGATCCTAGAGGCGAGCAATGGGTAGCATGTCTGGTGTCTCTGCACTGATGTGCCAAAGAGGACCAACTGACCCAGCAGTACAACAGAGAGGAAGTAAGACAAATCTGCACAATGACCATGTGATGTATCTTGCATTGACTACAGCTTAATGATCAAAGGCCAACAAGAGTGCCCCTGATGACCCCATGTTACCACCAACAGTGCCTCACATGAGCCCAGAAAAGATATCAATGGACCTTGGGCACATGGAAGAAGGTCATTTGGAGTGATGAGTCCCATTTTCTACTGAACTATACAGATGGCCAGGTCCACATCTGCCGTAAACAGCGTGAAGTTGTATTCCATGGGTGCACTGTTGGGGTTCAACAGGCCAGTGATGGTGGTGTTATTGTCTGGGGAGCATTTTCCTGGCCTAGGACTGTTGATCATCATACCACAATCCTTGAAAGGGACCTGTTAACTGACCATCTTCATCCATATATTCAAAAAGTCTTACCCCACCCCAGCGCCATCTTTCAATGAGACAATGCTCTCTGTCATTGAGCTTGGATCACTAGGGTGGTTGGAGGA